>NW_020954610.1:58227419-58230756 GCF_900497805.2 Vombatus ursinus
TCTGTCTCTGTCTCTCAGTCTGTCTCTCTCTGTTTCTGTCTCTCTCTGTTTCTGTCTCTCTCTCTCTCACACGCACACACATATATACACACAAATACACATGCATTCATTCTCCTACTTAGAGAATCAGTGGAATAAAGTGGAAAAAGCATTACTGGCTCTGGAATCAAAGGTCCTGTATCTGATGCTTAGCCCTTGTATGACATTGGGAAAGTCATTTACTCTTGGACTAGATAATCTCCGAGCTCTCTTCCAGCTCTAAATAAATGATCCTATGAGGATGGATGGATGGATGGATGGATGGATGGATGGATAGATGAATAGATAGATAGACAGACAGATAGATAGCTTCAGATAGACCAAAATGATAAATATTAGATCTTTTTCAGTTTTTACGTAGATTTTAAATATATTAATCATAATCATTGAGCTTCCATTTCTCTGCCTGGAAAATGTAAGAGTTATGAGGCATAGGCCTGTTAGGTCAGTAAGTCAGCCAACTAGCATTTACTAAGCACCTACTATGTGTAAGGAATTGTGCTATGTGCTTGGGATACAAAGAAAGGTAAAAAATTAATCCCTGCTCTCAAAGACCTCACAGTTTAATGAGGGAGACAACATGCAAAAAAACTATGTTCAAACAAGATCTATACTGGAAAAACTGAAGGTAATCTCAAAGGGCCAGGTCCCTTTTGCCCCCAAATGGGGTAGGGAATGTGAACAGATATACTTAGAGTGACTGATAAATACCCTTGGTAGAAACCACTGGTTTCAAAAGAATTCTGCCAAGCCCTCTGTGGTCAGACTCAACTACTCTACTGAAGGGTGGTGCCTTCAAAAGAGGCTCCAGCTCCCTTTCTCTAATTTGATTTGAAACTAGAAAGTCCCAAGAATCTGTGGTATAGCCAGAAGTCTGACCTTTTGCAGAGATCACACCATCTAAAAGTAGGTATAGCTTCATTTTCCTCAGCCGGACAAAAGATTAGTGATCCAGTAGATACCAAAGAAGCAAGAGTATACATATATTCTTGTATATTACCTCTATGACTGAGGGTATCTGTAGTTTGTATATTATTCAATTAAACCCTATAGTTAGGTAAAACCAGTGTAATATTTTGTCTATGATCCTTGAAATACTTCATCTGACTTCACAATGTGAAAAGTCTCTGAGCTCCCTTTGGCAAGTATGGCACAACTTGACTGTCCAGTAGTTTGGAAGTCACATAAATCTAAGTCCATCGGGGAACATAGGGGCAGTGGTGGTAGAATACTTCCTGTGGTGATTCAGAGTATTGTGCTATACTTTTACCCCATGTTATCCCACAGAATGGAATTTCCCCAGGTTTCCAAATATGGATAGTATAAGCTCATTAATGACTTGTTGCATTCTTCAGAGTTCACTGAGAACATGAACCATGCCCAGAAAATCCACTTCTCTGAAGATCTGGGGCTGAAATTAATCTTAAGGGGCATGAAAAAGAAGGTGATCTTGATGAACATGAGGTCCCATGATATGTTATCAAAGTCATTCCAAGCTACATTCTAGTGGCTATGTTACAGTGGGATTTCCGTTTGTATATCCATTGGATTAGATGGTCAGTGAGATCCCTTTCAACTTAAATTCTGTGATTCTATGATTGTTTACTTAAAACTGGAGCTCTAGACAAAATGTAATGCCCATTTCTGTTTTAAAAAAGCCTTACACTAAAAAGCTTAGAAATAAATGAGCCTTTCCTTAATATGACAGATAGTAACTTTACAAAATCAAGAGTCACTATTTAATGTAATAGAAATAAATTAGAGACCTTTCCAATAATATCAGGAACAAAGCAGGTATATTGTCATTACTATTATTTAGTAGTGCTAGAAATACTAGCTATTATCATAAGAAATCATAGGAATAAGCAAAGGCAAAAATAAAATTAAATTTATCACTTTTTGCAGATGATGTGATGATCTACATAAAGTACTCTAGAGAGTCAACTAAAATTAATTGAAACAATTAAAAATTCATCTAAGTAGCAGAATATAAAATAAACCCACACAAATCAACAACCTTTCTATATATTCACAACAAATCCCAGCAGAAAGAGATAAAAAGAAAAATTCTATTTAAAATTACTACAGAAGGTAGAAAATAATTAGTAGTATACCTACCAAGACACATACTATACAACTGTAAGGATACAACTACATGGTAGAGCCAAACCTATGTAATAAAAATGATAATGTTACCTAAATTAATTTAACAATAACAATAGCTATCTTTTACAAAATGTTTGCAGTATGCACAATGTTTTACATATATTATTTCATTTGATATGACAACCTTGTGAGGTAAATGCTGTGATTATTGCCATTTGAAGATGAGACTGAAGTTAAGAGACTTGCCCAGAGTCACACAGCTAGTAAGTAATTTACTTTCTCAGTTCCATACCAATCTGTCCTGACGGATTATGTTAGGGAGCTAGAAAAAAAAATAAACATATTTCATATGAAAGAACAAAAGGGCAAGATTCTCCAGGAAAATAATGAAGAAAATGGAAAGGAAGGGGCCTAGTAGAACCAAATCACAAACTATACTGCAAAGAATAATCATCAAAACAGTTTTCTACAGGTAAAAAAAAAATAGAAAAGTTGATCAGTAGAAGAGATTGGGTTCATAATATACAGAAGTAAATGAGCATAATAACATAGTGTTTAATAAATCTAAAGACCATAGCTTCTGGGGTAAGGACTCACTCCTTGCCAAAAGATAATGGGAAAACTGGAAAGCAGCCTGGCAGAAATTAGGTACAGAGTAATATCTCATAATATATACCACAATATACTACAAATAGTTATATGAGCATGACCTAAAAAGGAACAAAGAGGTTCATAAGAGATGAAATGGATAGTTTTAATTGTAGACATCCGAGAAATTTTTGTACAAGCAAAATCAATGAAACTAAAATTAGGATCAGAACTAATTCACAACTCCACCAATAATGCACTAGTATATTAGTAATTTTCAAAAGAAGAAATTCAAGATAACTAAATACCTATTAAAAAATTCCAAATCATTAATAATTTGAAAAATGCAAATTAAAACAATTCTGAGGTTCCATCTCACATCTATCAGATTGGAAAAGATGACAAAAAAGGAAAATGACAACTGTTGTAGGGGCTATTGGGAAGACAGGCATATTGGTTCGTTTGTTAATAGAGTTGTGAAATGGCACAGTCATTCATGAAAACAATTTGGTATTATGACCAAAAAGTAATTAAACTGTGTATTCGCTTTTACCCAGGGATACCAATACTAGGCTTATACACCAATGAATTTAAAAAAAAAAAA
>NW_020954610.1:58230766-58296864 GCF_900497805.2 Vombatus ursinus
CCCCCCCACCCAGGTCATTCACTAGACAGAAACAATGTCTGCTATCTGTCATCCTTTTGTAAACTTTTGGAAACAGAGGTCCCAGCTGGTCCAATCCATTGCACCCCTGGCCATCACCAATCATCCTGACTTTTGCCTTGCCACTAGACTTTAATGACTCTGAAAGTGAGAAGGAGGCTGATGACTTTGCACAATTCTGCCTCACTTAAGTCCAATTCACACACAAGTCAAGACTTCACCTTATGATGCTGATGTGGTTTAGGGGCTCGGGGGTCCTGGGACCCCAAAATCACAACATGCGGGGCCTGCCCAAAAGATTTCGACCCAAGCCTTCTTTCTGCCAAATACAAGGTTTATTAGAACATCCATTATGTTGGGCAGACTCTTAAGGAGTCTGAACATTAGTAAGCAGTGGCTAGATTATAAGAATCTAAGCAGTGGCTAGATTATAAAAATCTAAGCATCTTAATGGAGACAAGATGGATCTTACATACAGAAAGACTGTGGGAGGGATCTAGGACTGGCCAGGTAGTCTATGACATAATAGAATTCCAGGGACCTGGACCACTTGGCCAAGGGAAAATGGAGAAGTGGCCTGGGGCCATAAGGAGGTCCATAATGAAAGGCCAGTTGATGGAATTATAGCCTCAGGGGAACGCCAGAGATTTAGTCATGTGGGATAGTCCAGGGTTTTTCCTTTCTGGGGCCCAGATCCTAACCCCATCAATGCCACTGGTCCTCTTCAAAAACAAAGGATGAACAACAACATGATCCATGATCCATGAATCCCATAATTTAGAATTTTAAATTCTGCGCCAACCTATGCAAAAAACAAAGGATTCTTACAACATCACAGCTGACAAGTGATCAGTCTTCACTTGAAGACCTTTATGATTGAGCAAACACACCACCTTCCAAGGCAGCCTATTTCACTTTGGGATAGCTCCAAATGTAAGGACTTATTCTTTTTTTTGCCCTAACACTATGCCTCAATTTACCTCTTTGAAACTTTCATCCATTACTCCCAGTTCTAACCTCTGAGACCAAACAGAAGAACACATTGTATCTCTCTTCTATTTTTTCAAGTAGTTCAAAAAAGCTACCATCTCCCTAACATCTTAGCATTCTTATCTCCAAGTTAAACATCCTCATTTCCCTCAATCAATATCCATATAACATGAAGTCAAGATTTTTACCATCCTCTTTAGCTCTTCTGGATGCTGATTCTACCTTCTAATTTCAGTCATCTCTTGTATTGCCAGACCCATGCATCCTACAGGGGCAGATTATGGGCACAATGATTTCTCTGCCCCAGTACTCCCCAGAATCCTGGTCTGACCTAGGGATATAAGGACTGAACCTATGATTTCACTGATATGGAGCTCTCTCTTCCAATGCAGGTCAGCACTCTCTCTGATTTAATGTCTTAGAGTTTTCTAACAAGCACTAAGTGATTAATCATTGGCCCAGTGTCACATAGCCAGTATCAGAGGCAGAATTTGAGCCTAGGTTTTCTTGGTTCCAAAGCTAACAATCTACTCTAGCTGACTCTTACATTCAACCCAGAGATGTATTAAGGATGCATTAGGTAGCTTTGGTATAACCTCCTCGCCCTGCCCTCAAAAAAAACCCTATCAGAAGCTTTCTCCTAGAGGGACCTAGGAGTAGTAGTATAGGCAAGAACTTGCCTTTTTTGCAGCTTATTGCTAGAGGATGGGGGTGGGGAAAGAGGTGAGGAGAGTACCACAGTCTCATCTTCTTTGGAACAGTTGTGCTTGTCTTGCTTTGGAAAGGTCTTATCTATTCCCTGTTCCTCCCAGATCACAATCATGATGCCTCCAAGGAATGAATATTTCCTATAACAAAGATCTCATTTTGTTTAGATAATGAAAAGAAAAAGGGAGGGGGAAGAGGAGAAAGGGGGAAGTTGGGGAGATATGCAAAGAAAGGAAAAAAAGAACAGGAAGTAGAAGGAAGGAGAGGAAAGGAAGGAAAAGGAGGAGAGAAAGGGAGGGGAGTGGAAAGGAAAAACACTTGTTAAAAAAGGAAAATATTCATTTCAGATTTCCAAATCCAAGGGGAATGGAAAAGACTTTTAAACAGGATTTCCCTGAAGATACAAAGATTGGTATTCCCCAGGATTTAAGACTCATCTGAGATCTGGGTCAGTTCCAGGAATCCTTGTTCAGTATGACTACTGTTGCCAGAATGACTATTTTAAAAGGACTGGAAGCTGGCAGGTGTGCTAAATACTATGGCATTTTGAAGAAAAATAAATAAATACATAAGCCTGACAGAGGTAACAGGTGAGAGAGAGTTAGGGGAGATCTATTATATGCATCACCACTAAATTTACTAATGTGCATTTTAGAAAACAAGGTAGCAGGTGGGAAGTCTCCAGACCCCATTTTCCAAATGCCTAGCTATCACAGTGGCTCATGTGTAAAATTGAGCTCAGCTCCTTTTCTTGACTCCCCTCTTATTTTTCATTCTTATAGAATATAAGCTTCTTGAAGGCATGGATCATTTCATTTCAATCTCTCTATCACCATCCCATCTCATTCCATTCCTAGAACAGTATCTGGTACATACTAGGCACTTAATAAATGCTTGGTGATTGATTGATGGCAGAACAATACCTTTCTTCCATTAACTACCACCACCATCACTGGAGATATTAGCTATCTTTTATTCCTGCCTCTTTTTATCTATCATGTCCAATCAACAAGTCCTGTCAATTTCCAATCAATAAATTACCAAGAATTATTAAGCACATACTGTGTTTCAAGCACTATGCTAAGTGTAATATTCCTCCCACCTCTCCTATCTTTCCAATCCCACTGCCACTACTGTAGTTCAGGATAGACTATTGCAATACTCTCCCAACTGGTCTGTCTGCTTCCATTCCCTCTTCCCTCCCATCCATTCTCTATGCTGCTTCCATATCAACATCCTAATGCACAGTTCTGACCATTCCTTCTACTGTTCCATTCTCTTATACCTTACCTTCTCCCTACTATTCAGCCATTCAGTGACACTTGATTTCCTTGCTATTCCTCAAATACTGTTCCTCAAATACAAATGCTATTCCTCAACCTTGAGCATTTTTAGATGGCTGCACCACATAAATGGAACTCTCTTCATCTCTGCCTCTTGGCTTCCTTGGCCTCCTTCACGTCTCAACCAAAGTTGCACCTTCTACAAAAAGTCTTTCCTAGCTCTCATCAATCTTAGTGCCTTCCTTTTCGGTTGCTTTTCAATCTTTTCAGCTGTGTCTAACTCTTTGTGACCCCATTTGGGGTTTTCTGGGCAAAAATATTGGAGTGATTTGCCCAGGATCACATAGCTAATAAGTGTCAGTGGCCAGATTTGAACTCAGGAAGAGAAGTCTTCCTGACTTCAGACCAAATACTCTATCCACTGAGCCACCTGTCTCTCCCTTTCAAACTATGCCCAATTTATCCACTATATCTTGTTAGTGCATAATTATTTGCATGTTGTCTGCCCTTTAAACTGTGAGATCCTGGAGAGCCAGAGCTGTTTATTTGCCTTTCTTTGTATCACCAAGGCTTATAGCACAGCGCCCTAACAAATAGTAGGTACTTAATAAATACTTGTTGACTGACTATCCAATTCAATTCAATAAGCATTTATTAAGCACTTATTATGTACACAGTACTGAGCTAGGTGTTAGAGATGCAAAACTTAAATAAAATGACTACCCACCATTGCAAATTTTATATTTCACTGGGGGTGGGGAAAGAGGACCAACATGTACAGAAGTTGACACAAACTATATAGTTTCAGTGGTTATAGGATAACATTAACATCTAGGTGCATCACAAAAGTCCTCACCTAGCTGGTGGTGCTTAAGCTGAGCTTCAAAGGAGCTGGGGATTTCAGGAGGCAGAGGTAAAGTAGGAAGGCATTATAGGCACAGGGGGTGGCCTGTGCAAAGGCAAAATTCAAAAGATGGTATGTACAGGAACAAGTGGGTTAGTTGGAATATAGACTGTATGAGGAGATAGTGTAATTGAAATAAGTCTAGGGAGATAAATTCAAGCTAGACTATGAAGGGTCTTCAATGCCAAATAGAGGAGTTTTGTTTTTGTTTTTTCCCCTGGTGACAACAATTGGTCGCTGCCATTTCTTTAATGGGTGACAGTTGTTTTCTTTCACATACTAATAACATCCAGATTCCTTTCACCTTACAATTAAGGTCCACTACAATATGATTCCAAACCTCCTGCCCTGATTCATATCATACATTATTCTATGTCTTTCAACTCTGAATGTTGAAATCTTATTCATCTTATGAGTCTTAGTTCAAACAGCACCTCCTCAGTGAAGTCTTCTTTGATTATCTGCATGGATAACATGTCCTAGGCACTGTCAGGTAGTAAGGATACAAAGACAACAGCTATTGGGAAACAGCTGGGGAAACATGAAGGTTATGAGTAGAGCTCTGGTAAAGTCTTCTGGAACAGCAGAAAGCATGAGGCACTCTACCATGACCATAGTGACTTTGTCTGCTTTCTTTTTCTGGGTAAACTCAAAGCACTTTCATGCCATATTTGTGAGATGGGATGAAGGGGGCATTGTTCTCTTCATTTGACACAGAGGAGACCATAGGTACAACAAAAGGATTCTTTGTTGGGGTCACAACATGTTTCAAAGTGAGGAGCAAGGTTCAGGAATGCCTATGTGACCTTGGACAAGACACAATGTCTGTAGGATTCCAATTCTCCCTCTTTAAAAGAGAGGAGGAAATTCCTTGAGCAGCTAGCATTTTAAGAAGACCCAAGTTCTAATGCTGCCTCAGATGCTTAATAGCTATATAACCTTGGGCAAAACATTTAACTTCTGTTTGCCTCAGTTTCCTCATCTGTAAAATAGGAATAACAATAGCACCTATCTCCCAGGGTTGTCATGAGGATCAAATGAGATCACATGTAAAGCATCTTGCAAATTATTTAAATGCAAACTATTATTATTGTCAGATGATCCTGAAACTCCCTTCTTGCTGCAAAGCTAGAACTGGTTGTTTCATGCTCTACTCTGTCTTGTCTTGCCTCCATTATTCTTCTGGGCCCTCTGACAACTGGCTAATAAGCTGTTCTCTCTGCTGCCTGCTAATGGTAGGTGGAAGAAAGCAATGATTTCTGCTAGTCAGTCATTCTCAGTCAAAGGAAATGTACTGTCCAGGGGCAGACTGGCAAGATTTTCAATCCAATTTTGCTTGAGTGAAAGGCTAACATGATAAGATCACTCCCTGGTAACAATCAGGATTGAGTCAAGGTTCCCATCAAAGTCTCAGGGTTAGGGTGAGAGATGAGGTCAAAAATTAGATCTCAGACCAGAAAAGCATGAGCTTACCTTGCAAAGCAATCAGGTCCCAGCCCCTGGCCCCTGAGCTTTCCTACCAGAGCCTGCTAATCTCTTGTTGAACACATCCCTCAATCAGCATCTTTGTCCAGGCATTTAGAGTATTCCAAGGTGACAGTTCACTCTCTGACGATGCCTGGATTGGTGCTGCTTATAACGTAGAGGGATGGGGTGGGGCGTGGCAGCACCTACATTCCTGTCCATCCATCTTAATGAGAAGACTGAATATTCTAGGATGGAATCTACACTTCAGTTCAAGGTAAGATGGCAACCCAGGATGTAAAACCATCAAGTTTCCTCCCAGGCCTCCTCTGGGCTTTGCAAACCAGCCAGTTTTCACAGGTGGTTTCCACACTGCCCCAAATCTAGCATGACCAGAACACCTGTAAACATATTAGACATCTTGTCCTGTCCAGGTGATGGCAGCTGGAGTCCTGCTAAATAACAATCTAGACTGAAGCACAGAAATCGAATGCCTGTGAAGAGCTGGCATCTCTCAGCAACCTGACACCAAACACACTTTACATGGTGTGTCTCCAGTTCACACAATTCTGCTTGGCAGCAAAGGGATGCTGGGTCAATAATCCAATATGTGCAATAAGGAAGGCACAAAAAAAGTTCATGCTGGCATCAAGTAAAAGGGAGCCCTTGAACTAAAACTGTCCTGGATTATCGTCCTGGGGTTTGTCAGGCTGAAACAAACTGCTTTTGGTTCACAATGAGGAGTTGAAAGATGGTGCAATCAATTAAGCACCAGGCAGGGTTTGGCTACAGGCATACAGCCAGTAGCAGAAGTAGGTAAAATCAACTAATGAGCCAGGTCTAGATTCTTCTATGGTTCAAGAAACCATAATATCTGTAAGGTAATTTAAGTTATTAGGGTAGGTAGGGTAGGTAGGTGGTACAGCAGATAGAGCACTGGGCCTAGAGCAAGGAAGACTCATCTTCCTGAGTTCAAATATGGCCTCAGACACTTACTTAGCTGTGTGACCCTGAGCAAATCACTTAACCCTGTTTGCCTCAGTTTCCTCATCTGTAAAATGAGCTGGAGAAGGAAATGGCAAACTAGTCCAGTATCTTTGCCAAGAAAACCTCAAATAAGGTCATGAAGAATCACACATATCTGAAATGACTGAACAACAACAACAAATTTAAGTTACAATGTCTTCCTTTTTAAAAGTAAATTATCAATGACTTTGATTCTCATAGGGACTTTGAGTAGCTGTGACACCTTATCACCCTCTGATTTTGCCACAGGTATGGCAGGTAGGGAAAGGTGGCATGGAATAATGAATAGAGAACTAGCCTCAGTAGTCAAGAAGACCTAGGTTCAGTCTTGCTTCTCACACATACTGGCTGTATGACCCTGAGCAAGTCTTCATCTCTCAATGATCCCAGGCAATTCTCTAAGATTAAATTACAGAGCAAATGCTAATCTGCATTGGAGGCAGCTAGGTGGTATAGTGGATAGAGCACTGAGCCTGGAGTCAGGAAGACCTCAACCAGCCTCAGACACTCACTAGCTGTGTGATTCTGAGCAAGTCACTTAACTTCTATTTGCTTTAATCAACTGGAGAAGGAAATGGCAAACCACTCCAGTATCTTTGCCAAGAAAACACCATATGGGGTCACAAAAAGTTGGACATGACTGAATAACAACAAAATAACAATTTTTTTCCCACTGGGAATTGGATCATGGGTATAATCCTACCACCTCAAAAACACCCCACATACATATATATATATATATATATATATGTATATATTATATATATATGTGTGTGTGTGTGTATGCCCATAATTGTACACAGGCATACATATTCATAACTGAATGAATGTGTTGTGTGAGATGCTCACAGATGTCCCTAGTTTTTGAGACACCTCTACCATAACAGTCTTTCCATTTTATAACTATACTGTATTTACTTATCTGTGAACAACTTGCATCTCCCCAGCAGAATGTAAGTTTCTTGAGAGAACAGCTGTTTCACTTTTGTATTTCTATCCATAGTGCCTAGCAAATAGTGGGCACCTTATCAATGCTGCCTGACTGATATAAAACATCACTTCATTTATGCAGAGGTTGCTTCCTTAATAGTCTCAATTCTCTGCCACAGCTGAAAATCGGTAGGAAGACAGAGAGGGAGGGAGGGAAGAGAGGAAGGAGGAAAGGAAGAAAGAGAGAAAGAAAGAAAGAAAAGAGAAAGGAGGGAAGAGAGAAAGAAAGTAGGAAAGAGAGAAAGAGGGAAAGAAGAAAGAAAGAATGAATGAATGAAAGAAAAAAGAAAGAAGGGAGGGAGGGAGAAAGGAGAGGAGAGGAAGTTAGTCTCCAAGTAGCCAAAAAAGAGGTCATAAAGCCCATGAACTATGGCTGATTGATTTCATTCCTACTTAAGACCTTTGCACCCTTTTTTACTCTGAGTCTATTTACTCTGATTTTAGACAAAATTCTAACCATCTTGGTTATTTCATTTTCCAAGCTCCATTGCAGGTTAGAAAAAAAAAAAAAAAACCTGGTGACAGTGGGCTACTGAAGGCAGGTAAAATAACTAGTTATTTCGAGGGTGGGAACTGTGTACTGTTTTGGCTTTGAACCTGCTGGTGCTTCCCACAGTACGTTGCAGAAAGAAACAGGTGGGACTGGTCCTGTGACCTCATTGGTCATTCATCAGGAAAGGACATGCCTCTATCAGTGCAGGTGGACACCTTCTATGTAACAAAGTCTTAGAGAGTTGCCCAGAGCTCTGGCAGGTTATGTGACTTACCACACAGTTGGTAAGTGTCAGAGCTAGAACCTGCCTCCAAATCTTCCTGACTTCTCTTTTTTCTCTACTAAACCCTGCTGCCTCTCATAGCACATAGTAGGAACTCAGTAAACACTTTTATGCTTGCTAGATTGAGTTATGTTAGAATGAAAAATTAATGAGGTTTTTACTTGACACACTGCGTGTGCTTATATTTTGCATTGACAAAACCTGTGATTTCACAGACACAGGGAGCTCCCAAGTTTCTCCACCAATGAAGTTAAGCACCTGATCTGCAATTTGTATTTTTAGAAAAGTTTGTCTACTTGCATAGAATTGATTCTGCTTGGAGAAATCTAAGAATTGTGTGATACCCCTGCCCCACCCTGACTTAGGATTGCTGAAGGCATGTGGGACATCATAAAGGTAGTATTAGCAATTGTCATAGATCAAAACCTTGGTGTGATATTGGATGATATGAGTAAAACTTCATAAAAATAAAACACAATAATATAATATTACAGTTTTAAAAGGAACACAGCTACCATCTTTTCCAAACCATATCTAGAAGGAGTCACCATTAAAAAACACCCAATAAGTGGTTATCCAGCCTAACTTGAAGAATCCAATGAATGGGGGGAGGGGACTATCAATTCCTGAAGCAATATCACCGTCCGATGAGGTCTCTGTTGCCTTGTTCAGAAATCATGGGTACCATTTAAAAAGGTAAGATCAGAAAACTTTACACAATTAATTTTTTTCTATGATCATTTCTTCTCTGACATTGAAGATGCCAAGGATGGTTTCCCTGGGACTAAGCTCTTTTCTGTCTGCCCTTGTTTTCAAAAAGGAGAACAAATTATATCTCTTGGGGTCTCATTGCCAAGGAATCCACCCTGGCCAAACACCGTGTCCTTGAGCATCTGATAAGAGCACAACTCGTAAAGGATAACTCTGACCTTCCCTGGACCAATGGGGCTGTCATACCCCGCCCAGAGCCTGATCTCAGGGCTCCAACCTACGCACAGAGATGGTCAGCTACAACTCATGTGCAGGTAGATGGTGCCAGACAAGTGTGTGCTGGCACCAGCTCACAGGGTTCAGGAGAGCCAATGTTGAACTTTCTGTGTGAGTATTTACACCTCGGAAATCAGCAAATGTTACAAATTATGGCTTGGTTTGTTGTTTTGTTGATTGTCTAGTCTTAAGGAAGTGATGGAGAAAATGTTAATAATGCAGATTAAATTTTAAAATATGTCACGCACACATTTTTTTCCCTAAGATCTGATTGTTAAACATTTTCCAGGACACGCGATGGATAGAGCGCTAGACCTGGAGTCGGGAAGACCTGAATTCAAATTCTGAATCAGACATTTACCATCTGTGTTACTCTGAACAAGTCATTTATTCTCTGTATGCCTAGGCTTCTTTATCTGTAAAATGGTGATAGTAATAATACCTACCTTCCAGAGTGGTTAATAATAATAATAATAGCTAGCATTTATATGGTGCCTACCAAGTGCTGCTATAAGCATTTCACAAATATTATTTCATTTGATACTTACAATAACCCTGGGAAGTAGATGTTATTGTCATCCCCATTTTACAGTTTCAGGAACTGAGGCAAATAGAGGTTAAGTGACTTTCCCAAAGTCACCCAACTAGTAAGTGACTGAGGCTACATTTGAACTTAAGACTTCCTGACTCCAGTCCAAGAACTCTAATTACTGTGTAATCTGTCTCCTTGTTGTGAAGATAAAATGATAAAATATTTGCAAAGCACTATATAGATGCTAGCTATTCTTATTCTTATTATTACTATTAACAATACAGTTATGTACAATACATGGCACACAGTAGGTGCTTAATGAATGCTTCTTGAATGATGCATTGAGAGGTGCCTAGAAGGTCCCTCCGTGAAAAAGTTCATCCCCATTGTGGCTTGCTCAAAGTTCACAAGTGGAAGTTCATTTCCTGGGTTGAAACCATATTGGGGTCTTGTTCCCCATAAAAAGGCATTAAATGCCTTTGAGAGAGGCAACACAAAACTTTGACAGTCATTTACAATTCATTGTGAATAAGTTTTTCAATAGATCTGGAAGTAGAAGCAACTTAGAGGTCAATGAGCTCTAACCTCTTCATCATACAGACAAAGTCACTGAAGCCCAGGGAATTGATTGACTCACTCAAAGCCACATAGGTGGTAAAAGGCCAAGTCAGGACTTGAACTCAGGCCCTGGGACGTTGGGGTCCGTGGTATTTGCATGTGAGCATGTTTTGATAAATACAGGGAGGGAGGAAAAGAAAATGCCTAGATGAGGCATCGTATGCCAGAGGGGAGGAAAGGGTTACAGAAAGAACTGAGGTTCAAACACCCTTTCCATCAGAACAGGCTACATCTATTCCTTATGGAAGGAGCACAAGCTTATTCCGGAACATTCTGAGACCTGACCTTACTACCAGAGGCCCCTCTGGAAGGAGCCATCATATAGAGAGGCAGACAACCACAGGGCTAAAATCAGATCTGGCCCACTGGAGTTTCTTGGCCCTTTTGCCCCCTGAAGTTGAAATTGGCTGCCTGCCCTGAACTCCTGCAGTGATAAACATGACAGTAAGCCCTGCTTGCCCCATTCACTGAGTATAATCTCCGGAGCTAGGAGAAATAGAAAACTCGCAAGATCCCTGAGAGCAAATGAGTTATTAACTGATTTCAAGCACATCCCTCAAAGATGACTCATTTTAACTAAATCCCCCCAAAAAAGCATAATACTGCATCAGAAAAAGATTTAGAAAGAAAGGAAGGAAGGAGAGAAGGAAAGATGGATTTTCAACTGACTTCTCAATTTATCTATGCTAAGGTTTCTTAATGGACAGCTATTGGGGGGGGTGGGCAGTGGTTAGTGCCAGGCCTGGAGTCAGGAAGACCTAAGTACAAATCTGGCCTCAGATACTAGTTGCATGACTCTGGACAAGTCACTTAACTGTTTGTCTCAGTTTCCTCATTTGTAAAATGAGCTGGAGAAGGAAATGTCCACTCCAGTATCTTTGCCAAGAAAACCCCAAAAGGGGTCACAAAGAATCAAATACAACTGAAAAATGACTAAATGAACAGGTTTGGGGGCGTAGCTAGGTGGCTGTGGATAGAGCTCTGGCCTTGGAGTCAGGAGGACCTGAGTTCAAATCTGATCTCAGACATTTGATACTTACTGGCTGTGTGACCCTGGGCAAGTCAATTAACTCCAATTGCCTCACTTAAAAAAAAAAAAAAGCCTTCTTGGGATTAAGAGAAATACTACCTTCTGTAGGGTACTCACAAATAAGAGGGATTATTAAAGAGACCAAGAGGAGTAATGTCAGAAAAATAACTTCCTGAATCCTCAAAACTAATTCTGCAGTTTATCTTCCCTTTGAAAGGCAGAGTTTGACTATTGTTTCTCATGGAACAAGGGCACATGAAAGGACTTAGAAGGCTGCCTAGCTGTTATTTGGTGGAGGGCCTGGGCTGCTCTCTTCAAAGAGATGGGCTTAGGAGCCAAACTTCCCTGCCCAGACCACTACACACATGGTTGGCCATCACCCTCAGGCCTCAAGATGGAGAGCCACATCCATGCAGAAACCTCTTCCCGGAGCTATAAAACACAAAGCAAATTATCAAAACGTCACAATGAGTTAAGAAAGGAAGACTCTGCTTACCTTCAGTAGAACATAAGCTCCCTGAAGGTAGTAGATCTTTTGTTTTTGTCTTTGTATATGGGCTCCCAGCACAGTGGGGGGCTTGATGGTCCGGCAAATGGTGGGTACTCTGGCAACGCTTATGGAATTGAATTCAATTGAGTAACACAGTAATAGAAATCTGGTTTTGAAGTCAGGAAAAGCTAATTTGAGCCTTTAGTAATACACACACACTGACATTGTGATCCTGGGCATGTCACTTAAATTCTCAGTAAACTCCTGTTGTTACTGTTCAGTTATTATTTCAGTTGTGTCCTACTCTTCATGACCCCTATTGTGGTTTTCTTGGCAGAGATACTGGAGTGGTTTGCCACTTCCTTTTCCAGCTCATTTTATAGATGAGGAAACCGAGGCAAATAGGGTGAAGTGCCTTGCCCAGGGTCACACAGCTAGTAAGTGCCTGAGGCCAGATTTGAATTGAGGTCTTTCTGACTCCAGGTCTGACCCTCTATCTACTGTGCCATCTAGCTGCCTTATGAAATTCTCTAGGGATGGAAGTTTTGGGTAAGCTGCCCACCTGAACTGGTAGAGGAAGGTTTTTTTATTTTTTTATTTTTTTGTCTTTTTGCTAGGCATTGGGGTTAAGTGACTTCCCCAGGGTCACACAGCTAGTAAGTGTTATGTGTCTGAGGTTGGATTTGAATTCAGGTCCTCCTGACTCCAAGGTCTATCCACTATGACCCCTATCTGCCCCCGAGGAATTTTTTTTGACAAAAGCTTCCTAGACTGATGAAATCATAGGACTAGTCAAAAAAGAAAGAAAGAAAAAATACCTCCTGGTGCAAAATGTAAACCTTCCACCAAACCAGGAAATGAGAGAAATCTCTGTTTCTCACAACTTCAGTGGAAAGGTCTGACAATTTGTCCAATAACTACCCTTCATCCCTTCGACCTATGATGACTGAAATGTCAACAAATGAGGGCTAATAAGGCAAATGTGGGGGTGGATGAGCCAAGCCAATGTTGGGGAGAAAGGCTGCTCTGGGCGCCTGTGTTTACCTTGGCAGAGCCTCAATTGCAGAACTCACAGGTGATCTGACATAGATTATTCTTGATCTAATAGACCAGGAGTTGAAACTGAGCCAAGGCCTCTCGATAGACAAGCCATCCAGAAGTTGATGTGATGAGATCTGAACAAGCTCCCTCTGAGTCATTGTTGGCCCAGAGACACTGAGCATTAGGAAGGAAGGCTTCTAAAAAGCATTCGGGAGCTACAGCTCCTGAGAACTGTCACTAGATGGCATGTTGTCATCACACTTTTCCATCTCCCCACAATGCTTGGTTTCATGCCCTCCCACAAATTCACTCAATCTTTTCCACAGGAGATAAGGATTTTTTTTTCATTTTTGATAGTAATTGCTCTTTTTTGTTTGTTTGTTTTAGTGCAACTCCTTCACTGACTAAGCATCAAAATTCCATTACTAGGACACAGAAATATAAGCACCAGCTCTAACAGTCAATGCATGTATATAAATGGGCCAGTATCCTAGAGTAGAAGGGACAGGGGGAGCGCAAATAGAGAGGTCAACAGCAATTACTCTTACTTCTATACACAGCTCATACCTATGACATTCAATCTTCCACCTCCATGCCTTTGAAAAGGCTTTCCTGCATACTTGGAATGCATGCCCTCCTTGGAATTCCTAAGTTCTCTTCAAGGTTCAGCTCAAATACTGCTCTTACATGAGCCTTTTCTTGATTCATTCACTTATTAACTGGTCTCCTCTCCAAATATTTTCTATTTATAAATACTCTCCACGTTGTTGTTTTTGCTGAGTCATTTCAGTCACGCCCAACTCTTCATAACATTTGAGGTTTTGCTGGCAAATGTACTCAAGTGGCTTGCCAGGTCCTTCTCCAGATCATTTTACAGATGACGAAACTCAGATAAACAGGGTTAAGTGACTTGATCAGGTTCACATATCTGGTAAGTGTCTGAGGCCAGATTTGAACTCAAGAAGAGGAGTCTTTCTGACTTTAGGCCTGGCGCTCTATCTGCTGCATTACCTAGCTGCCTACTCTCTACACTATAGTTCATCCTACATACTGCTGTCAAAGTAATTTTTCTTAGACAAATTCCAGTGACTTCTTATTGCCTCTAAAATAAAATATAAACTCCTCTATTCTGTTTTTTTGTTTGTTTGTTTTTTGTTTTTTTGTTTTGTTTCGTTTTTTGTTTTGTTTTGTTTTTGTTTTTGTTTTTTTACCACTTGGCCCCAACCTATCTTTCTAGGCCTATTGTATATTATTTCCTCTCTTGTACTTTATGATCTAGCCAAACTGACCTTTTCTCTGTTCTTCACTCATGACATTCCATATCCCGTCTCCATACCTGGAATGTTTTTCTTCTTTATCTCCCCCTTATAGAGCTCAAGATACAGCTCAGACACCATCTACTGCATAAACTCTGACTCCTACAACTGCTATTTCCCTTCCTCCCAAATTCCTGTATTTAACTATTGTATGTAAATTTCTATCAACTTTGTATTCATGCTATATATTCTTATATTTACTTATTGTCTACCCTGGGCAGCTAAGTGGCATAGTGGATAGAGTGACAGGCCTGGAATCAGGAAGTCCTGAGTTCAAATCCAGCCTTAGACACTTACTAGCTGTGTGACCTGTTTGCCTTAATTTCTTTAACTGCAAAATGAGCTGGAGAAGGAAATGGCAAACCACTCCATTATCTGTGCCAAGAAAACCCCAAATGTGGTCATGTAGAGTCAGGCGTGACTAAAAAACAGCTCAACTACAAAATGTCTGCCTCTTTAGAATTTAAACTCATTGTGAGTAGGAATTATTTCATTCTTTGTACTTGTATCTTTGGCATTCAGTATTCACGGTAGATGCTTAACAAATATTTGTTGATTGATTGATTGTGTATATATCTTGTATGATTTACTCGTGAATGTATTTTTCCTGCCAACAGACTATGGCCCTTGAAGATAGTAACTGTTTCATCTCTGTCTTTGCATTCTCAATGTCATGCACATAGTAGGCATTTAAATGCTCACTGAATGGATAGATTATGGGAAGATGTGATTTTTAAATACTCACCAGGGAAACCTCTCAAGGAACAAGTCGATATGATAATTTAGGGAAAAGAAAATAGCTTCCTTTATTTCAGTGTACACTCATGAAACAAGAACTTTGAGTCTGTAATTCAAATTTACAAACTGGGCTTCAGGGTGAAGTATAGCTTCTTTAGAAATGATCATTTTTTACCCTCCTTAGCCCTGGGGACCACCTGTACCAGCAGAGAAGGAGATTAGTAAATGTTTTTTTTTTTTTTTTGCTAGTCAGCTTTTCAGAAACTCTAGTTTAGTTTCATGGGGAGGTGGCTCATTCACTACATAAGATCTGGCCATTAATCTCACTGGGTGGGAGGAGGGAGTATGAAGGAAAGAAGGGTTTTTAGCCTTCCCTGACTCTGAATGTCTCTCTGCTTAGAAAAGTGCCCCTCCTTCACCCCCACAAGCTCCACTGAAGAACTCAAGTTGTCAAATTCTATTTTGTTTTGCTGTTGTTGAGATATTACTCTGTATTGTCATTTAATACATGCCTCTTATCTCTCCAAAATCCACTGTGCAGCTAAGTGGAGCAGTGGATAGTGCCAGGCTTGGAGTCAAGAAGACTCATCTTCCTGAGTTCAAATCAGGGCTCAGATACTTAGTAGCTGTGGGACCCTGAGCAAGTCACTTGACCTTGTTTGCCTCAGTTTCCTCATCTGTCAAACGAGCTGGAGAAGGAAATGGCAATCCACTCTAATATCGTTAGCAAGAAAACTCCAAATGGGGTCATGAAGAGCTGGGCACAATTGAAAAGAAAAAAAAAACAACTCAACAATAATATAATCCTTGTTGAATAAATGCTTGTGGAAGGCTCACGTCAGTGAGATGACAAATCCATAGAGGCATTAAACAAGTTTCCCCAGCCTCACGGGAAGCACCCTGAAGAGAGGGACTCGACTTTCCAAACTTTTTGTGCCTTCGCCCCAATCCAAAGCATCTAGCATGCATAGCTCTGCATACAGTAAGTACTCTATAAATGCTTCTTCTTGTTATTCAGAGGGAAATGAGGATAAGAAAATAGAGGGATCAAATATGTTGTAATTACAGAGTAAATGAACAGGGAAATGTATCTTCTATAATAAATATAACCCTGAAAAACCTTAGAAGAAATCAGTGAAGCACACCATCAAAGGCCCTGGGAGTTCTAAATCATCCACCTGATAGACAGAAGTGCATCAGAAATCATTTAAAGTGCACAAGAAATCATTTATGGCTGAATAATTAGAATACATTGAAATGACTTGGTGTGAATGAATTGAAATGGAGCAACATAATGTTTACAATATCCCTGTGGAGTCAGGGAGAAGACTTGAAGGATGAAAGTTGCATTAGAAATTCTCAACAATTGTCCATATCCCTCCTGCTTAGACCCTTAGGCCTCAAGCAGTCTCCTCAGGGGTTCTCAGGTTCATTTTTAACCTGTGTGAAAATCATTTTCTCTTGTCAAATATTTTCTGCAGGCTCTTTCCAGGCTCTGATTCAAAGAATCAGATCAGCTCAGTGAGTCTGCCAATAACTTGGTTCGGAAAACATTCAAGAAAAGGTTCATCCATCAAGACATGATCCAGCCTTGGCCAGTTTTGACTAAAGGCAGGGGCAGGTATCCTGGTGGACATCGTTTTAAAGCACCAGTGTGCTCCTGAAGAACTGCGTAAAGAATCATTCCCAATTGATAAATGATCAAAGGATATGAACAGGCAGTTATCAGATGAAGAAATTAAAGCCATCTATAGTCATATGAAAAAATGCTTTAAATCACTGTTGATTAGAGAAATGCAAATTAAAACAGCTCTGAGGTACTACATCACACCTATCAGATTGGCTAACATGACAAAACAGGAAAATGATAAATATTGGAGAAGATGTGGGAAAATTGGAACACTAATGTGTTGTTAGTGGAGTTGTGAAATGATCCAACCATTTCAGAGAGCAATTTGGAACTATACCCAAAAGGCTATAAAAATGTGCATACCCTTTGACCCAGCAATAGCACTTCTAGGGCTGTATCCCAAAGAGATCATACAAATGGGAGAAGGACCCACATGTACAAAAATATTTACAGCAGTTCTTTTTTGTGGTGGCCAAGAATTGGAAATTGAGGGGATGTCCATCAATTGAGGAATGGCTGAACAAGTTGTGGTATATGAATGTAATGGAATACAATTGTGCTATAAGAAATGATGAGCAGGCAGACTTCAGAAAAATCTGAAAAGACTTGTATGGACTGATGCTGAGTGAAGTGAGCAGAAGCAGGAGAACATTGTACATAGGAACAGACATGTTGTGTGATGACTAGTATTGATAGACTTAGCCCTTTCTCAGCAATGCAAGGATCTAAGACATCTCCAAAGGCCTCATGATGGAAAATGCTATCCACACCCAAAGAAAGAACTATGGAGTTTGAATGCAGATCAAAGCTTACTATTTGCTATTTTTTCCCTTCTGTTTTGTTTTGTTTCCTCTTTCTGGCAGTTCTTCCTATTGGTTCTAGTTCTTCCTTACAACATCACTAATGTGAAAATACATTTTATAGAAATGTATATGTACAGCCTATATCAGATTGCACACCGTCTTGGTGGGGGAGGGAGAGGGAGAAAAATTTGAAACTCAAAAGCTTATGGAAGTGATTGTTGATAAACCAAAATAAATTAATGGAAAAAAAGAACTGTGTAAAGGGAATTTCTGTAAATCAACTCATTTTGAATGAAGGACTAACATAATGTTTAGGGCTCACTATTAAATTAAGCCCTTCCCCAAGAGAATCCTTTTATATGGAGGCAAATCTCTGACAGAATAATTTTCCCCAATTTACCTATTTTTATACATTGGGTGGTCTTAAAGTCAGGCCCACAGTTAGAATGATACTAGATATGGCTTATCTTAGGAATTTGAAATTGAATGGGACGTAACTAAAGTCTTTCATTGGAGCTCAATATACTAACTTCACAAGTACAAAAGAGGACCAACCACCATGGTAGAGGTCCTTCAGTCCGTGCTATATGATGATTGGTTGAAGGTATCTGGAATTTTTAGAATGGAGAAGAGATGACTGGGGAGAGGGGAAGTTAGGAAGGGATCTAATAGCTATTTTTGAGTATTTGAATGGCTGTCATGTGAAAGAGATTAAATTTATTCACTTGGGCTCCAGAGGACCCATCCAGAAGCAAGGTGGAGGAGTTAGTGAAATTTGTAAGTGGTGAATTTGTAAGCACCAACTTCCTAACAAGTAGAACTATCCAAAGGTGAAACGGGCTGCTCTAGGAGGTGATGAGCTCCTCCTCATTGGAAGTCTTCAAGCAATGACTGGATGGCTTTTGTTGGGGGATTAGAGATTCTACTTCAGGTATGAATTGGATGACATATGATCCCTGAACTCCTTTCTAATCCTTTCCTGTGACCCTGAGCATGAGAAAATAAAGAATGCTTCTTCTTCAATGTTGAAGCAAGAAGAAACCTCTCCCCATTTGACAGTCATAGAATTAGAGGCACTCCCAAAGCAATAATAATGATATCATCATCATCATCTTCTTAGCTCAGTACTATTACAAAAAAAAAACCCTCCCAAAACAGTAATAATGATGCTATCATCTGAACTTAGTAGTGTTAGGAAAGCCCAAGGATACTTTCCTGTGCACTAAGACTTCATCCTAAAATAAAATGAAATTCTGAACTGATCTCCACTGAACTTTCCCTGACATTTCAGTGTCTCTATCAGTTCTCAGGCTTCTAAGAATCTAAATTTCTAGCTGGTTGATGCCCACCCCTCTCTTTTTTTTTTTTTTTTTTGGCTATTTTTAAACCAACTCAATCTCACTTGTACAAGATGCATTCTGAGTCATGACCCTTGGCAAATATGAATTATTGCCTTCCATTTCTACAATGCTCTCTAGTTTTCAAAGGATTTTCACAAATGATCTTTCATTCAATTCCCATGCCAACTTTGGGGACCAGGTCAGAAAGTTACTGGTCTCATTTTAAAGATAAGGAAACTGAAATTTGGATAAATTAAACAAATTAATACAGGTAGCATTTAGTAGTAATGGGACTAGAAACTAAGGCTTCTTGCAATTTAGTATTTTTTTCCGCCACAATATACAAAATGTACAGGACAAGAAGAGTATGAAAGTACTATAGGTAACAAACAGAAACCAGCCTATCTACAGGTAGCTCTACCTATCTATAAAGAGACAAATGGACCCCATGTTGGAAAACAAAGCCTGCAGTAACATGCAGGCTTAAAGAATCTTGAAAGATAGCCTCCATAGTCAGTTTTATTTTATCCTGCCTAGCTCAAGACAGGGTTATTACATTTCAGGTATTGACATTTGTATTACCATCCACCCTCATTCAATCTGTACTGATATTGGACACTGAATGACCCTAAAAAATTCCCCACATGACAATTAGGTTGGTCCCTTTACTAATTCTGCCCTTAGATGCTAAATTCATTCTTGTCTCCTTGCCTTTATTGATGCCATCTTCTCTACACGGAATGCTTAACTCACACTAGCCCCACCCCCGCTTCCCATCTACCTTTCAAATCATATCCAGCTTTTAAGATCCAGTCCCCTAACCAGAGATGCTGCTCCAACTACTCCAATCTCCATTCACCTCTCTGAAGTCCTCTGCAATTATTATATAGATCACATGAGTGAGTGCTTAAGACTCCCTAAGACTTCAAATAGCATGTCATCCAACGCAAAATCAAGCAAAGGCCTTGTCCAACCAACAAAACTGAGAGCTCATCAAGGATAAATACCATAATATAGAGCTATTTTTTATACTCCAGAATATTGCCTAGTATTACAGTGCTATAATACTGCCTAGTGTTATAATTCTAATCACATGGCATGTACTTAGCACATTTCTTCCTAGAACTAGAAACTGCATAAAGACTAGAATTGGAAATGACCTCACTGGCCATCTTGTCTAACTTCCTTATGTTAAAGTTGAGAAAACTGATTCCTACAGAGGTCAAATGACTTGTCCCATGTTACCCCAGTAGTATCACAGGTGGGAATCCAGTTACTATGACTATAAAACCACCTTTCTAGTGTAGCATATTGTATAAATGAAATTAATAGATGTAGGTATGCTATATGTCAATAGTACTATGAATGGGTCTTGAGGTCTGTTGGGTCTGGGTATAGGAGGGGAAATGGAAAGTTTTCATTTGTGCAACTGGCAAACACTATTATTTCATGCCAAACAGAGTAGTGTAGTATAGGAATTCTCTCTCCACTGCTTTTGTAGCATATGGTATAGCATATTTGCCACTACTGGTCAAAGTAGATATGAGATTTATGGGAAATGTAAGATAGTAGCAGTAGGTAGAGAAGGAAGTGGTCTGAGAGGGAGACTAAAAGTCAGTGATGGGAAGAGTCCTCTCGAAGGACAGGCAACTGCAAAACATTAACAGTGTCACAGAGTTATATGAACATGTCCTAATTCCCTTGCTGTAACAGAATTACTGCTTGGTGAGTATATTGGCTAGTCATGAGTAGAGACTCTACATGTGAACTCTAAATGGGCTTTAGCACAGCAGAAGGGTTAAGTTTTTGATTACAACCTTAACTTCGGAGTCTTCTGGTTTCTCATAGGTTGCAGAAGTCCAGCATAGAGGAGAAGTGATTCAGGATTCTCTTAGATCTACTGGATTTGTACTAATTTCATTCAATCAAATATTTGTTAAGTACCTACTGTACACAAGGCATTCAAGTGATTAAGACATAGTTCTTGACCTATAAGCATTCACAATCCGAACAGTGAGGATAAGATATGCAACTAGACATTTAAATTTCATCTTATGCAAAGCAGAATTCATTATCTTTCCCAAAAAACCTACCACCCTCAACCAAGCTTCTCTATTTCTTGCAAGGGTGCCAGCACCCTTCTAGTCACCTAGAAGTCACTTTCAGCTTCCATGGCATACCTGACTCCTCACTCTTTCTCTCTAACCCCATCCATCCAACAAGCTGCCAAATCTTCCCAATTCTCTAACACATCTTTGTATCCATTTCTTTATCTCTAATTACTTGACCACCACCCTAGTTTACCTCTCATCTGAAATACCCTCCCATTTGATCTCCTTGCCTCAAGTCTCTCTCCATTTCAACCCATTCTCCTCACAGCTGCTAAAGTGGTTTCCCTAAAACATAGGTCTGAATATATCACTACCTTACTCAAAAAACTCCAGTGATTTCCTATCCCCTTAGGATCAAATATCAATTCTTCAATTTGGTTTTTCAAGCCCTTCACAACCTGGCTCCAGTCTACATTTCTAACCTTACTTTACACTACTCACCTCCCCATACTCTACACACAGTCAAATTGGCCTATCTGCTACTCCTCACACACAACACCCAATTTCTTCTAATTTCTTTTCCTGTGTACTGACCAGCTCTCATGCCTGGAATGTTCTCTGTCCTCATTTCTGGCTTTTAGAAACCCCAGGTGACTTAAAAACTCAGCTTAAATCCCATTTTCTACAACTTTTCCTAGTTGCCTAAATTGCAAGTATCTACATTCTAAAACCGGGGCAGTTAGGTGGCACAGTGGATAGAACACCAGGCCTGGAGTCAAGAAGACCCAAGTTCAAATCTGGTCTCATTCACTCTTACTAGCTGTGTGACTCTGGTCAAGTAACTTAACCTGTTTGCCTCAGTTTCCTCACTTGCAAAATGTAAAATCTATAAAACTTTCTAAAATCATTTTTAATTTGCATATATTTTACATATACTGATATCTATATTATCATCTCCCTGATAGAGCACAAGCTCCTTGAGGACAAAGGCTCTTTCATTTTTGTTTTTATATCCCTAGTACATAGCACAATGTCTGGCATGTAGTAGGTGCTCAATAAATGCTTGTTGATTGATTGTTGATTGTTTAAACTATAAATACAACACAAATTAAAATATGATGAATACATAAAAGTATAAAGTCCTTTCAGATTACATAAGGGAAAAATAATATCCATGTGGAGGGTCAGGGAAGACTTCATGGAGAATGATCTTGATCGATGGGTAGGATGGTAGAGGAAGGCAACCCAGGCATATGAAATAACATGAATGAAGCAATATAATAATAATGAGTAGAAGAAGAAGAAAATATGTGTATATACATGTGTTGTATATAAAATACATGTATATAAAAATAATAAATACATGTATAAATAAATAAAATACATGTATATAAAATACATGTATATAGCATTGTCATGTTTTCAAGGTCCTTTATATTATCTCATTAAATAATTACACTCCTTCTAGTGAGGGAGGTACTACAGGTATTATTATTTTCATTTTTAGAAAAGGTAACTGAGGCTTAGCAAGCTTAATCAACTTGCCATGTTCACCATAGCTATGAAGTTTCAGGCACAGGATTCAAATTGAAGTCTTTTTTTTTTTTAATTGAAAATCCACTCAGATATATTCTGGGGGGAGTGGCAAGTTATTACAATTTTCTAGGAACATAAAGTTTATGATGGTGAACAGTCTGACCTAAGACTGGAAAATCAGATTAAAGCCAGATTGCAGAAAACCAGAAACGACAAGGCAAAGGCATTTGGTCTTGATTTGGTTGGCATGAGGGAGCCAGAGAAAGTCTTTGAGGAGCAGTGATTTTATTATGCCTGTGCATTAAAATTAATCTGATAGCAGTGTGTAGGAGTATAGGAAAACAGACTAGAAGTGAAGAGACAAATTGAGAGGCCATTAAAGTAGTTTAAGAAAGAAATAAAGGTTATTGAAATTAGTGGAGTGTTAGTTGGAATGGTAATGAAGGGACAGGTCTGGTTTCCAGATCTGAGATTTCATCAGTCTATAGAGTTACTTCTGTACTTCCTCTAGACTAGAGGTACTTCCTCTGCTAACACAGGACCTTCTCTTCAATTTAAAGCCTTAGAACCTTGCCTAGAGCACTGAGAACCTAAGCAATTTGCCCAGGGCCACAAAGTCAGTATCAATCAATCAACAATTTACAGGCATTTATCAAATGCTTACTATAATGCCAGCAATGTGCTAAGTATTAGGAATCAAGGCAAAAGCCTTAAATAAAATAAAACAAAACCAACCCTGCCTTCAGGGAACTTACATGGGAAAGAAAGCATATACATATATGTGTGTATATATATATATACATATATATATATGTAAATTGCCGCATAGAAGACACTGAGTAGACAGAGAAGGAAAACAGTGACTACCATAGAGTGATATAAACATCATCCAAGTAGACATCTTACCTACTCCCACCTACCCCCAGTCCACTCCCTCCCATCAGCAAATTAGAATTAACTTATGTATTGACTCTTTGGAAAATGAGATGTGGTATAAGAGAGAGGCAATATAAGATAGTAGCTAAAATACTGGAGTTGGAGTCAAGAAGACTTGGGCTGAAATCCTGCCTCTTACTAACTGTATGACCATTGGAAAGTCACTTAACCTACAGATCAGTTTCCTCAACAATAAAATGTTGGAGTCAGAGTAAGGAGATATCCAGTTTTTAATCTTGCCTCTAACAGTTAGTGACTACATGACCACAAGCAAATCACTTATCATCTCTGAGCTTCTATTTGCCCATCAGTAAAATGGAGTTGATGACACCAGTAGCACCTATCTCACACAGTCAATGAAAAGCCCATGAGAGATGACATATGTGAGGCATTTTCCAAAGTTAAAGGGATATAGAAATGCCAATTTCTGACATTTTTAAGTGCACAAAAGTCAAAGAGGCTAGCCAATCTTCTACTTCAAAATGGTTGATTTCTCACAAAAGAGGGGGAGCCTTGGAGTTGCTGCCCAGTACCATTTTCTGTTAATCCAATTGGTAATAACAGCTCAACAATTCACATTCTGCTCCATGTTTCCCATGAGCGATAGAGGACAGAAGTTGGCTCAATGTGCTTAGCTAGTAATGGGATAGGCTGATGGCATATTGGAAATCCACATTTAAGATAAATCTCTCCTTTCTGTAAAGTGAGATAGCATCTACCAATACGGGTAATGAACATCTAACTTGAGTACAAGCAGAGGCCCGGAGATGGGAGGCAAGGTAATTTCAGGTAGTTCAGCACATTTCCATTCACATCACAAAGTGTAATTTTTTTCCCCCAGTAATTTTATTTCTTAGCAAAATCATTATTGGGAATATTGAACCACCTCACAGAGCCCTATTTACTCCCCTTATCTTTTCTCCATCTTTCTTGATTAAAAGCTATGTGTGATATTTGTAGTTATCAAATATCAATATTTGGCATGGATTTGTGAAATGTAGATGAAAAAAAAGTATGACCATTTCTGTAAAGGGTAAAACCTTAAGCAAATAGACTGCATTTCTTACAGGGGCTCTGAAGAGCAACCACAAATTGCAGATGGGCTAGTCAGCAATGCAGCCCAGCAGTCTCTGCAGGATGGATTATTAGGTCACAAAATTAGATCCTGGATTTCATCAGGACATCCAGCTAACTTCAGGGAGGAAGGTGCCAGGAAAAATGTGGAATTACCTAGCTTACTGCAAAACTTATACAGTTGGCTAAGACTAATCAATTTCCATAAGAAATAAGGAAACTTTTTGAAATGCTTTGGACTAGGCCTACCTTGTGCCTATCTTATGCAAACCTGTAAAGCAGAAATTGGTCTGTGTTGCCTTCCCTCCTGCCCCAATCTCCAATCCCTTTCTTTACTCCTCCCATTCAAGGTAGACCTTTATATAAACCTCAGCTGAACAGAGATCCATAGAGTAAATCTTAACCTGGTCATACCGTCTCCATATTTTAGACTTTTCCTTCCCCACCAAGCATTTCCTAACTGCATTAAAAACAAACAAAAAAAAAAGCCTACCTATCCTGTGTGAAATTCTCTTAGGGCTCTTTTCTGTTGCTACAATAATGGGCATAATGGATGAATGTGTTAGCCCTCCAACAGCCATTCATTCAATATTTATTGAGCATCCACTTTGCATTATACCATCAATCTGTGCTTTAAAAAATGTCTGTTAAATTGAATTGAATTAAATGGAACTGAAGTGAACTGAATTAAAGGCAGCGTGGGGTACATAAGGAATAAGACACAGTCCCTATTCCCATGAAGATTTCAGCCTGAGAGGGTAGATAAGACAAGTACACCAATAACTATAGTGCAAAGTCAAATATAAAAATATAATGAAGATCATAGAACCTCAGAGGTGGAAGGGATACTGAGATGTAAGCAATGTGACATGTTAGAAAGAACATTGGTTGTAGAGTCAGGAGAGAATTCAAACTAGGGATCTACAGCATAGAATCTGTGTAGGCTCCTTGAGGGCAAGGACTGTCTTTTATCTCTTTTTGTATCTCCAGTACTTAGCACACTGCCTGGCACATAATAGGTGCTTAGTAAATATTTATGGATTTGATTGATTGAAATTGATTGATTGTTATTTAAGGCATCAATGTACTCATCTATAATTGGTCACCATTGGCTCTTCCCTTTTATTTACCACACAAAGCCAATCTGTTATGAAATCTTGTCTTTTCTGCCTTCACAGTATCATTTGTATATGTCCCCTTCTCTCCACTGACATAGCTACCACCACTTTAGTTCAGGCCCTCATCAACTCTTGCCTGGATTACTGCAATAGTTTTCTAACTGGTCCCCTTGCCTCAAGTCTTTCTCCATTCTAATTCATCTTCCATTGAGTTGTCAAGTGATTTTCCTAAAGTGAAGGTTTAAGTGTGCCACCTCTACTCAGTTAACTTCAGCAGCTTCCTGTTACCTCTAGAATCAAATATAAAGTATTCTCTTGGGCATTTAAAAGTCTTCAAAACCTAGCCCCTTCTTATCTCTCCAGTTTTCTTTTAGTATATTCCCATTCATGTACTTTATGACCCAACTACACTGGTCTACTTCACTGAAATGGGGATTTATCATCATTAGAAAAGAGACTTCCCTCACCAGGAGTCACATGCATCAATGAAATAACAGGGCTGCTTGAAAAAAAAAATCACATTCACTCTTTCGGGTGCCATATCACTAGCTCATAATGAATTTGCAATCCACTAGGATCCTTAGATCCTTTTCAAGCAAAAAGACATATAACACACTACAAGGGTTCAGAAGAGGAAAAGACCACTTCTTAATGTTGGGGGTGGGGGAGAATTTGAGAAGGTTTCACAGAGGAGATATCATTTGAGTTGGACATTGAGAGAAACATGGAACATACTTTCATTTTAACAGAATCATCTAGCGATAATAACTTAACTTAAAAATACAGGAACTTGAAGAATCATTTCACTCCTTCCTGCCCCCAGATCTATATTGACTTTGAACAAAAGAAGAGATCTTATTGCCAAGCATGTATTTTTGGTGCCCCCTCCAGTCACACCAGATAAGTTGTCAGGTGGCCCCATCTGTCAGTCAAGCAGTACCTTGGACCCTGAAGAAAAAAATCCAAACCATGCAACCAGTTGGGGGATGGAAGGGAAGAAAAACTCAGTAATCCTAGGCCCATTGCACCTTTATGATGCAGTGCCTTGCATTCAGAAGGCGCTAAATAAATGTTGAATCAAGAATAGTTCTGACATTTTACCACTGAAATGGCCAAATGTGAAAATAAAAACTGGAAAGAAGTTGAAAACAAAGACACAGGATCAGCATGAGATTTCAGGGAAGCTGCCAATTGGCTCCTAGAAGCATCTGCTGGCACCCCTCAATTGCTCAGGCACAGCTGTTTCCTTCAGAAAATGCCAGCAACTGTTAAGGAGCTGTCCACCGCTGAAGCTTGTTTGGGAGAAGTAGGAGAGTAGAGCTTACAAGGACATGAGGATGCTCACATCATTGCCAAATTGTGCATGAATGCTTCCTTCAAACTGTGTTGGATACTTGGTTTGTTTGAACTGAACTGAGACTGTTGTCCTGATCATTCCTGGAATCTCCATGCCACACAGGCCTCCTTGATGTTCCTAGCACTCCAACTCCGAACCTTTTCAATGTTTGTTCCCCCAGACCTGGAAAACTCTACCTTTTCGTCTCCACATTCTGACTTCCTAGCCCTCCCTCCAGATGTAGCTAAAATCCCACTATTATTGAGAGACCTTTCCTGTTCCCCTCCCTCCCACTGCTAGAAAATTCTTTATGTGATTACCACCTGTTTACTATGTGTATATGTTGTGTTACAAAGGACTTTACATGTTGTCACTGCCATTAGAAAGCAAACTCCTTGAAGGTAGAAACCATGTTTTGCCTTTCTTTGTATCCCCAGAGCTTAGCACTGTATCTGGCACACAGTAACTGTTTAATCAATGCTTGTTGGCTTACTGACTGACAGCTATTCTTCTGGTTATAGTACCTTGAACACAGCAGTTGCTTAATGAGTGCTTGTTCAATTATGTCTCACTCTTTGTGATCTCATTTGGGGTTTTCTTGGCAAAGATACTAAAGTGACCATTTCCTTCTCCTGCTCATTTTACAGATGAAGAAACTGAGGCAAACAGGGTTAAGTGACTTGCCCAAGGTCACACAGCTAGACTCTGAGGCTGGATTTGAATTCAGGAAGAAGAGTCTTCCTGACTTCAGACCTGGCACTCTATCTGATGGGACACTAATGCTGGACCCCTAAAAGGAAAAATCCATGTCTTTGGGACCTGGACACCAAAGCCCCTGAACCTAAATCTCTGGCACCTGAGGCATCTGGCCCATCCCAGTCAATAATCCTTTTAACTTCATTGTGGTCCTCACTGTCTGCACCTGGCCCACCCCAATTTACTTGCCACTCCTAAATCCCATCCAGATCTTCCCACAGATTTTCTGTATAAAAGTACCAATTTTATTCTCATCAAATGTGCAGATTCTTAAAAATCTGGCTGCTTATATTGGTGTCACAAATGCCAGAGACTCACTAGAACAACCAGTGTTCTAATGAACTCACAAAGAAAGATTAAGTGGTTGAATTATTTCTAGGAAGACCTGTGCCCTTTACCCTTGCATTTCAGGATTCCCAAGACCCCTAGACTGTCGCAGGTTCAATCCCCATATGGGCCACCAAAATGCTTTGTGGTCTAGGGGTGCTAGGAACCCCAAAAAGGGCAAGAGTCTGTCTTGAAATAATTCAACTACTCAAGCCTTCTGTCAGTCCAAGTAATAAGTTTATTATGACATTGGTTGGGGGAGGCCAGACTCCCAGTGAGTCTGTGGTATTTGTGATGCCAGTACAAGCAGACCAGACTCTTAAGGAATTTGTGCATTTGATGAGGATAAAATTGGTGCTTTTATACAGAAAGACTGTGGGAAGATCTTGATGGGATTAAAGAGTGGCAAGTAGCCTGGGGTGGGCCAGATGCAGACACCGAGGGTCACAATGAAAGGGCAGTTAAAAGGATTATTGACTGGGATGGGCCAGGTGCCTCAGGTGAATGCCAGAGATCTGAGTTCAAGGGCTTTGGGGTCCAGGTCCCAGACATGGTCTTTTCCTTTTAGGGGTCCATCATTAGCACCCCATAGTATCCATTGTGCCACTTAGCTGCCCTTAATGAGTGCTTACTGGGTTGGATTAGATTCTGGTCCATGGATGTGGTTCTGGATCAGCCCTGGTTAACTTAGTATTTGTTATTATTATATGATATTCAAATATCATGTACTTAGAACTGGAAAGGACATTAGAGGTCATCAATTTCAACCCTCTGATTTTACAGGTGAAGAAACTGAGGCCCAGAGAGATTAAGTGACTTACCAGGTTATGCAGATACTAAGTGGCAAAGCAGGAATGTGAACCTACATTCTCTGACTCCAAATCCAGCTCTCTTTTTCTTTGCTATTAACATATCATTCTGCTCCATATAACTTACCTCTTGCTTCTGGACCCTCAAAAACTGAATATTTACCACTCTGGGATCCCTTGGCCCAATTGGACTAGCATCACGCCCACAAAATTTTAGCCAGTTCCAGTTTCATCCACAGCCCATGACCAGGGAGAATAGTTCAGTCATTCATACCTTCCCAATTTTAGGACAGATCTTAGTAATCAATTATTAACAACCAATAAGGCATCAAAGCTTCTCCTCTGACCATGACTATCTTCCTTCCTCCCTCTACTGTTTCAGGGGGAAAAAATAAACAAACCAACAACAACAAAAAAAAAACAACAAAAAAAACCATGTTCTCTTCTTTTTTATTTTGCATTTGGAAATCAAGAAACTGCAAGAATAGAACTCTCCCTTGACTTCCCCCAAGGTCTGGACAACTGTTTAGTATTTCATCCATGCAGTTCTTATTCACTTTAATCAGAATCACATGACTTAAATCAGGGGTGATGTTTTGAAGCTAAGGAATTTAAGCCTCCCAGTTTCACTGCTCTGAGTATCAGCTTCATCCTTCTGCTCTTAATGCTGTTATCTTGTCCTCACACTTGGTTTTCCACTGAATGAATGCCTAGCCTATGGAAAGGCATATTAGTAACAAGAAGTGGAACTAGCTGAGAAACCAAGAGTCCACAGGGAGTCAGTACAGTGACCCTGCCTAAGGCCAGCTCATTTGGAGGGAAGGGATGACAAAAACCCAGGAGGCACTGATGCTTTCTCCAACCCCCAGACTTCTGAACAAGCAGCCTTGCATCTGGATGTAGGGAAGACTCCTGGCTGTCTCTAAAAGACAGAAATTCCTCAGGAAGTAGTAGAAGGATTTCCGATCTTCTAGGGCTGGCATATATCATGAGTCAGCAAATGTGGCAACCCCACCCAAAAACCAATTGTCCTGAAAAGTCTCCAATAAATGCTGAGCTACTGCATTCTGTTGTTTTAGACTTACTGTCATCTCCTTAAATAACTCTGTCATAGGGAACACATGAAACAAGGATAACCATAGGCTCATAGACTTAGAGGTAGAAGGGTCAGAGGTCATCAGGTTCAACTCCCTCATTTTACACATGAGGAAACTAGAACTGAGGGAGGTTAATTGACTTGCTCAAAGTCACGTAGGTAAAATGAATGGGAGTCAGGATTTGAACTCAGGTCCTCTATAAAGTCAGTGTCTACAAAGTCAGTGCCCTTTCCACTGTAAGGCAGTATGGTGTTGTGAATGAAGCAGTGGACTTGGAGTCAAGAAGATGCTGGTTTAGATTCTGACTCAGACACTACTTGTCACCCTGAGCAAGTCATTGAGCTTCTGCGCGCCCCAGTATACTCATCGATAAAATGAAGGGGTTGGACTGGATGGCCTCTGAGGCCCCTTCTGATTCTAAAATTATGATTCCAAGTTTGGTAGAGGAGAACAACCAATGAATTATTAAAAAGAAACATCACGGGAAAGGACTTGAATATTCGCCTGGCAGAATGGAGGACAAGTAAAGTGGTTCTTTTTAAGGACCACTGCACTGGAAGGTAAAAGCCCTGGGTTCTCCTCTCAACCCTGTCATTTCTATGGGCCCCTCCATGCGGAGGCAATGTGGCATAATGCACAGAATGCTAGACTTGAAGAAGACCTGCTTTTATTTTTTTTACTTTTTTATTTTTTTAGGAAATTGGGGTTAAGTGACTTGCCCAGGGTCACACAGCTAGTAAGTGTCTGAGGTCAGAATTGAATTCAGGTCCTTCAGAGTCCATGGCCAGTGCTCTATCCACTGCGCCACCTAGCTGCCCCCAAGACCTGGTTTTAAATCTCACCTTTGACACTAGTTGTGTGACTATAAGCAAGTCATGTAACCACTCTGAGCCTCCATTTTCTCATCTGCAAAACGAGAATAATATCTGTGACACCAAACATTGTGAGCATCAACTGAGACAATGTATATAAAGCACTTCACCAATTTTAAAGTATTACATAAACATCAATTATTTTATTATTTCTAATATTCAATCAATCCACAAGCATTTAATGTGTGTCAAGCACACATTATTACTATGTTAAACACACATTACTATGTGTCAAGCACCATGTGAAGGTGTGGGGATACAAGTGAAAAACAAAAATAGTCACAGACCTAGAGAAATTTCCATTCTAGTGGAAAGTGATAACCTGTACATAAATAGGCATATACAAAAGATCTGAGGGAACTGGCAACGGCATCCACTAGAAGGTAGTGCTTGAGCTGAGTCTTGAAAGAATCAAAAGATTTTTAAGAGGGTGAGATAAGGAGAGAAAGTATTGAAGGCATGAGGGAAGAAAAAAGGCATGGAGATGAGAGATGGGATATCTTGCAGGAGGATCAGGAAGTAGGGCAATGTGGCTTGACCTTAGAGTATGGGAAAAGGAGAAAGGGAGGGTTATTGGGAATGGCAGGAACTAATGAGAGTATTTTAAGGGTGGGGGAGTTTAGGGGCATGTTTGTAGGCAGCAAGGAAAGTACCAGTGGATAAGAAAAGATTGAAGATTACAGAGACGGAGTGGGTGGTAGTGGGGGTCAGCTTTTAAAGAGGAAGGGAAGGGGTAGAATCAAGAGTATGTGTAAGAGGGTTGACCTTAGCAAGGAAAAGGGCCATCTTTCATCAGAGACAAAGGGAGAGTGGTGGTGATGTCAGAGGGATGTGAGAGCAAAACAAGGGAAGAAGATGAAGCTTGTGATGAATGTCCTCAGTTGTTTTTTTGTTTTGGTGATGTATGGGCAAAGGTCTTCAGCCAAGAGTGTGGAGGGATGGGGAAAGGATTCTGTGGGGTACATGAGGAGAGAAGAGAAGGTGGGAAACCAACGATGTAGTAAGTTGGATATAGAATCAATTCAGGAAGAATAGAAAGATTACCTTGCTGCTCTGAAGACCCAACTGAGATTAGATAATGTAAATTTGTAATTGACCCTGTTAGCTCAGTTTTGTGACTTCCACCAAGTCCTTTTAGCAGTACATAAGTAGGAATTAAGGAGGTAAACAGTGAGAGTAAACCAGAATTGGGGTTTGGCAAGGTGAGAGAAGCAATAGAACAAAAGAGCAAAGTACCTGTGAGTCCACATAGATGTGAATTGGTTTGGCCTGGAAAAAGATTGAGGTGTGAAGAAATCAGAGGGCATAGTGAAGATGAAGACTGGGTTCAGGAGTAGTGATTACTGGGTAAAGAAAGGTTGGAGTTCTTGGAAGAGGAAGTAGAACACTTATGAGTAATGGCCAGATGGACCATCTGTATGTACAGCTGAGGTAGACAGAGTTTGTGGGAACTGAGTGGGCTGAGTAACTGAGAAAATAGAGGTTCTGAAGTACAAGGTGTGCCAAAACTCTTGGTGTTCAATAGCTTAATGTTGCACTAAAACTTCTGAGACACTCTATATTTTGAATATTTTATTATAAGGGTTGAGCAGCTGGATGGAGCAGTGGATAAAGCACTGGGCCTGGAGTCAGGAAGACCTGTGTTTAAATCCAGTCTCAGATACTTACTAGCTCTATGACCCTGGACAAGTCACTGTTTGCCTCAGTTTCCTCATCTGTAAAAATGAGCTAGAAAAAGAAATGGCTAACCACTCCAGCATCTCTATAAAGAAAACCTCAAATGGGGTCACAAAGAGTTGGAAACAATTAAACTGACTGAACCACAACAAAAATTAAAAGGGTCAAATTGGGGTGGAGAGGGATGCTGTGAGTCAGGCACTCATCAGGAAAAGAGGGAAAATATCCTAAGGATTAGTAAATAACAGCCACCAAGATTTAGACTGAGTGATAAATTTGTATAGAATGAACCTCAAGGCAAGAAACATTTCAGAGTAATGGTTATAGCAAAAGAGTCTGAAAATGGCAATGAGAAGCAAGAAGCATTCTGATTTTCCCATTGGTCACAGTGAAGCGGGGGCATGAGATAAGGTATAACTAGAAGTGGAAAGGATGTCCGGGGATGCAATGTCATTAACAGAGTTCAATGGATGAATATGAATAGGAAAGAAGCAAGAGAGGAAGAGGTCCAAAATGAAAGGAAGTTTGTTCATTGTAAACTTATTTGTAATTACAAAGTTTATTTGTTGGTTACAAAATTCTTGTTTCTAATTACAAAACTTGTTTGTTAATTACAAATAAGTGGAAATCCCAGCAGGCACAGTGGGAGGGATGGCCAGAACTGGAGAAGCACATTGATGGAACAGAGTTAAAATGAATGGGATTGAGGAATCAGACAGCTGGGGTTTACTCCAGCTGATCTTCATACTCTGGGATTCTAAGAATTCAGTACATTTTTAAGAGCAATCTTTAACAGTAAAGATTCCTTGACCATACTCTATAGCTTATCATTATGGAAACAGAGCCTTTAGCCACCAATTACTAGTATCACAGAATATCAGAGCTGGAACAGCCTTAGAGATCATTGAGCCTAACATTTTTATTTGACAGATGAGGAAACTGAGTCCCATAGAGGTTAGATAACTTGCCCAAAATGACACATTTAATAGCAAATCCAATAGCAGGACTAGAATTCAGGTTTCCTGACTTTGATTGTGGATTATAGTACAGCAGAAAAAAAAACCAAAAGCAGATTCTAGTCAGAAAACCTGAGTTCAAATCTCACCTGATACTTTCTACTTACATGATCTTAGGCAAATCATTTTAACCTCTCAGGAACTCCCATTCCTTATCTGAAAACTGGGGTGGGTGGAGCTGGATTGATAATTTCTAAAGTCACTTCCAGTTTAGATCTATGATCCTAATATACCCATACTATATAACCTAATAATTATCTAGAACTATTGGAATAAGATATTCAACCCCAGCCAATTCCAAATAGAATTTTTTTTTCAAATTGGGGAGTGTTGGTGAGGAAGTATGTACTAGGGTACTTCTAATTTAGATTTATACAGATATCCTTCCAACTTAGACAGAGTCATTTTTGTCAAATTCCAAAAGGTGGCAGCATTTGATTAAATATTTATTTTCTGCTAAGGTTGCAGCATCGTATATTCTCTCATAAATGAACAAAATAAATAAATGCTGGAAATATTTAGCAGAACCAGATGAAAAGTTCAAAAAAACCAAAAACTCAACCATATTTTGAGCAAAGGAAGGGAAACTAAGAATATCAGAGAACAGCTTACCTAGAAATCCCCGCGGGCTCATCAGCCCATATTATTTGAGAGATGAGAGGAAAGAGGTAATTCTAGAAGCAGATACCCTAGAGACCGCCCACTCCCCTCTCACTAAAGGAAAGGGAAAGATTGGGTTCACAGTGTTCTTTTCTAAAGAAGGTTATAATCATCCCTTCTTTCAAGCTCTAATCCAGTGATGACTTGCATCTTTCCTGTCTTTGCAAAACTACTCCCATCACACAAGAACTTTCCCAACTTTCCAACTTACTATTCAGTAAGGACCACATCAAGTTGGAAAGGCTTTGAGGATAGGCCTGGATATGAGCAGTAATGTTTCTCATTTGAATACCACTCCAGGTACTGAGACAGCTAGGTGGTATAGTGGACAAAGCGCCAGGCCTGGAGTCAGGAACACCTGAGTTCAAATCAAGCCTTAGACACTTGCTAGCTGTACAACCCTGGGCAAATCACTTTACCCTGTTTGCCTCAGTTTCCTCATCTGTAAAATGAGCTGGAAAAGGAAGTGGCAAAACCCTCCAGTATCTTTACCAAGAAAACTTCAAAAGGGGCCAAGAAGAGTCGAACACAACTGAAAATGACACAACAACCACCAGGTATAGAGGGGCCCACCATCAGGTTAGCCATTGGGTGTGATGAATTTTTCAGTCACAGCAAGTCTCAAAATCTATTTTAAGTTAGAGAAGAGTTGTGACCACATTCTTCCACTCCTCCTCTTTGAAGTTTGGGTCCCTGAAGAAAGGAATCAGCTCCAAATAGACTTCTATGAATAACTGTATTTTGGGGGGAAAGATAGGGAAGCTGAAATAAGACATTCTTCACTGTATAACCATCACAGGGAGAAGCCTGATATGGTGAACAGAGAACAAACTTGAGTCAGGATGACCTCAGTTCAAATCCAACCTATGACATATACGGGTTGTGTGGTGCTAGGCAAGCCTCTTAGAGGCAGAGAGGTGATGCAGTAGATAGAGCACTAGACCTGGAGTCAGGAAGACCTGAACTGAAATTTGGTCTTGGACCCTTACTAGCTGTGTGTCACCCTAGACAAGTCACTTAACCTCTCTGTTGCAGTTTCCTCATCCATAAATAGGGATAATAATAGCACCTACCTCCCAGGACTGTACTGAGGATAAAATGAGATATTTGCAACTTTAAAGCACTATATAAATGTTATTATTATTTTAAATTTCCAGCAGCTCATATAATTCTTTCATGTTATGAGTTGGAAATCACTTGCTGAACTACATTGGCAAAGGGGATTTTCTTATCAGAAGTTTTCTCCATTAATGAAATCATGGCTCCAGACCTCCATCTCCCAAATTCTGAAGATTTTAGCCAATATCCATTTAGCAGCATACATTTCTTCTTAATGTGAAAAGTTGCATGGCATAGCAGATAGAGAGCCGATCTCAAAGCCACAAAGACCTGGGTTCAATCCTCCCTGTGACATATATTAACTGTGTGACCCTAAACAAATTATTTAACCTCTCAAGGCTCTCTAGGCAAATCCTCAAGACTATAAGTTATAACTATAAGTTATAAGACTATTAATGCAAATGTACTGACCTGCATTGGTCTTCACACAAGACTTCTCTCTAACATTAAAGTTACAGGTTCAGTCCTTATCCCTACTCCTTTCATCCTAAAGGTTCTAGGTCCTTTATCCTCTGAGAGGATGGGAAGAAAGTCTGGGAAATGGGGAATGTGGAGAGTCAGGACACAACTCTAACTAGAGAGACACCAAGTGGCTCGGGAATTTATCTGGCTTTACATACTTCCCAGAGATAGCTCTGGGAAGACCCAGGTGTCCTTTCTCCCCGAAGAGGTATCCTTATTTTAGACAGATGTAAAATGAGGCTTCTGGGCATGCCTCAGCTGGCAGGAAACCACCAGGAAAGATGACGCTTTACACATTGAGCCTAAAATTCTCAGAAGGGGCTGCTTCCAGGAGATGCTTTTCAGACCAGAGAGTCAGTGGTCAGAAATAGCAGTGGGGGCACATAAAGTTCAGTGGGTAGAGAGTGGAGTGAAATAACAGGGTCTGAGAAATCATTCCCTCCTACTGCAGCCAAGGACCATAAAGCCTCTAATAATGCAGCTAACGACTGCAAACCTCTCTCTGGAGGGGACTGCAGAATTACCATGATAAAATAGAGGTGACACCTTAATAGGTTTTGAAGTTAGAATATCTGCCCTAGCAAACCTTTCCCTCAATAGTCAGGAATCTCCCGTCCATTGCTTAGTGGGAAGGAATACATCATATTTGGGGAGGGGGTGTCCAGAAACAATGACACATGCCTCTCCACTGTGAAAGTGAGATGGGTGGGGCTGGGGTGCAGAGGGGGAGTGGAAGAGAGAAAGAAGTCAGCACTGCTATCTTACTAGCACTCTGGCCTGGGCAGTTGATGTCAGTATTCATTCGTAGTGCCCTAAAAGGAAACAGAAGTGCAAAGTTTTCTATTCTATTTTATTTTCAGGAAGAAGCATGATCATATGCTCTTTAAGAAAAAAATTGTTGAATTGTTTTTCACCTTTTGAAAATTCAGTTATTAAGGAATATATGCAGAGGAAAAGGAATATAATTGAGAAATGTAGATGATGTAAAAACCAAAGGTATCAAAATTATTTAAAAGGAATATAAAAACATTAGAAAATACTAAATTCAAAAGGGGAAAAATAATGTAAACTACTTGAGAAAAGGGACTGTTTTTATTTAGCCTTTCTATTCCTGGTACATAGCAAAACATCTTGCATGTACTTAATAAATGCTTGTTGAATTGAATGGAATTGAACTGGAGTCAAAAGATATGAGTTATAAAGAACCAACATGGTATCATCAAGAACAGGGGATAATATATTAATGTCATTTTCTTTTTTGACACTATTACTGAACTAGTATGTGAAAAGAATACTGTGGATTTACTTTTGATAAAATATGTCATTCTAGTCTTATAGACAAGATAGAGAGATGTGGTCTAACTCTAGACTATAAAACAATCAAATGGATTCAAAGTTGGTTGGAGAGTTGACCTCAAAGAGTGGCTGTTCATAATTCAATAACAATGTGGTAGGAGGTCTCCAGTGGAGCATCCCAGGGCTCTGTGCTAGGCTCAGTGCTATCTAACATGTTTACCAATGACTTGTATAAAGGCATAGAAGGTATGCTTATCAAATGTCCAGATGACACAAAGCTTGGAGAGAAAGCAAACACAATGGATGACAGAGTCAGGATCCAAAAAGATCATGACATGCTAAAGCAGGAGTCAGGCAAATCTGGACAACTCCCTATTTTCGTATGACCAGTGAGATAAGAATGGATTTTACATTTTCAAATAAAGTTTTAAATATTTAAAAATATAAAAAAAAACCCTCAGCTCTACAGTTCTTACAAAAAAAAAGGTGGCAGGCTGAATACAGCCTGAATACAGGTCATATTTTGGGCTAAATCTAATAAAATGGAATTTAATAAAAATAAGCATAAAGTCTTAAAACTTGGGTGCAAAAAAAAAACCCAACTTCACAAGTACAAGACAGAGGAGGCATGGTTAGACAATAATTCTGAAAAAATACCTGGATGTTTTAGTGAACTTCAAGATCAATCTCAACCAGCAGTGTAGCATGGTAGACAAAAAAGTAAAAGCAATATTAGACTTCATTAAGAGGGGCACAGCTGTCAAAAAGGGGGAAGGGATACTTCTATCATACTCTGCCCTCATCAGACCTCATCTGAAGCATTGTTCTGGGAACTATAGTTCAGAAAAGACAATATAAGCTAATGAGCTTCCAGAAGAAGGCAACTGGGAATGTGACCACACCATAGACTAGGTCGAAGGAACTTGGAAGGAACAAAGAAGAAAATTTAGGCTTAATGTCAGGAAAAACTTCCTAAACAATTAGTACTGCCCAAATAACTAACATTTAGTTAGAGCTTTCAAATTTGCAATGAATTTTACATGTATTATTTCATTTTATCCTCACAACAACTTGGTGGGGCTGGTACTATAATTATCCTCATTTTACAGATGAGAAAATTGAAGATGATGGAAGTTAAATGACTTGTCCAAGGTCACAATGCTAGTAAGTATCTGAGGCAAAAATTGAACCCATGTCTTCTATCTTCCTATGTAAATCCAGTGCTCTATCCACCATACCACATTACCTGTAACAGCCTTGTAAGGTGCTGAGTTGCACCCACAACTACACACCCACACAGAGTCTTCAAGTAGAGACTGTGTGACCATTTATCAGGTATATTATCTTTGTGTGCTTGTGTTAGGACAGTCTTTATGGTCTCATAAAACTCTCAAATTCTGTAATTAGACTGTGAGCTCCTTGAGGGCAGGCACTGTCATTTTCCTTTATTTGTATCCCCAGTGCTCAGCACAGTGCCTGCAGGTAGTAGGCACTTTATAAATGATTATCAGCTGATTGACTAGAATTCTGATTCTAGTTCTGCTTCTGAGAGTTTACTCGCAGTATGACCTTGGGAAGATCACTCAAACTCTTTGAACTACTAGTTTTCTTGGCTATAAAATGGGTATAAAAATGGAGACAGTACTTGATCAAAGGTAAAACATTATATTAATGGATCATTTTAGCACCATTATTTTCACCTCACAGTAAAATCAATCTCTTCTTTGGGGCTGACAGCTTCCCTAAGGGACCTACCAATCAGGTTGAACCTGAGCCTCAACAATTATTTGAGGAATAACTAAAAGTGAAAAACATCCTGATGTGCCAAGAAGAAATTGAAACCTGTGAAATAACTTGGAGAGAAAATTGGTCAGGGCTTCTATCCACAGGTCCTGGTGGACAACAAAGTTGATTGGGATTAATTATATGACATGGGTGGGGTCTCTGCAGGGGGTGGAATTAATTTGATTTTAGATTGCATTAATAGGAATATAGTGCAGCATAATGCTTGGCACATAATAGGCACCTATTAACTATGTACTGATTGAATAATTAAAACATCTAGGATTTATAAAGACCCTCAAGTTTTGTAAATGGCTTTGCATTTGTTATGTCATTTGATCCCCACAATAACCCTGGGAGGTAGGTATTATTATTATCCCCATTTTGCAGATAAGGAAACTGAAGCTGAGAGAGGTTAAGTCACTTGCCAAGGGTCACATAGCTAGTAAGTGTCTGAAGTGGAATTTGAACTTAGATTTTCCTATTTTCAAGTCCACCATTCTATCCACTATACTACCTAGGTAAGTGATAGTCTTAGCATATCTTGGCCAAATGGCATGTAGAATGTTATGCCCTATTGTGAACACCACATTTTTGGAAGTATATTCATGAACTAGAGGGCATCTTAGTGGCACAATGGAGAGAGCACTGGTCCTGGAATCAGGCAAACCTGAGTTCAAATCTGGTCTCAAATACTTACTAGCTGGGTGACCTGGGGCAAGTCATTTAACCCTGTTTGTTTCAGTTTCCTCATCTGGAAAATGAGATGGAGAAGGAAATGGCCAACTGTCCCAGTATCTTTGCCAAGAAAACCCTAAATGGGGTCATGGAGAGTCAGACACAATTGAAATGACTGAACAACACTGATGAACTGGAGTGCACCCAGAGGGTGACCAAGAGGATAGAACTAGAGAGCATACCAGAGAAGGACTGAGTTGAAGGAATTTTGAATCACTAGACTAGAGAAGAAAAGACTTGGGGAACACATATTTGCTACCTTCAAGTATGTGAAGGTTGTGGATGAGGAATTAGGCTTATTCTGCTTAGCCCCAGAAGACAGAATTAGGATCACAGGTCCAGGACTAGGGAAGTAGATTTCAGTTCATTTACATACGATTTATAAGAAACAACTTCATAAAAATTAAAGTTCTTAAAAATGGATTGAGATTGGGATTCTGAGTGGGTAGTGAGTTCATGACTAGAGATCTTCAGGCAAAGGCCTGAAGATGATCACACGCCAGAAATGTTCTAGAGAAGATACATTGAAGCCTGGGGTTTGGCCTAGATGAAGCCTAAGGTGCCATCTAAATCTAAGACTCCCTAATTATATGAAAAGGGAAGCTACTAAGTGTGGCATTCAGACACCAAACAGTACCCCTAGGGATGTGTAGACTGTTTGCATTCTCCAAACTCTCTGATAATAATGTCTGCTCTCTCCTCCCTTAAGATGCCAATAATAGCAGATGGCCATTTTAGTCAATCCCATGGGAACTTTCTTTACTGAGCTATTTCCCTAATGAAAATGCCAGCTAAGGGTTTAAATAGAACTATTGAATGGTAAGTTGAATGGAGTCTTGCAATGAAGGAGACTTGGTTTCCAAGTGTTCATAGAATTTTAGATGAGAAAGGGAACTTCTTTACTCAGAGGCCAGTATTTTTCTCCTATATTATTCCTAATAATAACTGAAATGTACATACCATGGTAAAATTTTAAAAACATTCTGAACACTTCTCACATCTGAACGTCACTGTAGCCTTGGAGATTCTATAGCTATTACAAAAAGCTGCATTTTGCAGTTGATAACAATAACAACTAGAATATATATGTCACTTTAAGGTTTGCAAAGTATTTTACAAATATTATCACATTATATCCTCACAACAACCCTGGAAGGTAGGTGCTATTATTATCCCCATTTTACAGATGAGGAAACTGAGGCTCAGGTAGAGAAAGAAAATTGTCCATCATTTATAAAATCACAGATTTAAAGCTGGAAAGAATCAAAGAGGTCATAGATCCCCTCATTGTAAAGATAAGAAAACTTAAGTCCACTTTGCCTTACTATCTTCACTATACATATTGAAGATGGGAAGGGGCTTTAGGAAAGGGAATATGGGAGACTTGAATTAGTAAACATCGGTGCTTTCTCCTACCATGTTCCTGTACGATTCCTAGAGTTCTATAACACCAGAACCTTAGAATCCATCTGGGACAACTCTCTAATTTTACAAATAACAAAACAGGCCAAAGAGGTGGGATGATTTTTTTCAAGGTCACACAGGTTAGTAGTGGCAGAACTGGGCACTAGAATACAAGTCTCCTAATTCCTGGTCTACTGATATTTCTGCCTTGACATGTTAGAGTGTTTTCAGGACGCTGTTTCCCCTATAATCTAAATGCAAAACTTTAGATAATTCTAAGCAATCACCAAAAACCTCTTTTTTCTATCCTGAAGGTGACCAGGTCCCCTTTAAGCCTTGTTCAAGCCATCCTGACACCATAGTATCAACCAATCTGAAAGTAACTAAACAAGCCACTTCAGCATATTGTGGTAGAAGGGTCCTGGCCAATGGCATTACCTCCAACCACTACCCCTCTTGCTCTATTCCCCAGGTAGGAGTTGAGTTCTCCCCCAAGGTAGCACTCAGATTTCTTATCAGATTGCACAAGATGAGAACCTAGCCCCAGCTGTTTCCTAATCAGAAGTGTGTGAGGGCTGTAGAACATTTATTCAACTCAAATACAGTTACTTTTCCAGCTAGCTCAGTTTCAGGTAAAACCACTCCTGGTGATTGATGACTGAGGCACAGGCAGCTGAAAAGGATGCAAAAGTAGTTACAGAATCTAATCTGTTCAGCAAAATGCTTCTACTTACCGGACCTTGAGGACTGTTCTTGGCACTGGAAGTGAGCACAGAATTGTCAGATTTATAGTCCTAGGGAGAAGGGGAAAAGAGAAAGCCAAGTTGAGGGTAGCAATTTGATTTGGCAAAACCCAGTTTAGAATGAGCCCCAAAGAGGTTGGTGAATGGCATTGAGATGCCCTCTCACTGACCACTCACCTTCTATCTTGAATGAGCAGCAGTCCTGAGGCACTGGAAGGATGCAGCTGAGATAAAACTGGGTACCAGAATAAGGAATAAGTTTGATCTTAGTTCAAAGATGAGTACAACTGAAGGCTCCCTCTAGTTCATTTCTCTCATTTCATCTCCTACTTGACTTCAGGCTTTTCCTAAACAGCACCTGATACCAGGGAAGACTTCTTTTTCAAAAGTTAAGCCTTTAGTCCTGGACTTTTCTGTTTTCTCGTCTGGTGTTTCCCAGCCCTTATTAGTCAGCTCAAGGCAACATCGAGCTTTACCACAGTGTGAGGGAATGTGGAAGGGACACATCATAGAGAGAAAGTAAAACAGGAGTATAGTTCCATGTGCTTCAGCTCAGTACAGGTGAATAACATTCAATTGCTCTTTCCAGGTGCTTTCTCTAGTTAATTCTCTTTTGGGTTCTAGAGGCGCTTTCTTCTAGACCTAACCATTGGAGCTATGACCCCTCACATTCATTGACTAATTTTCTATGCTAGAGTCTGAAATTCAGCCTTCAGGTATCTGAAACAGCAAGTTCCTTTCTTTGACATGTGGACCCCTGGTATGCCAGAGTTTCTGGTTCAAATTGCTACCTATAAACTCACCTGAATTACCAATTCAGCCAGTGCCTCGTAAACTCTACCCCCTAAAAACTGCATTTTCTATGAAACTCTGGCTCTCAGACCCTGCTCAAAACCTGTTCATCTTGCCCACTATGCTCAGATTAGCTCATACTGGATTTCCACCCTCTTCATCACTTTTCTTATTGTTGCTTTAATTTTTTAAAGGGATCTTAAAAAAAATTAACTTTAAAAAAAAACAAAAAAAACTTAACTTTTCACAACTTTGTACCCCAACATCATCAATGTAGCAGAGTTCTAGTCACCTTATCCCATTTTCAAAGATGCACAATACACAAAAAAAGTCTTAAAAATTAGTCTCCATCTGACTCAAGTCTTTACTGTTTTCCATTAAAACATCTAAAATACTTCAGACCCTAACATTTGCATTTTAACATGCAATCTCTAATCCTTTTTCTGGTGTTACCATTTAACTAACTAATTCAATCACTAATTTAACTAACTTAATTACTCTTTGGGAAAGGGTAATTGGGGTATGGTAGGGCAGCAGATAGAGCACTGGCCTTGGAACCAGAAGGACTCATCTTACTGAGTTTCAGTCTGGCCTCAGAAAATTACTAGGTGTGTGGTCCTGGGCAAGTCACTTAACCCTGTTTGCCTCACTTTCCTCATCTGTAAAAGGAGCTGAAGCCTACGGAAATGGCAAACCATTCCATTCTCTTTCCAAACAACAACAAGCAAACAAACAAACCAAATGAGGTCAGGAAGAGTCAGACACAACTGAAACGAATCAACAGCAACAAATTGGGATGGGAAGTAAGCCTGGGTGACAAGTTCCTTACTCCTTCCTGTATTGGCCATAACAGAGCTTTGAGATTTGTCTTGAGATTTTGTCTGGAGATTTGTATCTCCACTAAAGTAGAGAGCCAGTCCTAGAAAGGCATCTCTTACATTATTTTGCTTCTCCCTTAGCAAAGAACAGCCAATTTGGAGTCAGGGGACCTGAGTTTGAATTCTACCTCAACTTTGTACCACCTGAACAACCTTGGTCAAATCACATTAGCCAGAAAGGGGCTTCATTTTCCTCATTTGTAAAAGGAGGGCCCTGACCTAGATATCTAAGGTCCCTTGCAACTCTAAATCCTATGTTCCTGTGCTTTCCCATAGTCAGCTGGGTGGCTGTGAGTCACAGTCTGACTGGAGATGTTAAATGTCACTTGCAATCTTTTCTGCCACCAACACCCCAACCCCATCCTTGCAGAGACACACACCTGTCTTCACTGACATCTCCCTTCCAGAGTAAAAAGCATATTACCCTGGCCAAAGATATTGTGAAGAGAGGTTTGCCTTTTTTTAAGTGACTAAGAAATCTGACACCTCAACCCCAAGTCTGATTAAAGTTACAGAAAGCCCTGGAGGATAATCTGAAGGGTAAGGGACAGGGTCAGAGATAGTACCCACAATCTAATTCCACAGCCAAATACATTATCAGGGTACACTTCTTTTTGATATTGAAAGAAATAAGGTACTCTCTGATATCCTCAAGGTCAAAAACTAGTGTTTTTTACGGGCTTCTTTACTGTCCTGTTTTATAGACATATATTGAGATAATTACTTAAAATGACAGGTCAGACAGCAAGGAATATTTTAAATTGGTAAAGCCAAATTTGAAACACACTACATCACTAACTGCTTAACCAGAGTCTTCTCTCCCCACTCAGCCCCTGCTTAAATCCATCTGCTTCCCCCCAAGCCCATTAGAATCTACCACCTTCTTTGTGTTTCCATCCCTTGTCCTTGATTTCAAAGACCTGTCTAGAAAGGAATCACAGAGTCTTACAGCTGGCAGAAGTCTGAGAGGCTACCTACCACAACCCAAAACGGAACAGGAATCCCCTCTTTGGTATCCCTGATGAGTATCCATTTGGCGTGTGCATGAAATAATATTTGTAAAGAGCTTTTCAAATCTTACTGTTAGCAGAGATGGCACAATATGGAGAAAGTACTAGACCTAGAGTAAGAAAGACCTGAGTTCAAATCTGCTCTGAGACACTAGTTATGTGGCCGTGGACACTTAACCTTGGTCTACCTCAGTTTCCTCACCTGTAAAATGTGAATAAAAGTAGCACCTACCTTCCAGGATGGTTGTGAGGATAGAATGACATGTTTCTAAAGTGTTTTGCAAACCATAATGTCCTATATAAATGATGATGATGATGATGATTTGGAGAAACTTAGCATGAGAGAACTCATTACCTACCAAGGCAACCCATTCCAACTGCATCTATTAAAAAAGACTTCTTACTCTATTTGAAAGGATATCATGTGGAAGAGAGATTGTACTTGTTTTGCTTAGTTTTCCTTTCCTGGGCCAATAGAAAAGTGTAACTGTTAGGGAGCTTTGCTTACTATCAAGCTGAAATCTGGTTTGCTATAAATTTCACCCAATACTCCTAGTTCTTCTCTTCTAGCCAAAGAAAGTCTAATATCTCTTCCATAAGACAGCTCTTCAAATACTTTAGTCAGTCATGATGCTCTGTTGTTCTCCCCTATCCCTCACCCATATCTTTCTTCTTCAAGTTAAACATCCCTAGTTCCTTCAACCAATCCTTGAATGACATGGTGTCCAGTTCCTTCACTATTTGGTGGTCCTCGTTTGGACAAGCTCTGGCTTGTGAATGTCCTTCCTAAAATGGCACACAGAAATGAACTGGCCACATCAAGTCAAGTTGAACTAAGTCTACATATGTGTGCTGTTGTTCAGTCATTTCAGACATATCTGACTCTTTGTGACCCCATTTCTTCTTTTCTTGGCAAAAATACTGGAAGTGATTTGCCATTTCCTTCTCCAGCTCATTTTACAGATGAGGAAACTGAGGCAAACGGGGTAAGTGGCTTGCCCAAGGTCACACAGCTAGTAAGTGTCTCAGGTCAGATTTGAACTCAGGAAAATAAGGCTTCCTGACTCCATGCTTGGCACTCTATTCACTGCACTACTTAGCTGCCCCTACACGTGTGTACCTTAAGCTGTCTTCATACTTCGATAACATAGTTGTTGCCTTCTAAACAATTGGTCAAGGAGGAGTTGGGCTGAAAAAGAGGGCAAAGCTCTTATCAAGCATCTTCTCCTATTGGACCTGACTCTCTTAGCTGCTAGCACCACTCTCCCAAAATCCATTGTATTTATCTTATATTTGTCTTGCATCTATTTATAGAGGTACGTGTTCTCTCTTTGATTGGTTACATTGTTTACATTACATCTCCCCCTGATTGCGTTGATCAAATATAAGCTTCTTGAGGGCAGGGACTACTTTGTTTACGTCTTTGCATCTCCATCACCCACCATAGAGCTGGACATATAATAAGCACTTAATAAATGCTGGTTGGCTTCTTCATTGGTTAGTTGTCAGGAAAAAGAGAAGTACTGAGAGAAGGAAAGAGAGAAGGGAGACAACCCCAAGCGATCCTTTTTTGGAAGGTAAATCTTTCCCCAATCATCCCCCACCTTTACTCCACCTTTCCCAGGGGTCATCGAAGCTGCAGAACATTTCTGACAGGGGGACAGCAGGGAGGAGTGTCCCATTTTATCTTTGTTTCAGGTCTTTTTCTTCACTTAGTGACACCACACAGGACAATCTTCTTGGGAGAAATGCGCAGGCCCATGGTAGTCTTTTTTAGCCATTCTGAGCAATGGTTAACTCTTTCTCCTTCTGATGGGAAGGATAACAACAGGTGGTCTGAGGAACTGCTATATAGGAGATGGGACTATAATATTCCACACAATGAGACTAGACATGTTTATATAGTTAGAAAACTTTGTCATCAGAACACATAGCATTAGCTTCTTACACCCTTTGCACCACTCCATGGTGACACTCTAGCCTCCTAAATGCCCAGTGTCCATGTGTGTCATCTCCTCTCCACTATCAGGAAAGAACCAAAAATCAGTCATTTATAGAAGGCAGCCTGAATCCCAGTCTTCTGCAGCAATATCTATTAAACACCAAGCAATGGCCAGGACAGGGAGTTCCCTGCAGCCTCAGCTCAGAAATGATCCCATCCTCAGGGTTCTGGCAGGAGGTGGGAGCATCAATTCCCTAAGTGAAAAATGGTAAGTGGCATTTAACAGCAACATTTATCTGCCAGAAAGACCGCCAAGACCAATCTTTGCCTAGAAATGACCTTTAAATAACCCATCCTTCAAGTTTATGGCAAGCCTAGAACAAAGCCTTCTGTGTGCCAAACTCAACTAATGCCCACTGGTCATCTAATACAAGTGGTACCAGGAGGGCAGCAATGCATGGGGGCTGGAGTACAGCTGGAATATTTATGGATTATTGTCCCTGGAGGCCCATAAGCTTCAGCACTCCACTCAAGAAGAGCTTTGGAAAATGAAAAACAGATGGTAGCAGAGTCGCTTTGTCTCTCTGTACTGGGTAGGCCTCTGGGAGGCAGGAGGCCTTAGCCCTTTATTATTATAGAGCACCCCAGAGTTCCATAATAATAAAGGAAAAATTTAAATGTCTTTTCTCCTACATAAGGGAGTCTTTTTTCCCCTCTCTTGGGAGAAAGTAAAGGGTCAGGAGTGTGGAGAGAGAATTAGATGAGAATAAGATCAATCATTATGGAGCTCAAAATTAGATCTACATAAGTTCCATCACCATCATCATGGTCATCTAATTAGTATTTATATGGGTTTACAAAGCTCTTTACAAATGCTATTTCATTTATCCTCACAACTCAGAGAGGGGGATATTATTATTATCCTCATTTTACAGATGAGGAAACTGAGGCAGAGAGCAGTGAAGTGACTTGCCTAGGGTCACATGGTAAGTGTCCAAGATTGAATTTGAACTCGGGTCTTCCTAACTCCAGTGCCAGCATTCTATCCACTGCACCACCTATTTTTATTGCCCCGTTTCTCTCTCTTTGCCTTAAAATGTTCTGTGTTCCAGCCAAATTAGACTCAGGGTTGTTCCTAGGCCTCATCCTTCACTCTCCATCTCCGATCATTTACCCAATATTATTGTCCATGTCTGGATTATGCATACCTCCACATCTTTGCCTGTGAAAATCCCTCTGTTCCGTCAAAGGCCACCTCAAATGCCCCGCAGTGTAATACAGTAGAAAGACTACTGTAGATCCCTTCCTATACTGAATCTATGACCCTATCCTATAGGTGCTCCTGCTTCCACAAAGCCTTCCCTAACCCCATCCCCAGTGAAAGTGATAATTTTGTGCCTTCCTTGAATGGTTTTAGACCAGTTTGCCTGGCTCTTTTTTTGGCTTCTATCAAATTCTACATTGTATTATACTTATTTCTATATATGCTATCCCTCTCTCCCACCTCCTCAATCTCTTAGTGAGAGTAAGCCTGTTGAGGACAAGAGATGGGTTATTTTTTTTTCCTTTTTAACACTTGTATTACCAGCGACACGTACACAGAGCTATAACCAGAGTGGGACAACTGGGGCTTTGCCCCAAGATGCCAAATTTTGAGAGCAGGGGTAGGTAGTCCTTCAGCAGCTAGAGCAAGGCTTAGCACCCAATTAGCAAGAATAGTTCAAATCCAAAGCTACCAAATGGCAGATTGGGGTGAGATTCTCACCTTCCCAGTTCCGCTCCTTCCTCCTCCCATCCTACACTGCCACTCCTAACTTAGTGGTATTTCTCAGGTGCAAAAATTCCTATTAACACCTCGCCTTTCACCTAATGGAGACATCATAGATTTTGTGGAAGGAAAAGTTGAACAAAATTCCCCAAGATTAGAAGATTGAGGAAGATGTGAACTTCCTGATTTCTTCTACATCCCAACCCTTGTCCAGGCCCCACTTTTCATTAATTTTTCACAGTGACAGCCTGGTGATACACAAGTTCCACAAGTCTGGCTGTTGACATGCCTGCTTTAAATACTATTTGTGCCCACCCCACCTGTCCTCATATCAACCACCCAGAGCTTAATATCCCTGCAAATGTTGATTAACCTTTGAATGAAGAGCACAGTCTACCCCCTAATTTCCCCCGACCAAGAAAATGCAGTGTAAATGTCAGATTAAGCTTTTCAGCCCTCTGCCTTTAAAATGAGAGATAAAATTTAGCTCCCTATTCCCAGATGTTAAAATCTCAGCTTCTCCCTAGGGCAAAGAAATCAATGCAAGTAAGATTCATATTTTTTTCTTGGAACACTACCACTTCTAGCAATTTATTTGACTGACTATGCCTTCTATTACCATGTAAATTGTTTCAGACTGCAGGGGGAAAAAAGTATTAATCTCCTCTCAGTAAGTCATAAAATAAAGAAATCAATTTCAAGGTCAATTTAGTCTAAATAACACCTGCTGCCCTTTTTGTAACACGCAGACTCCTCTGAAACACTAAGTTGTTGTCTATCACGGCATCAATATGCAGCTGCAGAAATTTGTGTCTCACATAAGTCAAGGTAACACCAGGGAAGACTTAGGCCATCTGTCCCATAGGTACTAAATGAGAGGTCAGGAGGACTGAGCCTAAATCAGCCAACTAGACTCCTAAGGAGAAAGCGGTCAATGAATACTTCACCATGGGCTAAATTACTAGAAGACTAGGTCTCCCTAAGTCAAAAGAATATTAGTTAAAAATAATAACTAGAGTGGGCTGACCAAAGCTTTGGCACAGAGTGCCAAATTTATAGGGTGCCAACTTTAAAGAACAATGACATCACCGGCTTCCTACAGCATCTCATTAGCACAAATCATTAATTAAAATTGGAAGCTAACAGATTGGGCTGTGGAGAGTGCCTACCCTCCCTTTCCCACCCGGTCCATCTTTACATCCAGAGACTTGTGCCCCTGTTCAAGGACTCTGACTCATTTCCCTCAAACCAAAGGCAAGTTCCTGGTCAAATTCTCCAGATGTGGTTCATGATACTTATCCCAGGCACAAAAATTTCTAGTTATAACTCTGTGTTGAAGAACAGTTTAAGGCAAAACCCCACAACAAGCTCAAAACTTCTTGGATATAGGTCTGCATCTTAAGTACCTGTCTAATCTATCCCATAAACCACCACATTTCTTCCATGGTAAAATCTGCATTTGAATTAAAATGTTTTGATGGCCACACTCAGTGAAGATAGAGCACTGGAGTTGGAGTCAGGAAGGTATGAGAGCAAATACTGTCTCAGATGCTCACTAGCTGTGGAATCCTGGGGAAGTCACTTAACCTACCTCAGTTTCTTCATCTGCAAAATTGGGGCTTGGACACTATGACCTCTAAAATCCCCTTCAGCTCTAAATCGATGATTCTATGGTAAAGATCCAAAAATAAAGAATCAAACTGGGGTCAGTAGCTTCCCATAGATAGGACTCAGTCACTATAGGAGCACAATAATGGGGCTTTTCTCCATAAATGAATGAACAATAGCTGAAAATTTTATTGTAAACTCCCCATCAACACCTCAGAGACCATGGGATCATAAGATAATCAATTTAGACTGGAAGGAGCTTAGAGGTTTTCTAGTCCAGTCTTCCTTTACAGATAGGGAAACTGAGATCCAAAGAAATTAAATTACTTGGTCAAGGTCAAATTAGTGGAAAGTACCAGATATAGGATTAGTACCTAGGATCTTATGGAAGGAATCTTTGAGATGCCCTTATCTTATAGTCACAATAACTAAGGCCTTGCTATGTGGTACAGTGGATAGAGTCAGGAAGACATGAGTTTAAATCCTTGGACACTTACTTAACCTCTGTCAGCCTTAGTTTCTTCACCAGTAAAATGGGGATAATAACAGCAACTATCTCACATGGCCATTGTGAGGATTATATGAGGTGACATACGTAAAGCACTTTGCTATCCTTAAAGCACTACATAACTATGAGCTGTGGTTATTGTTATTGTTATTGTTATCATTATTTACGTCTAAGGTCACACAAGTAGCAAGGAGCACAGTCAGAATTTGAACTGAGATACTCAGACTCCAAATGCAGACCTGGCTCCATGTCATCCTTCAGCCTCCCTAGTATATAGATTTCTGTTTAAAACTCCTCAAAAGGCTAAAAATGCTGGCACAGCAGCATCGGACTACAACTATGCTATATCCCCTGCTATCTAATCAGAGTCCAGGACCCAGTCCTCATGAGGTGCCAGGGGTCACACAGGAAAAGCCAGAGTTGGGTCCCCTTGGTTCCGTTCTCCAATAAATAGCAATAAATAGAAACTGACAGACACGGAGAGACAGAAAGAGAGATTGAGACAGAAACAGATACCCAGAAAGAGACAAACAAAAATTCAGAGAGACACAGAGAGAGAAATTAGGTACGGAGTACAATGCTAGACTTAGGGGAAAGTCTGCAACGCTTGCAGTTTCAGACCTTTAAATAGTTTGTACATAGGGGGAGCCTTTTTCCTCAACTCATCTCAGAAGTCATTAAAATTAATGGGTTTTGTATCAGGAATTTCTAATAGAGTTACTGAGTCACTGAGTCAAGAAACCAGTATATAAAATGACGAGAGCTGATTTCTTGAATGCAATGAAAATTTTAATCTAATGTTAACTGATTCTTGCAAAGTGATAACTATCCCTTTCTAGTGGGATGAAAGTAGGATTTGGGCAGGATCTGACCTCCAAGGAACACTAATGCTGCTGAGAGACAAAAACAGATCATTAAATCACAGAAGTAGGATTTTTACGCCTCCACGATGCTGTGTAGTGACAAAAGGAACAACAGAAAAGGGAAAACAGACATTCTCTACAGACTCATATAGGAACATATAATATAGAAAATACTCATTCAGACATGGAAACATCCACCAAAACAGGCTAAATGAGACCAAGGAAAACACTCCATAGTGAAAATCCAGAAAGAATGCAGAGCAATAGCGGATGAAGATAAAGGAGGGCATTAGTAATGCAAGATGAAGCTTTGAAATATTCCTGGCTAGAGCTGCTGAACACAGGGCTCAAAGTGTTTTCTAGGACTAGAATAGCAAGGCAACCAGTGAAGGAGGCAGATTATTACAGGATATTTTGCAAAATGAAGTCAGAGAGAATAGCAAAATAACTGAAGTGTTAAATAAATACTTCCTAAATGTAATCACAAGGGAGAACACTAAAATTAGGATGTCTGACATTGGCTTTTTATCCACCACCTAGGATTATTTCAGGTTTACTGAGGCAGAAGGATTCAGTAACCCACAAATCTTCAAGGGCCATTTATCCAAGAGTGTTACAGAAAGAGCCAGGCACAATCGGTAGCCTAATTATAAGTATCAGAGGGAAGTTACCCAGTTTCAAAGGATTAGTGCTGCCCGGGAAGTAAAATACCTTTAAAGGTACTCAGGACACAGGGAGTGAAGGAAGCTCCTTCCAAGGTACAAGAGACAACCAAGACAAGGGAGAGAACCTCTAAGTTTATTTGGTTTGAGGGGAGAACCCAAAGAAACAACTGGTGTGGTAACTAACTCTGACCAACCCCCCACCACCTTTGGTTAAAAGATCAACATTCTCTTGTGGGAAATTGCCAAGACTATCTGGCTTCAACCCAGTCTTATTTTTTAATCTTTGCTAGAATCATACAATCTCGATATTTCAAAATTGGGGAGATCTTATCCCACTCTCTTCATTTACAGTTGCCCATTTTAGTGCTCTTTCTATTATTATAGGTGAAATGGAGACTGATACTGAGGAGCCTTGCAGAAAGAAAAGTTAGATAGTACTCAAAGTCACAAATTAAAATGGCTCTCTACCTTTCCTTAATTAATTTATTATTCAATTAATTGAATAGATAAATGAAGAGCTTGTTAGAATTCTTCAAAATAAGTTAATATGGACAAGTTATTACAGTTCATAAATGATTAATACATTTCCCCCAGAAAAGAAAATTAACTTAGATTTGGTAGGAATGTCCTATTCTACCATTATGATGAGGTCTATCCAGGGGTGTGCTAGAACTGGCTAGCTGGAGTCAATTTTTAAATTTTCAGTGTGAGCATTTATACCTGAGTAATTGGCAAATGCTACAAATCTGATCTTGACTTTTTATTTTCTTGATTGTCTAGGCTTAAGAAAGATGGTGGAGAAAATGTTAATAATGCAAATTAAAATAAAAGTATGCCCTGCTCATTCAGAGAGTCAGTTGTTAAATATTTTCCAGCATACCTCAGGGTCTATCTATACAAGCTTCCAGTCTTATAGCATCTCGGAGTCCTCCTGGAAGGAAAAAAGAAGCAGGGAGTTGCCAAAAAAAAGTAATCCCCCTTTTCATTGGATTGGCACTGACCAAATAACTCATAGTAATAGCATAGGACATAGTCTAGGTTCTTGCTTTCCTTTGCTTTTTTATGAAAACTCTTATCCAGGCACAGTGAGGGGTCCTTGGCACAATGGCATTTATTGCTTGCACTTGCTGACCAATACCTGGTTTCTCCTTTGTTTCCATGGAAGTCACATGATACTGTTAGAGCCCTGGGACCCTAACTATTGGATATCAAAGTTTCAACTGAGTGACTAGGAGTCACTTGTGAAACAAGGGATTGTAAGCACTTTTAACAGTGAAACACTTGCAGGTTTGAATGAGGCTTCCAGGCAGAACAACTGCAATTAGAAGTTACCTTCTGTTCTGAACAACTGCTTCTTAAATCAAGGCTCCCCCACTTTAGTCCCCACCCCCACCACAAACACACACACAAACACACACACACACACACACACATTCAAGATTTGTTTTCAAGCATCACTTTTAATTATACTTATTCATACTATTTTTAAGGACTCTCATGACTTCCTTTAAAGAAGAAGTTCTCTTTAGAAAGGAAGGAAGGAAGGAAGAAAGGAAGAAAGGAAGAAAGAAAGAGAGAAAGAAAGAAAAAGGAAGGAAGGAAGGAAAATGCAAATGAAAGGAACTCCATTGAAACTCTTTCCCAGTTTTCTACTGTATTCAGGCAAGAACAAAACATGCAAGAGATTAAAATAAGCATGTGCCTGGACCACAGCACCCCAAGGCTCTGGTGAGGAGGTTGTGAGAACTGTGTGAACCAACCTGATTCCATCAATTCTGAAGCTATCTCAATTCCTTTCTATTCAATTAAGGGTCAAGTCCAATTTCTGTCATAAGAAAACTTTATTACATTGTTTGAACTAGCCCTGTGTGACTAGGAAGCTAGACCACCTCTACCTGCTGCTTAGAGACTAAGGACCTATGTTAAGCTGACCAGAATAGTCAGATCTAAAGACTGATATAAGGAGTTTTCACACAATTATACATCTCAAGCAATTTCTATGTCTTATTTGAAAACTGGCCCCATACTGGTCAATCAGTTATTATTTCCTTGTTCCTTTGATTGAATACAGACACTTAGGGGAGGGGAGGAGGGGGACACTTCTTTTTCTGATTTCAGAGAATCACATCTGCTCATTCTCTCCCCTCCCAATTCTTGAAACTCACTCATCCCCCTTCCAATTTGGAAGACCCCTAATCTTTCCTCCAATTAGAAATCAGATTACCTAATCTTGTATCCTGGTTTATATCTTGTTAATTGTTTTCCTTCAATGCATAAAAATCTGTCTCCCCCTATATTTGGGATCTAGTGCTAAGATGAGGAAACCTGATCCCAATTTGTTATTCAATTAGCATGCATACCTAATAAATTAATATGCTCAGAATTTTGAACCTTTGTTTCCTTGGTTATTTCAGATTTCACCCACCACACTGAGTTTATATGGACTGGGTTCAATATTGGGGGATAATCTGAAAACCATATTGCTTTGGCTCATTCTCTCTCCTCCCCACAAGAGTTTCCTCTGGAAATTTCAAAGTATTGCCTATTTCAAGGTTCCCACAGATGTGGGTAAAAAGGACCTGAGCTTCTGTTCAAGTATTCAAGGTAACAATATCAGACTCAGGACAACTTTCATTTTACCTCCATAGATAGAGTTCAGAAAATATCAAGAGGTCACAAAGGGTCACAAATGATTGTTACAATTCCCCCTAGAAAAGAAAATGTTGCTAGAGAGGTATCTCACCTCAACATTATAGTGAGGCTCACCTATGCCCCAGGAGCCTATCTACAAAAACTTTTAGTCTTATATCACTACTTTAAGGCCGAGACTCCCCTAGAGGAAAAAAACTTAATATAGAGTTTCCAGACAGGCAACCCCCTTTCCCCTGGACCTACATTATCCAAATAATCCATAGAGATAACATAGAACAAAGTCTAGGTTTTCGCTCCTCCATATTGTGTCTCAGTCTCTCATTGACTCTCCAACTCTAGGGACACACACAGGATACTCTCCTTTCTAGGATGCTGGTGCTGTCTAGAATTTCTCCCTTATCTCCTTAGACGGCTAGTTTCTGAACTACCCAGGGACGTGAGATTGTTCCCAAAATCCTCCTCCCCTATCGAATAGGCCAAGACACAAAGCTCCATCTTCTCTAGGTACCAACCAGGTGCTTGAACGGCTCCAGCACCACCTCTCACTGACATTTCTCAGGCTAAATGGGAAAGAGCTGCTACAGCTGCATTAGGTTTCTCTGCCTCTTCCTCTTCAAGGGTGCCATTAGCAATTCCAGGGAATGCAGAATCTATACAAATACATAGGCTTTTGCCGCACACACCCACTTCCCCAGGAGAGAGAAATATTCAACTCTACTTTGCTTCTCTGGTCTTTGATCACTTGTTTTTAGTATTACCCCAAACCCCAATTTTGCCCCAAAGATTCCCCTCTGTAAGCCCAGTACAAAGGTATGTTCCCAGCTTCAGAAGAGCCTGATTCAACTAAATCATCCTCAATCACTGAGACTTAATCATTCATCTTTTCTGAAGTTTCAATGTACCCACAGGCACCTGGGCCCAAGAGAGGACTTCAATCATCTCAACAAGATGTTAGTTTTATGTTGGTCAGGTTATGTTTCGATCCTCCATAGAGAGGTGTAATCAAAGGCCCAAACAAAGGTACATTTCCCAGTAATTACATTAAAGTGACCAGGTTCTCCTGATCAGAGAAGTCAACATCTGTTCAAGGGAGAGAATGCTACATTTGATGTCAAAAGACCTGAATTTGAATTCTGGCTTTGCCAAGGATTACCGTAATACCTCTTTGGGTAGTAGTTTCCTTACCTGTAAAATGGATAAATTAAACTAGATAACCCTATAAGGCGTCTTCTAGCTCTAAATTCATCTGCAAATCTACCAATTTGAATAGTTACCTAGAGGGACCTTTAAACTCACTTTATGCCTATCAAGGTCCTGGGTGATTCACCCATGGCATAGTGAATAAAATTAGCTTCAGAGTCAAAAAGACCTGGGTTCAAGTCTTGTCTTTAACATCACTCCCCACCCAGCTGCTCTCTCGGACTTCACGATCTCCAGAAACTCCCCATTCTACAAGATGAAACAAACTCTAAAACTAACACCTCTTCAGCATTCCTTATCCCTGGGACCCTTCCCTCCTTCTGGTTGGAGTGGGTGGAAGGTGGACATTGGAGAGTTCCTTCCAGATCTTCTACCATTTAAGGAGGGCACCCATAGCATTCACCTCATAATTTCCCAACTAGCTGTTCTGGACTTCATGATCTCCAGAAACTCATCATCCTGAAAAATAAAATCAGCTCTGTAAATCTCATTTCCTCAGATCATTTCTCATCCCAACTGGAAGACTTCCTCATGCCCTTGAGCTGGGTACCCTCTCCCTCACCTTTTCAGCTTCTTTCTATGGGCTATCTTCCTTTATTAGATGGTGAGCTCCTTGAGGGCAGGGACTGTCTTATACCTTTTTCTGTATAAGAAGAGCTTAGCACAGTGCACAGTGGCACATAGTAGGCACATAACAAATGTGTAGTGACTCTGACTCTGACTCTGACATACTGACTGTAACCCTGAGCAGGTCATCTAATTTCTCAGTGCCTCAAGCAGTTCTTTATGTCTAAACTGCAAAGCAAGTGCCAATCTGCACTGGTGGAGGAAGCTTCCTCACCAAGAATTCCCTTATGCCAATGAAACTATAGATCTAGTCCCAAAAGGTCCTATGAGATACGTATCTTCATTTTGAATTATGGGAATCCAAGGATGAAGGAAGAGATACCTTGCCCTTCCCTCAATCAAATGACCTGGCTTAAGGAAAAACAGACACAATTGTCTAGAGGCATGAGGAAAGTTTAACATGTTCTCATCTCTTTGTAATGTTAAAGTGGAATTTTAAAATTATCCCTTATTATATGTGAGTTGTCAACTTGGGATGATTCTCTAAAGTTCAGCCACTGGAGGGATGGAAAAAATGAGAAGGGTTCTACCATAAATGTAGTGCCATCTGTTAAACAGCACTGCACTTCTGGATTAGTGTTGGACAGGATCTCTCCCACAGATTTGTCTTTAATTAAACAGGGACCTAGAAACCCCACTAAGAACCAGTGGAAGATCACAGCATGCTTAGCCATAGGCATGAAGCATAACATTGTCAGTGAGTAGGGAATGCCATGAAAGCTAATATTTTCATCCACTCACAAACAACAGGATGCACAGGAACTCCAGTGGGGACTAAATCCAACTCCCTATAAAGCAGATGTCAAAAAAAAATTTTAAGTCTTAGGAGAATAATAAGTGCTAAAGCAAGGCCAAATAGAAAAAATTTCTCTGATGAGCTTTATTCAAATACATGCAAGGCGACCAACTTGCAGACATTCAATTCAAGTGGGTAGGGTGATTAAGTGAGGAAATCTGGGAGATGGCAAGGGAAAAAATCTCATCTCTTCAGTAAGTTTAATGAATCTCTCTTTCCACTTACCCTAAATAAAATGGCACAAGGTAATGTTTCTATGCACAGCAGCTGAGTATATCTTCCAGCAAGCCTGACTTACCAATCAGTCCCTACAGCTGCTTCCTCCACCCCCATTATACTAGAATTCGACCAATCCACTGAAGGGTGCAGAGATGGAAATCATCTTTCACTGCTTCTTCTTGCTTATCCAGTCTATAAAGCACTAAGTGTATCAAGAGCTTAAGTACTTCACTGCTTAGGTCTAAATGGCTGAAACAACCTGGAATATCATCTGTTTGGGTTTTTTTGTTGTTGTTCTTTCCCTGCTCAGCTTTGATCCTAACTTCACAGAAGGGTTCATGAGAATTAGTTTAATTTCCGCAGACAGCTTTGAAGCTCTTAGCTAGAACGGTAAGTAGAACGGCTGTAGGAATTCAATTAATGAAACAACAATAAACAAACCACTGTTGTTGTTTTTTCCTACTCAAAGTCATGATGCTCAATAATATATTCAGGGACCACAATAGTTGTTCATATGTTCAGGAGAATCCATCTTTAATGTAACTCATTGACTTTTAAATATCAGGCTGTGCAAAAAAAAAAAAAAAAAAACCTGAGGCCAAATTTGGTATTTTTGTGCCTGAGGCAAGCACTACAAATGGTGCTCTGAGACAAAAGTATGTGCCCTTAATTGGGGTCAGACAATGAAGGCTATATACCACCCTGAGGAAAGAGACAGAAACACTGGTACATCTGCCTCTAAGGGCAGAGACCTTGGACACCACAGGGAAGCTTCTGAGAACACCCCCAGGGAGAGAGAGGCAACCATCTGGTAGCTTCCTGGCTTATTTATTCTTTAATTTTTATTAGTAGCTTCTATTTCTAAATCAGCTTTGTTTCCCAAGAAAATATCATAGGATCATAGTTTGAAAATTAGAAAGTACCTTTCTGGTCGTAAGTCCAGATGAGGGAAACTGAGTCACAGAGAAGTTAAGTGACTTGCCCAAGGTGATTTCACTTCTCTATTAGTGTCTATAATGGGGTTTGAACCAAGGTCTTCCTGACTCCAAGCCCAGTGCCCTGTTCATTAACCCTTGCTGCCTCTCCCTCCCCAACCAAGACAGTGATCCCTTTATAACAAAGAATAAAAATGAATGACTATAAAGGCAGGTGGGGAATGAAGTTAAGCAAAACCAGCAAATATCAATCTAGTCTAATAGTCTATGCTGTGCTCCAGCTTTGCAAAGGAGGGAGCGAAGTATATCTCAAAAGCTTTTCTTCAGAGCCATGCTTAGCCAAGCAATAGCTAACATTATTATAGTGTTCAGTCTCAATTTTTGTGGTTATTTCCAGTTACATTATTGTTGTCTTTGTGTATATTGTTCTGGTTCTGCTTACTTCACTTGGCATCAGTTCACACAAATTTTCCCATGCCTCCCTATTCTTCACATCTACAATTTCTTATAGCACAGTAATGTACTATTACATCCCCACACCACAATTTGTTTGGCCATTCCCCAATCACTGGATATCTATTTTGATTCCAACTTTTTGCTACTATAAAAAGTGCAGTTATAAATACAATGGTGTCTACTGGAGTAGCTTCCTATTTTTAATAATTAATCCCAACAACTAGATGCTAAGGTCAGTTGTTTCCTCACATATTTGGCATCCAACAAACCTGATTACTCAGGGGTGGGGTGGTAAGCCCTATAGCAAACAAATGGATGTTTGGGGCGGGGGAGAGGGAGTTGAAAGGGGCCTTGAAGAAGCCAATGAAAATCCTCAAAGTAGTATAACATAATACTAGGACTAGAAGGAATTTTATGGAGTAGACTTAATTCAACTCCTTCAACAGAGAAAGAAACTGAGATTCTAGAGTAGGGAAGTGACTTGCCCAAGGTTTCAGACAAAGACTTATTCTACTAGGACTGAAATGGAGGATGAGCTGAGGTACAGTCACATGTAGTGATAGCTAGAAAGGGTGGTAGAGATCACCCTCTCCAACCTTCTAATTTTGTGAAAGAGAAAAAGTAGGGAATAGTAGTAAGATTCAGAGTAGGGTAAAGGGAAATAGTGTGCTATAGTGAAAGAAGTGGTAGATTTAGACTCCAAGGACTTGGATTCAAATCCTGACCCTGCCATTTAACATGTGTGAATGAACTGGGTCACTAACAACTTCTCTAAGGTTTAGTTTCTTCATTTATGAAATTAGGGGGATGGACTAGATAATACTCTATTTATAATAATAAATAAATAATGAACAAATGATAAAAATAATAAATATAATAATATAACAGGGGACAAATTAAAATAAATAAACAGGGGCTGTACTAGATAGTGCTCTATTTCATTAAATATCTATTTGTCTTATAAGATTATATTTTCTTATGGGGGCAGCTAGCTGACTCAGTGGATAGAGCACTGGGCCTGGAGTCAGTAAGAGTCATCTTCCTGAATTTAAATCTGACCTCAGATACTTACTAGCTGCGTGACCCCGGTCAAGTCACTTAACCTTGTTTGCCTCAGTTTCCTCATCTGTAGAATGAGCTGGAAAAGGAAATGGCAAACCACTCCAGTATCTTTGCCAAGAAAACCCCAAATGGGTTCACAAAGAATTAGTTACAACTGAAAAATAACTGTAACAACAAAACATTTTATAGGACACACACACACACACACACACACACACGAACTTGTCCATTCTGGAAAGCAATTTGGAACCATGACCAAAAAATCATTAAACTGTACAAACTCTTTGACCCAGAAATACCATTACTAGGCCTATGCTGCAAAGAGATCATAGAAAGAGGAAAAGAATCCAATTGGATTTGACCAAAATATTTATATCAACTTTTTGTCGTAGATAAAAACTGCAAACTAAGAATGTGCTCATCAATTTAGGAATGGCTGAACAAATTGTGATATGTAAATGTAATAGAATACTGTTTTGCTATAAGAATTGATGAAAGAGACAGTTTTAGTGAAGCCTGCAAAGATTTGTATGAGCTAATGCATAGTTAAGTGAGCAGAACCAGGGGAACAATTTATACAATGACAACAGCATAGTCAAAACGACTTTGAAAGACCTAAGAACTTTGATGAACACAATGACAAACCATGATTCCAGAGGACAGATGATGAAACATGCCACCACCTCTTGGTAGAGAGGTCATGAACTCAGTACAAAATAAGACAATTTTTTAAAAATAGTCAAATGCAGGAATTTATTTTGTTTGTCACTACATATTTGTTACAAAAGTTTCTTTCTTTCTTCCTTCCATCATTAGTTTATTTCTTTCCTGTAGACAGAATGGAAGGAAGAGAAAAAAAAATCTTTGTTAATTAACAAGATAAAATTTTAATTAAAAAAAACTCTCCACTCATAAAGATAGAAGTGAATGCCTTATACATATGCTATAGTCCCCCAAGTAACTTTCAGGACCCTCTCTCAATAAACAAACTCTTTGCAAGAGAGACAGAAAGAGTAAAAAGAGGGGAAGGGAGAGGAAAGGAAAAAAAAAGACAGGGGAGGGAAAAGGAGAGGGAAAGGAAGAATGAATAAGGAGCCACCCCATCTCTCTAATGGCAATTTTACCTGGGAAAAAAGGCAAAGGAAAAAATAATAGGGGATAATGCTATAAAAACAATCATTGTAACAGAATTGTTATTATATAAGTCTGGCTTTCACAAAAATAATTACCCTTTGAAAGAATTATGTCATGGGGGTTCCAGGGATATTCTATTTAGAAGATATTGAACATGGAAAAAGCCCTAGTGGTATCTCCCACTGCAGATATAAGATCATGGCAGAGTGGGTGGTGGGGCTGGGAGGGAAGGGATAGGAAGAGAGGAAAGGAAAAAATTATTCTCTATTGTGGTCTGTAAACTGTAAAAGTGGTTCCTGATGGAAATTCGTGGCTAAGACCATATTAAATCTTGGCACAAGTAGTATAATAAGCTACTCTTAGAACTTAGTAACTCATCAGCATCCAATCAATAATAGCTCTGGAAAGCCTCCCTCTTCTCTATATTTATGTAGTTCTATAGCACCAAGACACTTCAGCCACTTAATCTCTGTGACATCTGAATCTGAAACTGAATGCTTTTGCCTATCTCAGTGAGCCCTGTCACGCAAACACAGAAGGGGAAGAAGTGTAGTGGAGCTTTCAAGAGACTGTTTTGACTGAAATTCTTAATAGTGAAAATACTATTGGGACCAAAAGCAACAATCAGAGTATTATGCCAGTATCTTTAATACCGACTTAATGGCAGTACGGCTCTCATTTTGAGATCATTTTTCAGGAAAGCTATTATGGTCCTAACTGTCAAAAGACAAATATTTTTTAAAATGCGGAACCAAACAAAGTAACACTCTTGGGACTTGACTTGGTTTCTCTTCTGTGATTTGACTTTCTTAATTGTTGTTTTTTTTCCTAGTCCACAAAAATCAAGAAGACGTTCTGTCTGCGCCACTGGGTGCTCATGAGAGCTGATTGTTAAATTCTCAGTGTGAGCATTTACACCTCAGAAATCAGCAAATGCTACATACCATGGCTGGATCTATTGTTGTGTTAATTGTCTAGACTTAAGAAAATGATAGTTAAAATGTTAATAATGTAGATTAAAATTAAAAGTGTATCATGCATATATGTTTTCCCAGGGACCCGATTTCACAAGTCCAAGTTTAAATCCTTGAGTTACCCTCCTCCTTCCAAATCAGCTATTCTTTGAATCTGACCACTTAATCAGTTTCAAATTCATCTAACTGAACTACTACCTAGCCAATTTTTTCTCCATATTGACCACAAGAATAGCATGAAAGACTTTGTAAAATGCTCTGCTGTAATCTGAATGAGCTATATCTACAGCATTCCCTTGATCTCCCAGTCATCTGTCAGAAAAGGAAATCAAGCTAGTTTGGCATAGTTTCTTAGTGAAGTCATGTTTGTCCTTTGTGATCACCACCTCCTTTTCTAGATATATGCTATCACTGAAATACGATGTTCTAGAATGTTTCCAAGAATCAAAGTCAAATTCACTGCTCTAAAGTTTTTAGACTCTATTCTCTCCCCATCCTTGAAAACTGAGACATCTGCCCTTTTCTAATCCTATGCTGTCTATTTCATTATCTAAGATCTTCCAAAGGTAATTGAGAAAAGGCTCATGGATCATATCCACCAGTTCTTTCAACACCCTGCACAGTCTGACTGGGCCTTGTAACTGGAATTCTCTACTCTTAGGTTTCAACTTCCTTTTTAGTCATTTTTGCTCTATCATTTCCAATCTAAAGATTATTGTTCTTGGCAGAGAAAATAGAAACAAATAAGAATTGAATAGCTCCGTTTTCTCTTTATTATTTGTTATCTTTGTTCCATTGCCTAAAATATAAGCTGTGACTATCCAAAAGAAGTGGGTACAGCTCCAAGATCTGGAGGGTGATGCTTAATTTGAAAATGTTGACTTTTCATTACATCTAGGATTCAGTATGTGGCTAAAAAAAGTCTTATGATTTCAGTGCCATTGACAAAATGCCATTGAATTTCATAGAATCAAGAAAAATTCATATATACAGAGGTGAGGGGCATTGTTGTGGATGAGTCAGAGAAATTTAGCCAACAAAATCAAATCATAAAATATCTTTTTTTAATGCAAAAAATAATTCTATCCAGATTAAACAAAATATTGTTTGAAAATGAAAAAGTTTCACTGGGGCAAAAATATTAACCTTATCATGTCTCTCCCCAATCAAGCAAAACTGTATACCATCCAAAGCCTGTACATTATCCAATAGCCTGTATACTACCCAAAAATTAGCTGGTCAAAAAGTGAAAGATGGTACAAAATAGTAGCATTAAGTGAGGATCCACCAACAAAATAAAATTTTTTCTTCAGATATTTGACTGAATTTAATCATTTTTTAAAAATAATTTGAGCAGACTACTTTATGTGACCACACATAGCATTAAATTTCTGCTTTGCTCTCCTTTTTAGGCTTAAATATATAGAGGAATTATGCTGAGAATATTTTTCATAAAATAGACACATTTGATTCATATAATATATGACTATCTCATATCAGAGGCATAAAGATCTTGAAAGGCAACAGGATATATTGAATAGAGAGCTAGCCTTAGAGTCAAGAAGAACTGGCGTCAAGTCCTATTTCTGTTACAGAAAATGGTCATGTGACCATGAACAAGATATTTAACCTTTTTGTGTCCAAAACAACTGTCTGAGAGTATACATTGCAGTTACTTATCTGAATTGGTGTGTGTGTGGGGTGGGGGGGGAGGTTCTCAATGGAAATTCCTAACACTGACAAATTCACAGGTCTTGACTCTACCAAAAAATGTTCTATGTCTATACATACAATTAGTCTGATTATTTAGATGAAGTTGACCTGCTAATGGCCAGTTAATGGTCAGGTTAACAACTCAATTCAAATGGTCAAGTTGCATTTATATGTGGGTATATCCCAGAGCAGGGTTTCTTAATGCGGGGGTGGGGCATGATGATCGGTGGACTTGACTTTTAAAGTATTTTGATAACTCTAGTTCAATAGAATTGGTTTCCTTTGTAATTCTGTGCATTTTATTTATGCATTTTAAAACATTCTGAGAAGGTGTCCATAGGCTTTATCAAATTGCCAAAGGGGTCCATGACACAAATAAGGTTAAGAATCTTTGATCTAGAGGATTAGGACAAAGAAATGTTTACTTAATTATGTGACTCCTGATGTACCAGGACCATGAATTGATGCTATCCAAAGGGTTTAAGCAAGTGCTGATGAAGGTCAGTGTAAAGCCTCTAAACTGGGAAGGAACCAAGCCCTACCCATGTGAGAAGTAAAATGAACAACTAATATAACTAAAGCATGTAATTGAGTGCTTCCCAGATGCCTGACCAGACTGACTAACAGGTGATATACATGCGATATTCTTTACCATGTGTTGTATTCTCTGGCCCTATAAATACACTTCTGCAAATGTAGCTAGTTGTTGCCATGAAAAGGTCGATAAAATTTAAACTCCCTCCCTAATGTAGAAAATTCTTACTTAACTGCTGAGTTTGTATCACTTATGGGTTTTTAATTTTTATGACCTCTATCTGCATTATAACCGACATTATATTCTTGCACACAGCTCACGTTATTTATAAACTAATTGAATAAACCCCAAACTAGGAAAATTTCAGATCCAAGGAGAAAGGAAAGATCACTTCCTCTCACCTTGTGACATCCACAGAGAGAGGTATAGGGAGGACCACATGGAGAGATGCTATCTTGTTTGCCTCAAGTCTTATAATGGATCCTAAAGGCTTAGCCAACAGGAGATAAAAGAAAATGCAGAAGAAAAGGTATTCCATATTGTTCCAAGCTGATCCAATCTATCTGTGAAAATACAAGTCTTGTGTTTATCTGATCAAAGTTTGAGAATAGAAGAAGAGGCCAGGAAGACTAAATTCCCAGGATAAAGTGGCAGCTGCCATGGAGTGTAAGAGATGGGGGGAAAAGAGTTACTGATCTTTATACATTCATGTTTTGATTCCATTAGAAGCCTTAGTTTGAAAAAGAAAAGAAAAAAAAAAGAGAAAGAACTCAGTTAAGGAATCTTAGCCATGGATCTTAACAGCACTATCTAAATAATATCTAATGTTGATCATGGGGATACAAGGAACTTCAAGGGCTACACCTGGTTTCAAATGAGCATCCATGCCCCATGTTCCCAGAGTTAATGATTCCTAGGCTACGTATGCCCTATAACATACCAATAACAATATTTTAGAACTGGAAGGGATACTAAGGATCATAGAGTCCAGTTTTACAGATGTGAAAAAAAGAGGCTCAGAAAAAGAAAGTGCTTGGCCCAGTGTCATGCAACCAGACAACAGGTCTCCTGACTATCACATCATGTGCTATGGAGTCATCCTAGCCTCAGAGCAAGATTTCTGTGACTCTATCTGAAAGTCAGATGTTATGACTAACCAATATATAGCATTAGATATTTAAAAACAATTAGATGATTGACTGAATATTTCATCCAAATGGAGACACAATCTTCCCATCAGAAAGTTTCTCCTTATGACAAATTTAATTCAACAAACATTTCCTAAGCACCTATTATGTGCTATGCTAAGTAAGCATTGAGGCTATAAGCATGAAAAAAATACAGTTCCAGACATCAAGGAGCTAACAATAGTGAAAGGAAAGTCATGTAATAAGAACATTAATAATAACAACAATAGTGATTGCTAATATTTATGTACTATTTTAGGTTTAGAAAGCACTATATGTGTGTTTGTATAAAATTTTATCTTCACAACAGTCCTATAAGGTAAAGATTATTATTATTTCCATTTTACAGATGAGGAAACTTAGCATGAGAAAAGTTAAGTGACTGGCTGACTTAACATCACATTTTGTTGTTTGGTCATTTTCAGTTATGTCTAAGTCTTTGAGGCCCCATTTGGGGTTTTCTTGGCAAAGATACTGGAGTGGTTTGCCATTTCCTTCTCCAGCTCATTTTATAGATGAGGAAACTGCAACAAACAGGGTTAAATGCCTTGCCCAGGATCACACAGCCAGTAAGTGTCTGAAGTCAGATTTGAACTCAGGAAGATGAATCTTCCTGACTCCAGGCCAGGCACTCTATCCACTGCCCCACCTAGTTGTCCCTAGGCTATGTAACTAGTGTGTAAAACAGGTGTAAACCCAGGTCTTCTGACATGCAGGACTATGACAAGCAAATATGATACAAGGTATAATGTGATAAGTACAAAGTAGAAAGACAAAATGCAATAAGAAATTAATCATTCCACAAGCACGTATGATCTGCCAGGGACTAGATACAAACAAAAATAAAATAGCAAATGGGGAGAGGGGTATGGCAGAAGAGGAAGGAGAAGAGGAAAGAGAGAGCAAGACAGGGAAACCAAGAGAGGGGAAGGAAGGAGAGAAAGAGAAAATGAAAGACAGAGAAAGAGAGATGGTTGGAGAGAGAGGGAGGAAAAAAGAGGTGGGAAGAGACAGAGGGGGGAGAAGGCGAGAGTGAGAGAGAGAGAGAGAGAGAGAGAGAGAGAGAGAGAGAGAGAGAGAG
>NW_020954610.1:58296874-58310863 GCF_900497805.2 Vombatus ursinus
AGAGAGAGAGAGAGAGAGAGAGAGAGAGAGAGAGAGAGAGAGAGAGATCATTACCTGCTGATAAGAACCAAGGAAGCTTTTATGGAAGAGAGATTCTATTAGGATGAGATGAGAAGGGAATTCTAGACCCCAATAATAGAAACGAAAATGGTAGAAGACAAAATGAGTTTGTGGAACCATGAGTAGTTTAGTGTGATTAGAATGCAGAACATGTGTAGTAACATGAAGTGAAACTAAAAAGCTGGTCCCTAATTTCTTCATATAAAATGAGGGGGTTAGAAGTTTAGACCTTCTAGCTCTAAAATCCAAGAACCAGATTGTGGAGGGCTCTTTATTGCCCAGCTCAGTAAGGATTTTGTATCGTATTCCACAGGAAATGGGAATCCACTGAAAGTTTTTGAGCAGTGTGATGAGATCAGGCCTGTACATTAGTAAGATTATGTTCAATCTAGATTCTTTCCTTGATGCACAAACTTGTTCTTATTTGTTCAATGGAGATAGAAATCAGCTTGCCTTTCATGAACTATGTTTATTGGAAATCTTATTGCAAACCACAGCTTTACATAAATAACTCAATCCAGGGAAATTACATTTCTACAAATCTGAACACACACATCACATGTGTGTGCAAGTGTGTGTGTGTGTGTGTGTGTGTGTGTTGGAGGGAGTGGGGAAGGGAGAGTTTAGGCACTGGGCTACATAGTCTAATGATTCCTGGGCAAGAGTTCAGTTTCATCTCCCAATTACCCACAAGGGATTTTTCAATGCAGCCAACACATTTGAGTTTATTTATCTGGTGCTTTAACTTCAACAAATTTCCAGGCTTAGTGTCAGGTAGGAAGTAGTTTTTGTTAGTTAAGTGAAAATAAGAACAATAATGTATTACAGAATTTAGACTTTCTGCTGATGAAACTCTCCCCTTTCTGATGAATTGGAAGGCAGAGGAATCAATCCTGAGTTTCTAAGGAGAATGACTTGACATGTGGAACTCAAATGATTCTTTGCTAATTTACGGTGGTTTATATAATTAAAATGCACAAGAAGTAGGTGAATTACTAAGGGTGTCTGAGGATGAATAGTAAATTGGCTTTTGATTCATTCATGTAATAACTGTTGTCTAATACCCAAGGATAAAAGAGCAATTGAGAAGTACTTTAAATGCTTGCAGGTTGTTTATACTGGTGTTTACCAATCACTGCTAATTATTTATCATTATAGCAAAGGGACTATTATAACCAGAACCCAACTAGCTGGAATTTTCTCTGTGCTCACCTTCGGGGGGAGGGGGGGGGAAGGAAGACAAGTCATAATAAATAAATAAATGAGCAAAAAAATAAATAAATGAGCTAACATCACAAAGGAAGTTAAAAATAAAGAGAATGTACCATCATAATTGTTGTTCACAATAATTTGTTCATTTAACAAACATTTATTAAGTGTCTCCTATGTCTCTAAAACTGTGCTAGGTGAAGAGGTTTCAAAGACAAAAGCTAAACAGGCTCTACCCTCAAGGGGCTTACATTCCATGGGGGAAGGGGAGAGATAACATGTACACAGAAGAGTAAATAGAAAAATAGAGCATACAAAGTAGTTATTGGAAGAAGAGCACTAAAAATGTGTTGGGGGAAGCAATCAGAACAGGAGTGTAGGAGATGCCACTTAATCAAAGCCTTACAGAAAATTAGGGATTCTATGAGGTATATGTGATGAGGGAATGTATTTCAGGAATGGGGGACAACACCTCTCCTAAGGTAAAGACAGGAGAAGGAATGCTGTGTGTAGGGAACAAGCAGACATTGCCTGTTCCTCAACTATAAAAAAAAAGGTCCCATCTTTTTCTCCATCATTACTAAAGTAGAAAAATGAATTCATAAACTATAAGAAAATATTTCAAGAGGTTTGAAACAACTATTATTTAGAAAATTTCATTAGCAAAAGAATCACATTCCCTAAGCAGTCGACAAATTCAATTCAATTCAACAAACATTTCTTAAGAGTTTACTATTTGCAGAGTGCTATTCCAGGTACTAACAATCAAAAATAAATATCATCCCTGCCCGTAAAGAGCTTCCATTTTACTGTGGAAAGGCCATGTGGACACAGAGAAGTAAATACAAGATCATCTCAGGAAGTGGGAAAGAATGCTAATAATTAGGGGCACTATGAAATGATTTGTGTACAAGGGAACACCTGAGCTCAGCCTCCAAGGAAGCTGAGGATTCAGAGGCAAAGTCAAGAAGGAGTACATCTGAGGTATGCGGGACAGACCATGCAAAGACAAGGAGAGAGGACTTAAAATGCAAATTTCAGGGAACAGTTTGGCTATAGTGTATGAAAGCAAATAATGAGAAATAAGCCTAAAAAGGCAAGTTGAAGTCAGGTTGTGGGAGATTTGAAATACCAGGATGAGAAATTTGTATTTTACCTAAACGTAACAAGGGGCTCCTTTAGATTTTGAGAAGACGACGGATCTGTATTTTAGGAAAATAATTTTTGAAGATTTATGGAGGTCGGAAGATTATTACAGCAGTCCAGGTAAGAGGTGATAAAAACTAGAATAGAAGTGGTGGCCATGTGAGGGACAAGAAGAGGATGAATGGGATAGATATTATAAAGGGATCAAAAAGAAGGGCAAAAAAATTAGGCATAGGGGTGAGGGAGAGGAAAATCAAGAATTGCTTTGAGATTGAACACCTAGATAACCAAAAGGAGATGTTTTTGAGGAACTGAACAAGAATATATAAGTTTTGAAGAAAGGAAGATTTGGAAATAGTTTTAATGATGAGGCAAGTTTTTGGACATGTTGAGTTTGAGATACCTAATGGACATCCAAGTAGAGATGTTCAAATTGATATCTATGCAGATGGTACTGCATATTTAGTACTTATGAGACATAAAGTTAGAGTATGCTTATGAAGAGAAGGAAGAGAACAAGCATTTATTAAGCACCTACTATGTGGTGGGCACTGAACTAAGAGGTTTATAAATATAATACTATTTCATCCTCATTTATGAAAACATAAATGCCAGAGGGCATTCCATGCTCCCAGAAACCTCTTTATCCTGGAAGTTAATTCCAATTATGAAACTCACTCACTGGAAGTACCCTTGCCTCTGCAGCCTCACCCTCTGATTGGATGGCTTCTCCTAGAATCTCCATTTAAGGGGGCGGAGATACTCAGGCTAGGTATGTCTCTTTCTTCTCCAGGCTGCACTTTGGACTTTCTCTAATACACCCCTATGCTAGAGAAAGCTCTGTCTCCTCCACCCCTGTTTTTTAGCTTCTTTTTAAGTATCATCTTCCCCCATTAGAATATAAGCTCCTTAAGGGCAGGGGCTGTCTTTCTGTTTGTATTTGTATTCCCAGCACAGTACCAGACACAAAGCAGCTCTTAATAAATGCTTGTTTCGTGACTGACTGACATTGGACAAGATATATGGTTGAAATATCATCTGCCCAGAAATGATAAATGAACCCATTGCAGTTGATGGCAACACTGAGAAAGGATACAGAGAAATACAAGAGGGCCCAAGACAAAGCCCTGGAGTACTTGGTACCTAGGATATGGGAAATGGATTCTCCATAAAAGAATACTGAGAAGAGACAGTTAAATAGGTAGGAGGGGAACCAGGAAAGAGCAGTATCACAGAAGCAAGGGAGAGAGTATTAAGGAGGAGAGAGTGGTCACCCATCTCAAAAGCTGTAGAGAAGTCAAGTAGGAGGAAGACTGAGAACATATCACTGGGGCAAATGGCACGGTTGAATGAAGTTTTTTTTTCTATTTTATTTTTTTGAGGATGGAAAGAGCTGGGAATGTTTGTGAGTAGGAGGAAAGGAGCCAGAAGATAAGGAGATAAGGTAAGAGGAAAAAAAGGAGAAAGAGAAAATGGAAGGAGGAAGGGGGAGAAAAGAGAGAGAGATCTGAGAGAGAAGGCAGAGAGAGGAAAGGCAAAGAGGGAGAGAAGAGAAAGAAAGAAAAGGAGAGAGGAGAAAAGAGAAGGGGAGGAGAGAAAAAGAAGGAGCAATGGGAAAAGGGGAAAGAGGAAAGCAGGGAATAGAGACACAGAAGGGAGGGGGAAAAGGATGAGAAGGGAGAGAGAACATGATTGATGAGCACATTTTCAGAGGAGAAAGAAGTAGATAGAAGTAAGGACACAAGTCAAGGAATTGACCTTGGCAAGAAGGGCCACCTCTATATCAGAGACAAGAGAAAAGGAGGGAAAAGGAGATGATGTAAAGGAGTTTTATCCTGTGGAAATGGAGAGAGGAGAGAGCTCATGACTGACAGCTTCCCTTTTCGCAGTTGAAGCTCTGTACCGATGAAAAAGAAGGGGTGGTACAAGATTCTTGAACGGAAGAGAGAAGGTTTCAATTAGTCCCTGTGGGGAGCATACATTCAAACATGGCAAACCTACAGGATTGTCCTGTAGCAGTGAGAACCCAGTTCAGATTGGAAAATAATTTGTAGGGGATGCTGTCAGCATGGTTATGTGACTTCTTCCAATGGCATTCAGTGGCATATCAGTAGGAGCAAAGAAGGCATATAATGGTATTATCATAGAGCTGGAATTTGGCAGGAGTGACTAATAGAGAATTTGATCACAATCTCTGGCAGAATGAAGTCTAGAATAGAACAGTAGTAGAACAAGGAGGAAAGGTATTTCAAAGGCAGAGAAAGTATAACTGTATGTGTGTGTGTATCGAAGATGGATCTTAAAGCAGGTTTTCCTTACTCCAAGACTAGCTCTCTATGCTGTCTGTCATATACATATTTGTGTGTAAATATGTCCCATCTAGTTGAAACATCTCTGTTTTTATTTGAAATATCCTATAAAGGGGTGGGGGCAGCTAAAAGGCACAGTGAATTGAGTGCTGGGCCTGGAGCCAGGAAGACTTATCTTCCTGAGTTCAAATACAACCTCAGACATGTATTAGCTGTATGACCCTGGGCAAGTCACTTAATCCTGTTTGCTGCAGTTTCCTCATCTATAAAATGAGCTGGAGAAAGAAATGACAAACAATTCCAGTATCTTTACCAAGAAAACTCCAAATGGGATCACAAAGAGTTGGACACAACTGAAAAAGTAAAGGGCTACTTTTCAGGTTATACTACCACTTATGATCATAACTCCCACATGACTCATTTGGATGTGCTATAATTTGTCTCCCAGTTCTCTCCCACATTCCAAGATACTGTGATGATGGAAGGTGTCATCAATTTGTTCTCTCTTAAGCATCAAGGAAGAAACAAGATTAAGTTAAGTTTTGAGGTCAGTAAATGCCTCTGATCAGGTTCTTGAGGACCTGACAACTCATATTCAGTGTTAGTTCCTTAGCCTTATTCTGAGATGGCCAAAGAATGCACATACATAGAAAGCCCTGAAGATGGTTCCAAGTTGGACCTGGATGAGATCCTATTTTTGACAAGTCAGACTTTGTTCCTAAGTGAGTCCTCGCTACTAAAGGGCCTGTTATCTGGGACCACAATGGTTATGGAGCACTGAGGTGTTGTTACCTTCCTCAAATAGTCAAACAGGGAAGACTAGTTAGATAAAGTGGATGCAGGGGTGTGGAGAACTTAAGTGATTTGTCCTTGGTCACAGAGTTGGTTAATAGCAACAGCAACACCAACAATAACAATAGCTAACATGTATATAGTGCATACTCTATGCCAGGCACTGTGTTAAACATTTTACAAATATTATATCATTTAATCCTCACCACAACCATGGAAAATAAGTGTAATTATTATCCCTACTTTATACTTGAGGAAACAGAGATTAAGTGACTTGACCAGGATCACACAGGTAGGAAATGTCTGAGATGGGATTTGAACTTGGGTCTTCCTGACTCTAGGCTGATTGTTCTAGCCATTGCCCCACTTAGTATCAGAAGTAGGATTTGAATAGGATTTTGAGTCTCCTCAATCCTCTGCTCTGGATTCCTTCAACTTGTCAACCATCCCCTCTGCTTATATTATGGGGCCCTTTCAACAATATCCTTTCAGAATAAAGCTATGGTCACCAAATATAAAAGTACTGTACTTTCACTGATGTGAGAACTCTTGTACTGAAGAAGACTGCTGCCTATTTATAATTAAAACTCTTAGAGCATTGCTGGAAATAGGAAATTAACCAAACAAAATGGCCCATAGAAGAGCAATCCTGTGGGTAAGGGAAATCATAAAGTTGTCATGTATGGATGGGCTGAAAGAACTGGGAATACTTAGCATGGGAAAGAGAGTGGTGGGCATGTGGTTGCCATCTTCAAATATCTAAAAGATCCTCACATAGAAAAGGGATTATTTACTTTGCCTGGCCCAGAGTGGCCAGAGAACTAGAGAACTAATAAGAGAACTTTAGAGCTCCCTAACAATTGCAGTTGTCCAACAATAAGATAGGTTGCCTGAGAGAGCAATGGGTTCCCATCACTTGAAGTGTTCAAGGAGTTGGACGACCATTTTTTAAGAACCTTGTAGGGAGAATTTGTGCCTCAAAGAGACAACTGGCTAGATAATCTGTAAGATCCCTTCCAATTCAAAGAATCCCAATTCTAAAATTCTAGAACCCCTTGCATGCTCTGGTTTCTTCCTAGAAAAAAAATTCTTTAATGATTAAATACTACTCTCTGTCTTACATCAGGGATCACTGAGATTCCAGAGTAACTAATAGTCTAATCATGATCTCTAAGAGACTGAACCCTAGACTAGAAAAGAAAGTGAAGTACTTTCTTTATTCTCCTCGAGTGTCATTATGACAGGCCATTTTCTTCCCCTTTTCCTGAATGGAACTTGTGCACAAGGAACCCAGAACTTCATATGAAAAGAGAAAAAGTCATTGTCAATAATCTAGTCCTTTCACTGATAATGAAATCTGCTTCCTACTTCTTGATACCTCTAAATGGACAAAAGGTACAGAATAAAACATTCATTTTAACACATGGCCAATGAGATGATTAGTTTTGCTTGACAATATTTATTTGTTACAAGGAAGGGCTTCTATGGGGGGGAGGAAGGAGGGGCAGCTATGTATAAGTTAAAAAGAAGTGATAGAAATGCAAAAGAAAAAAACATCAATCATGCATAAAAATACAAAGAAGAAAACAAAAAAAATTTCAGAAGGAGAAACCAACAGTACAATTTTGTTACTATCATTTTATTTTTGTGATTTTTAAAATTTTTTTGCCTCAATTACATGTAAAAACAATTTTTAACATTTGTTTTTTTATTTTGAGTTTGAAATTCTCCTTCCCCCTCCCCCCCTTGAGAAAGCAAACAATTTGCTATAGATTATACATGTGTAGTCTTGCAAAACATATTTCCATATTAACCATGTTGTAAAAGAAAACATGAAAAATAGAAAAAATAAAGTTTAAAAATCACGCTTTGATATGCATTCAGATTCCATCAGTTCCTTCTCTGGAGGTGGACAGCATTTTTCATCATAAGTCCATCAGAATTGTCTTGGATGATTGTATTACTGAGAATAGTCAAGCCATTCACAGTTGATCATCTCATTGTACAATATTGCTGTTGGTATATACAGTGTTCTCCTGGCTCTGCTCACTTCACTTTGCATCAGTTCATAAAAGTCTTCCCAGGTTTTTCTGAAAGCCTCTTGCTTTCTTTTCTTATAGCACAATAGTACTCTATCAAAATCATATACCACAACTTGTTCAACCATTCTGCAATTGATTGGCATCCCCTTAATTTCCAATTCTTTGCCACCACAAAAAAGAGCTGCTGTAAATATTTTTGTACATATAGGTCCTTTTCCTTTTTCTTTTATCTCTTTGGAATACAGACCTGTTACTACCATTTTAAATTTAATTTATACTTAAAAACATAGTAAAAATTAATGGTTTCATAAATAATCTTATTTTTATTCTGTCTGTTATAATGTTTGTGTTTGTTAATGATTGTGCTAATGACAAAAAATAAAATTTTAAAAATAAAATATTTTTAAAATCATCTAGCTCTTTCTGAATACAAGAAATTCCCAACTTACGTATGATTTATTTTCCAAAAGAGGGTTTGTCATAAGTTCATTATAGTTCAGTGCATTTCTCATAAGAATGATTATATGAATTATAATTGGAATCCTAAGTTACCTCATATTTTAGCTGAACTAGAGTATTAACAGGAGTACCTTGAGTTAGGGACCCTAGAAGCAACTAAGGGAAACATAACTAAGGCAGGATAGTTGGGACTTACTTCAAAAGCACTGAATCTAGAGGGTGCCAAATTTAGAGGTAAGTGACAATATTTGCAGTCCTTCAACAGCAAAGAAACAACAAAGCTTAATTTCTAATTAGTAAAAATATGAATCACTCAAACCGAGTGCTACCAGAGGGCCAACTGGGGTGAGTTCTTACTTTTACTCTCCCCTTCTTCCTAACATGACAAATCGGGGTTTCCCCAGAAGCAACCTCATGTCAGTATCTCACCAACATGCCCCAACTAAGAACATGTTTTGAGGCATTGGCAAAAAGCACAATTTGTGCTATTTGTCCCAGACATGAAACATCCTCATTGTCAGAAAATTTATTCCCCCTTTCCTAGAGATAGAGCTAGCCATAGGCAAAGTGCTGAAAATGAATCAGAGAAATTAAGTTAAAATGATCCTTAGAGAAGTCCAGATTTCCACCTCAGATAAAATCTCCTTTCACAACATCCTTAGCAAGCAGTCACCTACCTTCAACTTGACTGCTTCCTGTGAGAGAGCATCAACTACCTCACAAGGAAATCCATTCAATTTTCTTTATTACATCTAATTCTTAGAAAATATTTCTTTATGTTGAGCCAAAACCTGTCTCTTTGTTCTCTTTCACTCCTTATTCTACCTTCTGGAGCCAATCAGAATAAAGTTAACCCCATTTCCATATTGGCAGTCTTTCATATACTTGAAGAAAATGATCATATCCTTATCTACTTCTCTTTTCCAGAATAAACATCTCCAGTTGCTCATGTAATATTGTTTCCTAATTCTTCATTATCCTAAGCATCACTTCTCTGGGTGGTTCCAATCTGTCAATGTCCTAAAAACACTAGGGGCACATTGATTCATTCACCAATAAGGACATCTCAGGCCCAAGACAGTGTATTAAAGTGGAGCACCTTCTAGATTGGTGATGCAGAGATTGTTCCCTTCACCCACCCTGGGCAAGGGGAAGGGATTAAAGCAGTTAATCCACTTGGGTTTGGAACTCAACCCTGGTTGACCTGTCCTTAATGGTGAGTGAATGAGTCAAAACTCACCTAACCCCCTCTAGCTAGCTGGCCCCAGACCATGCTTTGCATCCCATCCAGCCATCCAATCCCCATATGTGTTAATAGACTGACTTAATAGAATGTAAGCTCCTAGAAAGCAGGGATTGTGTCACTCTGGTGTTTGTTTCCTTACAACCTATCATAGTGCCTGGCACATAGTATGTATTTAACAAATGTTTTTTCATTCATTCATTAGATCTGGCTCTCAAAATTGAGCATATTGAGTAATTTTTACGCATATTTGAAGTCTGACTAGTTCAGTGTACAGTGGAACTATTACCTGCCCAATTTTAGACACTAATCTTCTCTTAATTCAACCTTAGAGAATGTGTTCAGAACACTGTTAGCTTGTGTAGAACATCTGTTAAACTGTCTCCTCTATCCTATGCAGTTGATTATTTTTTTAAGTACCAGACTTCCCCATTTATCCCCATTACTTTTCATCTTGGTTATTTCAGTGCATTGTTCCAGCCTGTCAAGATCTTTTTAGATCCCGATTCTATTAGTTTTGTGTTATATAAAAATTTGATAAGCATGGCTTCTCTAGGTCTCCATTGAAGACATAAACAAAAAATGCTGAACAGTCAAGAGCTAGGACAGAACCCTATGGCACACTGCTAGATTTTCCTTACCAGGTTGACTTCAATCCGTTAATTAACACATATAAATCTACCCAACAGCACTATCATCCAACTCCAATTTCTCCATCTTGTTCACAAGGATATAATAAGATAAACATTTAGAGCCAAGTAGTGAGTGAATACGTGCTGCAAAAGCAACTGGAAGAAGAAAGTGAAAGATCTGGGAAAATTTAGATCAAGAGGGTCTATGTGTTTGCTGAAGGAGGTTGGGCTGACATCCAGGTGGTGTAAATTAAGTGCTGGTTACTAATAACTAGGAGCTGAGCAGCAGCTACTAAAGGGTGGTGATATTACCAGGCCAACTTAAATTTGCCCATCACAGGAATCCCCAGTTAATCAAAAACTTAATGTTGAACAAGAAGTAGACAGGTAATTTATCATAGAAGCTTATGTCAGGGAGTGGAGTTACAAAGAATTTTTTTGTTACTCAAGAGAAATAAATCTTTAGCAAACTGTTCAGGAACCTTACAGGGTATGTCTTCCTATCTTAGGGACTTCCTGCTTGAGGAATATGTCTCTATATTCAGGCTTGTTAGAGAAATTTAAGGATTCCTAGATGGGATAGGAGAAATATGCCAAGAAAACTAGAAAGAAAAAGATTTTGATAAGACATATAAAAGAGAATCAAAATAAAATGTTAAGAACAGGCAAGTAAAAGAATGTGACCCAGAAGAAAAATGGAAGAAACCCCTTTACACAACTAGGGCTTTATAGGAGGCATAGAATTCTTTCACTGAAGATGAATCCAGGCCTTTGAAGCAGTCCATTCACCACAGAAAAGTAAAGATGACTGGAAGGTACTGCAATGTTTAAGGAATCCTATTACTGACTTTGAGAGAAAGAAAAGTCTAGTCTCTTGTCTTACGACACCCTGATGAGGATACTTATGGAAATTGTGTTATATACATCTGACATGACTAATTAATCAAGTTCTCTAAGATGGAACAGAGAGTTTATCAAAACTTATCAAACCCACTGACTGTTATCCTCTTCTTCTGATGCATATGGGAACAAATGACACCATAAGAAAAATCCTAAAATATATTTCTAAGGATTTTGAAGACTTAGGTGGGCAACTGAAATATTTGGAAAGCAACAGTTAGTTTCTATTTTTCTTTTTTTCCTAGTTGAAGGTGATAGCTTTAAAAGAGGAAGAAGAAGGAAAATGGCAAATGTTGGAGAAGATGAGGGAAAATTGGAACATTAATGCATTGTTGGTGGAGTTGTGAACTGATCCAACCATTTAGGAGAGCAATTTGGAACTATGCCCAAAGGGCTATAAAAATGTGCATATCCTTTGACCCAGCAATAGCATTTCTAGGGCTATATCACAAAGAGATCATAAAAATGGGAAAAGGACCCACATGTACAAAAATATTTATAGCAGCTCTTTTTGTGGTGGCCAAGAATCGGAAATTGAAGGGATGCCTATCAATTGGGTGGTGGCTGAACAATTTGTGGTATATGAATGTAATGGAATACGATTGTGCTGTAAGAAATGATGAGCAAGCAGACTTCAGAAAAACCTGGAAAGACTTGTATGAACTGATGCTGAGTGAAGTGAGTAGAACCAGGAGAACATTGTACACAAGAACGGACACGTTGTGTGATGATTAACTTTGATAGACTTAACCCTTCTCAGTAATGCAAGGATCTAAGACATCTCCAAAAGTCTCATGATGGAAAATACTATCCACATGCAAAGAAAGAACTATGGAGTTTGAATGCAGATCAAAGCATACTATTTGCTCTTTTTTTTTCTCTTGTTTTGTTTTGTTTCTTCTTTCTTGTGGTTCCTCCTATTGGTTCGACTTCTTTACAACATGACTAACATGAAAATATGTTTATTATGAATGTATATGTAGAGCCTATATCAGATTGCACTCCATCTTAGGAGGGAAGTAGGGAGGGAGGGGAGAAAATTTAAAACTCAAAAGTTTATGGAAGCTTTATGTTGAAAACTAAAAATAAATTAATTTTAAAAAAGAGGAAGAAAAAAGGAAGAGGAAGAAGCATGTGAGATGTGAATAATAGCTGGTGTCAACTACCTGTGAGACATTAAAAAACCATGGGCATTTCAAACTCAACATGTCCAAAACAATCAATCACAATCACCAAGTATTTATTAAGCAATGACTAAGCACCAGTTACCATATTAAGTACTGGGGGTACAAAGAAATGCAAAAACAGTCACTGTCCTGAAGGAGTTTACAGTCAAATTGTCTATCTTCAATCCACGCCTTTTCCTATCTTCTCTGCTTCTATTGAGAGCACTACCATCCTTTTCATCACAATAGGTTTGCAATCTCAGAGCTGTCCTCAACTCTTCATACTCCTTCACATACACACACACACCCCACGTTCAATCAATTATCAAAGTTTCTTAATTGTACCTCCATATTTCTTACATCTGTCCCCTTCTCTTCACTAATAAAACCAATACCCTGGTTCAAGGCCTCAGTACCACTTGCCTGAATTCTAACCTAGCCTTTAATCACTGAAGGGGCATTGCCTCAGACAAACTGAGACCTGCAAAAGACCCTAGCTTAAGAAGACCAAGGTCTCTCACTGCATCCTGGGCCACTGCCAGTTGTCTTGACATTTCTTGCCAGTGGGCTTCAATGACTCTGGAGGAAAGAGTGAGGCTGATGACTGAACAGTTCTGCCTCACTTAAATTTAATTCACTTGCAAGTCAAGACATCAACTTCCTGATATCACTGGTCCTCTTTGAGAATGAAGAATGAACAACAACCCCTTGCCTAGACTATTTCAATAACTTCTCCAGTGATCTCCAGGCCTCCAATCTCTTACTTCTCCAATTCATCCTTCACACAGCTGCCAAATTGATATTCCTCAAACACAGCTCTCACCATGATGCTATTCTGCTAAAAAAGCTTCAGGAGTTCCTCATTTCATTTCTAGAACAAAATACATACTTCCTTTTTTGGAAAATAAAATCCTTGACAATCTAGCTCTAACCCATCTTTTCAAACATTTCATGTTACTTCCTCTGACATAATATTCTGTGTTCCAAAAAAAGTACTCTGATTGCTGTGCCCCATAGAAAGTATTCCTTCTCTCATCTCCCCATGTTTGTACAGTCTATCCTTCATGTCATAAATGTTCTCTCTTCTCATTTCCATTGCTTAGAATTCCTAGGTCTCATCAAGGCTCAGGTCATGTCACCCCTCTACAAGGCCTTTTTGGACCTACACAGTTGCTAGTGCTGCTCTCCCAAAATTACTTCATATTTATTTTTATTTTTTTCATTTACTTAACAGTGTCCATGTTATGCTTCTCCCCATTTTGGATTATAAATTTCCTGAAGACAGAGACTATCTTCATTTTTGACTTTGTAGTCAAGTGAAGTCAACAATCATTTATTAAGCATTTCTATTGTGCCAGACACTATGCTAAGTGCTGGAGACATAAAGGAAGGCAAAAGACACTCCCTGCTCTCAAGGAGTCATAGTCTAATGGGGGAGACAACACGCAAACAAGATAGACACATACATACATAAATACATGTTATGGTTTGTTCTTCATTCTCAAAGAGGACCATGACATCAGGGAGATGATGACATGACTTGGAATTGACTGATTTGAGTGAGGGAGGGCTGGCAAAGTCACCAGCCTCACTTTCTCCTCCAGAGCCATCTAGATCAAGTGGCCTCATATCAATCAGGATGACTGGAGATGGCCCAGAATGCAATGGGAGACCCTGGCCCTTTTAAGCTAAGGTCTTTTCAGGTTCTCACTTTGAGTGAGGCAACACCCATTCAGTGAATAGGCTTCTTTAAGAAGTGAGGCAAGGGATTGCCCCTTCAATAAAAAAAAAAATCAAACTGGGAGGGGAAGACCATCTGAGGTGCTGGCCAAAAGAGAAACAGTTACTATTTACATTCACTCTGAGCCAGGAGGGCCCAGAAATTTACGTGGTACTTGGCCAGGGACCTTGTTGTTCAATCCATAGATAGACAGACAGACAGACAGACAGACAGACAGACAGACAGACAGACAGACAGGCAGACAGATAGATAGATAGATAGATAGATAGATAGATAGATAGATAGATAGA
>NW_020954610.1:58310873-58363906 GCF_900497805.2 Vombatus ursinus
TAGATAGATAGATAGATAGATAGATAGATAGATAGATAGATAGATAGTAGATAGATAGATAGTAGATAGATAGATAATTGGTAGATTGGACATCATCTCAGCCAGAAAGCACTAGAATTAAGAGGTCCCAGGAAAAGCTTCTTACAGAAACTGGGAGTTTAGCTAAGACCTGGAGGAAGTCAGAAAGTAGAGGAAAGAAGGGAGAAAGTTCTGAGCAAAGGAAAATCCAGTGAAAATTCACAGAATCAGAAAATGGAGTGTTTTATGCAAGGAAAAACAAGGAAGCCATTGTCATGGGATGGTAGAGTATGTGGAAGTGAGTAAGGTACAAGAAGATCTGAATGTAGGAAGGGGCAAGGTTAGGAAAAGTTTTAAAAAGCCAAACAGAGGATTTTATGTTTTATCTTAGAGGTAACAAGGGAACCACTGGAGTTTATTGAATAGGGGAGGTGACATGGTCAGACCTGTACTTCATCAAGACCGCTTTGGTAGCCAAGTAAAAGATAAGCTGAAGACTCCCCCAGTGCCTATCACTGAGCTTGGCTACTTAGTAGATGTTCAAAAAACGCTAGCTGAATTGTTGGGTTGAATCCACAAAGAAGCCAATTTCAAAAAACATATCAATAGGCACCTTCTAGTACTGTACTAATAGTAGTAACAGCTACACTTAAATGGTGCTTTAGTGTTTGCAAAGTGATCTACATGTGTTCTCATTTGATCCTCACAGTGATCCTGTGAGTACTAATAGAAGCCCCATTTTACAAATGAGGAAATGAAGACTGAGAGACATTACGTAACCTGTCCAGCATCACACAGCTAGTAATTGTCCAGGGGCAGGACTCAATCTCAGTTCTTCCTGATTCCAAGTTCAGCTCCTTTATATGCTTCGCCGTCTTAGGCACCATCCAACACTTAAGAGTTTTTTAATCTGGTAGAACAATGCCTCACATTTCTAAAGCAGTTTAAGGAGGAAGCCCAGGACAACCATACCTTAATTTCCCTGCAGAATGCACTCCTGACTCTCCAAGACTTTCTCTTCAATGCCATCATCTTGGGCACCATGATACCTTTCCTTCCCACCCCTTTTCAGTTCCCTTTAATGTGTTATCTTTTACCCATTAGAATGTAAGGTCCTTGAGGGTAGGGACTGTCTTTCTGTTTGTAGTTGTATTCTCAGCATCTAGCACAGTACCTGGAACATGTTCTTGTTGTTGTTGTTGTTGTGTCATTTTTTTTTTAGTTGTATCTGACTCCCTGTGACCCTATTTGGGGTTTTCTTGGCAAGGACACTTGAGTGGTTTGCCATTTCCTTCTCCAACTTATTTTACAGATGAGGAAACTGAGGCAAACAGGGTCAAGTGAATTGCCCAAGGTCACCCTGCTAGTGTCTCAGGCAGGATTTGAACTCATGAAGATGAATCTTTCTGACTTCAGATCCTGTGCTCTATCCACTTTGCCACCTAGCTGCCCCACCTAGCAAAGAGTAAGCATTTAATAGATGCTTATTGACTTAATTTGCATAAAAAGCTTTCTTCACAACAGATGAAGAAAGAAGCTCTGGAAAGTAAAATGATTTGACCCTGGTCACAAAACTAGTATTTATCAGTACTAGGACTAGAACCTAGATCTCCTGGCTTTACATCATGATTCAGGATACCAAAATGTAGGCTTTTAGAAAGGGATGGAGTATCTCTAATGAGAACTGGGAAGTACATGCCTGACTGGGGACACACGGATTTAATAAAAAAGGGAACAGAGAAAAATGTCAGCTCCCTTAAGTTCATCTGGCTTTTCCTAGCTCCTTCCCATTCTGAACCCATCTCTCCTTTTGAAATCACAAATTCTGGAAAATCTGCAGGTATTTTCACATTGACTCCTAAAGTAGTAGCCATTGACCTCAGCACCTTGAAAGAAAGTACAATTAAAGGTGACAACTCAAAATGATCTTTTCTCTGGGGTCTGACTAAGGGCAATCCTAATGTTCAAGGAGGAGACAGTCTCAGCTAGGTGGTCTGTCTGATCCCTAACTGCAATTGCTGGAGGCCTGGTGGCTTAGGTAACACATCTCTGCAGATCCCCAATTTGCACAAATTCATGGAGGTGGCATTCCTGGTGATGAACTTAAATGGAGCAGAAATAAATCTGCTCCATCAGGTCTTTCTCTGAACTGATTAAAGGTCACTTCAACCTTATCAGCAGCTCAGGAAGAATTTTGTCTTTAAGCTAAAGAATTTTAACAGCTCCTTCTCTAAAGAAGAAAATCACCTAGCTAATTTCCTCCTCCACATTCAATTAAATTTATTAATTCAATTCAACAAATATGTATTAAGTACCTACTCTGTTCAAGTTCTGCTCTCAAGGAGCTTATGGTCTATTGGGAAAATAGATACAACTAGATACAATGTGGGCAGAGATAATAAAGGTAATGCAAATATTGTCACATTTGGCATAGTTCCAAGGTACCTGACAACCTTAACTTTCACCTACTTTAACGAATGTTGCCCTAATCTGGTGGTTGTTGTCCTTCAAGCTCAAAGAGGACCAAAATTACATCACTATGTCAGGGTCAACGTACAGTGTGTCCAACTGTGGCTGATTAGACCCATACAAGCTTGGAAGGTTCTACCACAGGTCAGGCACAGATAGTCCACAGGAATATTTGGAGTGGAGATATCTCTAAATTTGTGCTTCTCACATTTCTTTTGAGTTACTGCAATTCTGCTTGCTCATAGAGCAAAGCACTTTCTTTGATTTGGGCACATGATGCTGGTTGGTCCTGTGCCACTGTCTCCCATGTCTCATAATTGATTCCAAAGTTCTTCAATGAGATGGTGTCCTTGTATCACTTCTGACCTCCACTGAGCACTTGCCTCATGTGAGTTCCCTGCAAAAAGATCTTTTAGACAAGCATATGTTTGGCATTCAAACAACATGGCCAGATCATAAAAGTTGTGCTCTCTGCAGTAGAGTTTGAATGTTTAGTGGTTCAGCTTGAGAAATGACCTCAGTGTCTAGTACTTTATCTCGTCAGGTGATCTTCAGAATCTTCCTAAGAAAACTCAGATGGAAATGATTCTGTTTCCAGGCATGGTACTGTTGGACTGCCCAGGTTTCATAGGCATACAATAAGGTCAGCACAATAGCTCTGTAGACCTTCAGCCAATACCTCTTCTCTTCCACAATTTCCTTTAGAGCCTCCCAAACACTGAGCTAGTTCTGGCAATGTGTGCATCAACCTTATCTGTGTGTACATCCCTGGAAAATCTATTGCCAAGGCAAGTGAACTTATCCACAGCATTCAAAATTTCTATATTTGCTGTACCCATAGGTTCTACATATGGATAGTGCAGTACTGACTGGTGGAGAACTTCTTTTCCTTTGTTAATTGTCAGGCCAAAATTGGCACAGATAGCAGAGAATTGATCCATACTCTGTTACATCTCAGCCTCAGAGTCCATCTTGTGTGAACAATCATCTGCAGACAAAAAGTCACTCACCAATTCTCCCTCCACTTTAGTCTTGGCTTGTAGCCTTTTCAAGATAAAAAGTTTACCACCAGTGCAGTAAACTGACCTTAATGTTGTTTTCATCCTTGTTGAAGGCATCTGACAACGCTGTTAAAAACATCATGCTAAAAAAAAAGCATGGGACCAAGCACACAGCCCCTGCTTCACTCCATTGGTGACTAGGAAAGCACAAGAGCATTGTTCATTATCTAGAACCCATGAGAGCTGTCATGAAACTGGTATACAATACTGAAGAACTTCTCTGAGCAATCAGATTTTCCACAAGCCTGCAGGACTGAGGGTATCAAAGGCCTTGGTCAGATTAGCAAACATTGTGTACAGACCTCTGTTCTGCTCTTAGCATTCCTCCTGGAGTTGTCAGGCAGAAAACACTATATCAACCATTCCATGGCCTTTTCTGAAATCATACTGGCTCTCAGGTAGATGACCGTCTTCCAGGTGAAGGATCAGCCAATTAAGGAGGACTCTGGAAAGAATCTTGCCACCAATGACTAAGAGAGAGATACCCACCTGTGATTGCCACAGGACAACTTATTTCCTTTTCCAACTTTTAACTTTCATCTACTTTGATGAATGTTGTCCTAATCTATTTTGGACTCACAATGATCAAGGCAGAATAAGGAGGCCACTAGAAAAATGATGAGGCTGATATAAATTCACTAAATAAATACAGTCTTGTGCATTAAATCAATTTAAAAATATTTTCTAAATGGTTGAAAGGTGAAAGATGAATGCTGTAGGGGAGACAAAAGTAGAAGATAAGACCTTTGCCCTCTAGGATCTTATAGCCCTGCTGTGAAAATCAGATAAAATCTATACAAATAGAATAATTAAATAATATAAAATGCTAAATTGCAATCTTGAAATCATCTTTCACTCTTTCCCCACTGTATGTAATGAGTTGTCAAATTCTCTAAATTCTGCCTAAAAAGAACTGGAAAAATATTTAAATTTCTATTGATCAAGAAATGGCTAAGCAAATTAGGATACATGAATGCACTGTTCTACAAGAAAAGAAGAATATGAAGAGTACACAGAAACATAAGAAGACATGTGAACTGAAGAAAAGGGGATTAAAGAGAACTAGGAAAATATTATACAAAATTACTATTATAATGTAACTGAAAAGAACAAAAAATCAAAATTGAATGCTATGTAATTAAAACAACTAAACTTTGTCAGTACTACAGATTGAATGGAAAGAATTTGACAACTGACTTCATATGATGGAAAAAGAAGAGATATGAGTATGCATCTCCCTCTCTTGATTGCAGAAGATGGGAACTAAAGGTGCAGAACAATGCTGAACAATGTATTACTGCTGAACTTGGTTGAAATACTGGTTAATTTTGCTTAATTGCTCTTTTTCCCTTCCTTTTTAATTCATTGTTATAAGAGACAACTCAGTATAGGGTGGTATAAAAACAAAATTTATCAATAAAATATTTTTAAAGAAAAAAATTCTACCAACAATAGCCCTTACATATCTCCTGCTTTCCAAACCTAACCCAACATGCCAGTCCAGGCCTCTAACTCTTCTCTTCTTTATTATTATTATTACAACATCCCAAATGACCACACTGCCTCCATTCTTCCCTCTCCAACGCAGCCATCATATTGATGCTCTTAGTCACGTTCTCAACATAGCATTGTTCACCTACTTTTCTACTCAAAAACCTTGAGGGGAACCCTGTTGTCTTCCATACCACATACACTATAAATTCCTGATATGATGGACACTTATGTTCTTCCACAATGCATTTCCAACATAGAGATGGAATAAGAGAAACATCTCACATTTGGGACAGCTATAGACAGCATAGCAGAGAGAGTGCTAGACCTTGAGTTGGGAAGACTCAAGTTCAAATCTTGGCCTTGGGCAAGTCATTGAACTTCTCTCCACCTCACTTTCCTCACCTGTGAAATGGAAATAATAATGCCACCTACCTCCCAGGGTTGTTGTGAAAAAAAATTAGAAAATATTTTAAGCACTTTGAACTTACTATGTAAATGCTAACTGATATTAGCTATTATATTTGGATTCAAAAATGCACTTTACAAAAATACATAGGTATGGTTAGATAGTAATTCCTCTGAAAAAAGATCTGGGTCTTTTAATTAAGTACAATCTCAATATGAATCAGCAGTTGGGTGTGGCAACCAAAATAGTAATGAGGAGGAGGAGGAGAAAAGGAAAGGGGAAGGAAGAAGAAGAGGGAGAGGGAGAAGGACAGAGGTAGAGGGAGAGGGAGAAGGCTTCATCAAGAAAAGCACAGCTTCCATAAATAAATTGATAATTCTACTTGACTCTCCTCTGGTTGGACTATATTTGAAGTATTGTGTTCAGTTTTGTGTACAACACAAAGGATGGGAAGGATATTGATAAGGAAATCATCCAGAGGAAGGCAACCAAAACAGAAAAGGGTCTTAAGTCCATGCCATATAAGGATTTATTTGAGAAAATAGGGGATAGTTAACCTGGAGAAAAGAAAACTTAGGAGAGCTATGTTAGCCATGTTTGAGCACCAAGTGGTTATAAAAAAAAAAAAAGAACTAACTTCTTCTTCATCCAGAAGAAAGAACAAGGACCTATGAGTGGAGGTCACAAAGTGATGGACTTAGACCCAAAGTCACAGGAAAGTTCCTAATAATTGGATCTATTCAAAAGCATGCTGGGCTTCCTTGGAAAGTAGTGGATTCCTGCTTACTGGAAATCTCCAAAAAGAGACTAGATAATCTATCCTGTTGTATGGAGATTTTTTTTTCAGGCATATGTTGGATTAGATGGCCAATAAAGTTCCTTCCAACTGCCTCCATGACAATGAGACCATCTCTGGCTGCTGCTGTTTTAAGCACCCATCACAATAAAAAGTAAGTATTATCAGGTTTGGGGATGGTGCAGAAGACTGAGAAGGGGAGGGGGGAAGTGTACAGAAGGCCATATTCTACCATTCATTATCCAGTTAAATCTTTCTGTCACCCCAATTTATGTATTTGCTGTGCCCACTCTCCCCAAGTCTCTCTTATCCCAAAGGCTAAGAAACCCCATGTCATTAAAAGAAACAGAAAACAGAGAACCAACACTATGATCTCTCCACAGGCTGAATTGCCTTCTGGGAATCTCCAGCTCCTTGGCTGACTAAAGAGATATGTGGATCCAACCAGGATGAAAACCATGAAGAGAACAGAACGCTCTATGGGCACAAGTGGACTTTGTGATGGATAATACAATCAGCGCTAAAGGAGACCCAGTAGGCCTTCCTCGACCTAATATACCACCAAATCCCTCATCTTGATAGAATTTCTTAATGTTACAGGTTTCATTTATCTACTGCAAAGCTCTGTTGGTGTTTTTGTTTGATTGTTTTAAGAGTTTATAAATAAGTCCATTTCCTGATTTATTATTCCACCAACTACTATATTTCAGATTTGTAGCAAATGCTACTTTTTCAAGTGTCTTCTAAAACACAAGAAGGGACACTACCATCTACCATCACCAATAAAGCACTTTGTGATAGAATATGATTGTGCTGTAAGAAATGCTGAAAGGGCCAGTTTCAGAAAAACCTGAGAAAATATATATGAATTAATGCAGAGTGAAGTGACCAGGATCAGAACAATTTATACAATAACAATAATTTCACAAAGACAAACACATTTGAAAGATTTAGGGAGAGGATTCTGGGAAGATGGTGGAATAGGTCAGAAAATTCCAAGCCCTCAAGATTTTTCCCCCACAAAAGAGATAAAATAGTACCTCAGTATGAACATAGAGCAATAAAAATTAATAAGAGTAGGGGCAGAACAGGGGTCCTTCTGGGATAATCAGAGAAGATCTGAAGAAAAATTCCAGGAGGATGTTTGGTCCCTGTGAAGAGTAAACACCTCTAGACTAGGGACCACTTAAACAAGAGGCAAGCCCTAGGGTTAGCTGTGTTAGGAGGCTACCTTGGCCACAGCCCCAGAAACTTTTACCCCTGGGACAGTGAAGGGAGTTAGGTGTCTGAGCCAGGGAAGACTGAAGGAACCTCTGCTGACAAGGAACACCAGACCCAGCTGTGCTGTGGAGACATGGCTGGGGGCAAGAAGGAACCAGCACATTCTGGTGAGTGCAGAAGCAGTGAAGCAGGGAAGCAAGCCACTGGCTGTGGGAACTTACAGGAGGTTGGAGGTCATGGTCTGGGTTCGAAGCCCGAGAGGAAAACAAAGGATGATCTGAAGCCAGAGGCACCATCCCCCATACCGCAGGACTAGAGGTGATTACAAAAATTAAGCTACTACAAAAAAAAAAAAAAAACCACACACACACAGGCAAAGGAGAAAGAATTCAACCACAGAGAATTATTATGGGAATAGAGAAGACAGGGGTTCATCTTCAGAAGAGGATAGTGAAGTAAAGAAACTCTCTTCTACCTCAAACAGAAATGTCAAATGGTCACCTGCCCAAAAAGAATTCATAGAAAAATTTTAAAAAGGCTTTAAAAATCAAATGAGAGAGACTGAAGAAAAACTAAAAATAAATAAATAAATAAATAAATAAATAAGAACAATCCAAGAAAAGAACAAAAAGATTATGAAAAGAAAGTCAACCAATTAGAAAAGGAAATCCAGAATCTTAAGGAAGGAAATGACCCTTTGAAAATCAGAATTGGGCAAGGGGAAGCCAGCGAAGTTATAAGAGATGAAGCAATAATAAAACAAAATATAAAGAATGAAAAATAGAAGAGAATATGAAACATAAGAAGAACAACTGATTGGGAGAACAGAGCAAAAAGAGAAAAAAAGAATAATTGGACTACCTGAAAGCTATGATCAAAAAAAGAATCTTGATACAATAATACAAGAAATAATTGAAGAAAATTGCCCTGAAGCATTAAAACAAAAGGGGAAAGTAGAAATAGAAAAAATCCACCAATCACCTCCTGAAAGAGATCCTATGAGGAAAACTCACAGGAATATTGTAGTCAAATTCCAAAACCCCAGCTCAAGGATAAAATATTATGAACAATAAGAAAAAAAAGCAATTTAAATATGGTGGTGCCACAATTAGAATCACACAAGATCTAGCAGCAGTAACACTAAAAGACTGTGTGTCTTGGAATACTATATATCGAAGAGCAAAAGAACTGGGGTTCTGGCTAAAAATATCATACCCAGCAAAACTAAGCATAGTCCTGAATGAAAAAAAAAATGGACATTTAGAGAACTGTCAGACTTTCAGGACTTTGTTAAAAAACAAAACAAAACAAACAAACAAATCCTGAACTTAATAGAAGATTTGACGTACAAGAGCCAAGAGAAATATAAGGTACATGCCAAAGACTAATTGCAAAGGACTCAATAAGGACAGACTGTTTACCTTTTATGTAAGTAAAATGCAAAACATATGTCTAAGATTTTTATTAGTAATTGGGTAGTTTGTAAGAAAGATCGGGGTAGACCTGAGTATGACATGATTTTAAAAAGTAAAACTGTTTAGGAACAGCTAAAATGAGTGATTATCTTATACAAATGAGGTGTGAGAGGAAGAATTGACACAGAGGAATTAGATGGGGAGGAGGGCTGTTAATTCTGGAAACATACTTTCATTGGGAATGGGTTTAAGAGGGAACACTACATGTATATAGAAGAGTATAAAAGTCTTCTAAATTCACAAAGGAATAAAACACTAAGGGGATTGGGGGGAAGATAAGGAAGGGGAAAATAAGGAAATAGCTTAGGGGTATAGAAGGCTGTTTAGATTTATGGGAATGGGAGGATAAGGGAGGGATCCTTAGAAGGGGAGAAGGGGGTAGGTTAAGTAATAGGTAATATGTGTGTGTGTGTATATATATATATATATATATATATATATATATCTCCACTCTTAATTGTAGCCTTCTGGGGTGGGGGGGAAGAAGGCAGAAAATAAAACAAAGTAAAAAGCACACCGCAGAGAACAAAAGAAAATTTACAAGAAAGCAAAGAAAAGATGGATAGCTCTCAACACAACATGCAGTATTTATTACACAGACTTTCTTGAAATGGAAATTTATTGCTATATATTTTTAATCCTCTCTTACTTTCTGCTGTGCATGTTTTTTTTTCTTTTTTTATTTTATATTTAAGTTTTAATATTCAAATTCATAATGTTTCTTTTTCTTTTCTTATTGTGTCTTTCAGTTTGAGACAAATAAAATTTAAAAAAAAAAAAGATTTAGGAACACTGATCAACCCAATGACCAACCATAATTCCAGAAGACTAATAATGAAACAGGATACTCCCCTCCTGATAGAGTGGTGATGTACTCAGAGTGCATATTGAGACTTTTTTCTTTAATGTGGACAATGCGGTAATTGGTTCTGTGTTTGTAACAGGGGTTTTGTTTTTCTTGCTTTATGGGGGTGGGGGGAGGTGGGAGGGAGACAATGCAGATCTGAAAATAAAATAAAATTGATTTTTTTAAAGAATTGATTAGGGCCTATGATGTGATGCTATGCTGTGTTTTGTGCTGAGAGAACTGTACCATGCCAGCTTTACTTACCTCTTAGAATGATCAACCAATTAATCAATAAGCACACATTAATAATAATAGCTATCATTTATATAGTGTTGTAAAATTTTCAAAGCACTTTACAAATATTATCTCATCAGATCCTCACAACAATTCTAGGATACAGGTGCCTACTATATGCCAGATACTGTACTAGGGGCTAGAGATACTGGTATAAAGAATGAAACAATCCCTCCTTTCAAAGAGGTTACATTCTGATGGAGGAAGACAAATACTGATATAAGTACAGAGAGAATAAATACAAAGTAGTTGAATATTCGATAGTGAGAGAGTGAAGGTATCAGCACGGACAATGGCTGGTGGGGGGGGGGGTGGAGTAGGAAAGGCTTCATGTAAAAGATGCTATTTAACCTGAGTCTTAAAGAGAAGAATGAGTTGGATGTAGAGTTGAGGAGGGAGTACATTTCTAGGCAAAGGGGACAAGCAGTCCAAAGGCACAAGATGAGGAATGGAATACCATGTGTGAGAAAGAGAGCACCAACTTGATTGGATCATAAAGGGTGAGGAGAGTAATGCATAACAAAGTAGGAAAGATAGATTGGGGATACTAGTCTCTAAAGGGTACCACCCCATAGGCACTCCAATCCAGCTTTATGATAGTTAATAGGGCAGGATCCCTCAAAATTAGAATCTTTGTGACGATGCTCACATTAGATTGGCATCAAGGAGCTTCAACTTAAGTCTGTTCTCTTGTTCCTTAGAAAGGCTACAAGCCAACTCATAAGAGTACCAACATTTGATCTATGTTAGTCAACATAGAGCCTCTCATTTTTTGTGACCTTTCCATCCAGATGGCAAAAAAATATGGAGTCTTGAGCAAAATCTTAAGCCCATTCTAGGAAGAGTGGGCTATTACTCTGTACTTACCAACAGCAAATCATTATACTTTAGGGTGTTTCTGCTTTGTTTGTTTTTTTAAGGATAAATATTCCTGCACATGGCACAATACTAAACTAATATCACATGACCTGGAAGTTTCCTCAGGGAACCCGGAGCTGTAGAACTAAGTTCTATTTCATCTTTCTGGGTCTGACAGTTCAATTTCCACAGCTCCTGGAGACCATATGCAGCGCTAAGGAGAGAGCCAATCACAAATGTCAATGTTTACTTTGAGATCTCTTTGTTAAAACTCTCTGTAATCTACAGACTTGGTATTAATAGTCTTTAGGCAAAGCATGGTCTGAATTAATATGGTTGGGATCCCTCTGTAGACTGTGCCTACACTTCAACAAAAGTGAAAGGACTTGTTTGACTATCTTTGGCATAAATTATAAAACTCTAATTTGCGTCTTGCAAACATGAATATAAAATGAATGAGAAAGGTATTAACTAAAGCCTGCCCCACAGTCACCATCTTACTCACATATAAGCATTTACTAATTTACCCAAATACAGCTAACAAGGAAACATAACAGAGCCAGTTGAAATGGCCTGCCTAGCAATTCTTTGTAAGTCTATACTGTTTAATTTGTTTCATTGTCCTTCAAAAAAAATCTATAGTTAAATTCATGATGTAAGAATCATTTTACTTCTAAATCTTGAAAAGCAAACAGTTGGAAGTTTTAGAATAGATGCCCAGAGACATATCCAATGCCTCTGACCCTCTCACCTAATTGGGTTGTTGTTTATCCTTTGTTCTCAAAGAAGATCATGACATCAGGAAGGTGATGCCGTGACTTGCAAGTGAATTGGATTTAAGTGAGGGAGGGCCATGCAAAGTCACTGGTCTCACTTTTTCCTCCAGAGCCATCTAGGTTCAGTGGTAGGATACAGATCAGGATGACTGGAAATGGCCGCCACCTAGTTAGCAAAGAAATATCCAATCCAGGGCTGTTCTCAAGATTTAAGATATTTCAAGCTTTTTTGTTTTCATTTGTTCAACAAATATTCATGCAGCACCTAACACACACATGGCAAGGTATTAGAAATATCAAAGGATACTAGGGCAAACGGTCCCTTTCTCTAAGAGAAGGAGTTCAATATAGTTCACATGCTACTCAACCTGGGAATCAGAAAGACCTGAGTTCAAATTCTGCTTCAGATTCTTCCCAGCTATGTGACCCATTCCCTTAGAGCTGTTAAATGAGGTCTCACCCTCTAAGGTCTATTTCAGCACTAAATTGATGGTCCCATGATCTTATAATTCAGTTAAAGAAAAAAAGAAGTTACAAGATCCTAGATCTGTATCTGGAAGGGACCTCAGAGATCATCCAGTCTAACCCCATTATTTTATGGATGAGGAAACTAAGCCTAGGAAAATTACGTGACCTGTCCAAGGTCAGGAAGGTAATCAGTGGCAGTGCTGGGATTTGCACCCAGGTCATCTGACCCCAATTCCAATTATCTTTCCACCATACCATGATACTTCTATATATCATTTTGTGTGTGCAAGAGTGATAAGACAATAACAGATGTCACGGAATCTGGTAAATGAAGGGGACCCCAGACAACAGCTAGTCCAAAGCATGCCTGAATGATAAGCCTCTCGACATATTTCTGCCATTAAAAGCCAAAGGAGTGGTCCAGGGAATAATGGTATTTAAAGAAATTACTGTGTATTGGGAAGGCTTCATGAAGGAAGTAAGATCTGAACAGGACTCAGCAGTTGTATTTTTTTTAATCTGGTTGTAACTGCTACAAGGAAACCCTGCTTTTTCTGGCACTGTGAAAGCTTTCTCTCTAATTTCTAGATAATCCAGAGAGAACATAGAAGTGCTTAGAGAGATAGAAAAGTCTGAATTTCCCAGGGAACCGTGCTGTAACAAAATAGAGTATTTGATTGGCTATTTTAGGTACTAGGGGCAAACCAGAATATTCTCTGACTCCATTTTCTATGTAAGTAAAAAGACAAATATACCAGCAAAACACTAAGCTGCAGACAGCTTGATGAGTGAACATGCTGTTGTATTTCCTGGATTCAGGATGAATCCTTAAGAACTTGACAAACAGGTAGACCCTAAATAAATGCTATCGATTTTTGCAGCCAGGAAAGATCAAGGAGAAAAGAACTAGGAGGAAGCTGCCATGGCTAACCTTTAATGATGGGGTGAGTGCCAACTCTAATGCTTTGCCTGAGGTCTAAGAGTACAGCTTAAAAGTTTATGATAATAAAATCCTTAAAGGTGACATGCCAATTCAGAAGACATAAAATACTAGAACTGGACCTTTTTCAAACGTTCAAGACTACATAAGCAAAAGCTCTGGTTAGAGTAGTAGCAAGTTGAAAAATCAGGACACAAGGGATTCTTCTCCTAGCTTAGTCTTGGAGTTACTCTTGGATTATATCACTCAGTCAATCAACAAGCACTTATTTGTCAATTACCCTATTCTGTGTCATTGCACGGACTGTCCCCTATGCGTGAAATTCACTTCCTCCTCATCTCAATGTCAGAGGCCTTCTCTTCCTTTAAGTACACAGAGGTGTCAAACAGGCCTACAGTACACCAGAAGGCAACCTGTATAAGATTAAAATGGAACTGGGAAATATTTAAGAAAATAAATAAAAATACAATAGAACATAGAAAATGTTAGCATGTGATTTTCTAAGTCAATATGTGGCCCACAGGAATCCTGTGCAATTTGGTGGCCTCTTTTTTCATTAGTGTTTGACACAACTGCTTTAAGAGACAGTTCATGTACTTTAAGGCATGAAACCTTTCCTGATACCCCAGGACTAGTGCCCTTCTGGACTACCTTGTATTTAACTACTTTGCATTTTTTATTTATACTTATTTAATTAGTATTGATGCTCATATTTGTACTTCTTGACTCCGTCATGAGAACATAAGCTGTTTGTGCATAGGGATTGTTGCATTCTTTGAATTTGTTTCTTCCAGCACCTAGGACAGTGCATGGCACAATAGTAGACACTTTAAAAAATATTGATTAAGTGATTCCAGGCACTGTGCTGAACTTAGTGAGAGGTGGTCTAGCACTTGGTGGTGCTGCAGAAGCAACATCAGGCTACACTTTGTTCATGCTCCCCCTGCCGCGGTGTCTACAACCAAAAGAAAAACAAGCCATCAATTAACTGGTTAAGTCATTGTTGTTGGCTGTTGGTCCTTTGTTTTTAAAGAGGGCTACTGACATCACGATGCTAGGGTATGGGTGATGTCTTGACTTGAAAGTGAATTGGATTTAAGGGAGACAGTTGCCAAAGTCATTAGCCTCACTCTCCCTTCCAGAGTCATTGAAGTCCAGTGGCAAGATAAAAGTCAAGTCAACTGCTGACAACCAGGGATGCAGTGGATGACCTTGGTGTCTTCTATGTCTGACTAAGCTCTAAGGACTCTAACATACCTGCTTCAGTCACCTTCATGGTTATTAGAACAAATTGTTCTCACCCACCCATTCCACCAGGGGAAGCCTTCACATGCTTGGGGTAGACACCCCACTAACTCGCCAATGGATTTGATGTCTGTAGTTACCCTCAACCTGGTTTAGCCCATCTGCCCAGACAGTTTACCAGGGGGCAGCCACTGCTCATGATACAGCTTCTTGGAGCCACAGGTGAGAGTTGCATGACAGGTGGATACCAAAGGTGGATGAGCAGGCCTGAAAAGGGCTCAGCAAGCCCTCACACCAGAGATGCTAGTCCTCCCTGAACATCCCATACACCCGAACTAGTTAAGTAATTAACCAGCAAGGGAGGATAATATACAGTTTGGCCCCTAGGTGTCACTACTCCGTAACACTCCTCCCTTCCCTCCTTTCCCCTTATTCCCTTTCCCACTACCTACCCAGAAAAGCAGTTTCTCAGAGAGTATTCAGAGATACAGGTCTGCAGACTTTTCCAAAGACCAGAGTGTCCCCTGCTCACCAAAGAGTTTCAACCTACAAATTCTTATACAACACTTCTCTGAACTCCTAGTGCCCTCACATTGGATTCAGGTCAGTAGTGATATAGGAGTATGAAAAGCAAATGGAAAATCCCTCTGGAATTTTAAAATCATGAATGTATCAATGGTTCCACTCCAATTCTCATTTGGGGAACCTTGTGCACCTGACCAACCAACCTTTATCCAAAAGGCTCAGAAGAATGACTTTTTAATGGACACATGCATGACTTATTAAAAATAGTGGAGAGTTGTTCTCCGACTCAGAAAAACCTGGGTTTGGGTCTTGCATCTGACATATACTGATTGAGTGACCCTGGTCAAGTCATTATCCTTTCAGTGCTCCAAGGCAGCTCTCTTAAAACTGTAAGTTACAAAGATGGTGTTATTCTTCACCAGGGAGCTCCTTATCCTTCTCTACCTGCCTCAATCAAGAGAGAGAAAAAGAGAGAGAGAGAGATGGATAGATGATGGATGGATGGATGGATGGATGGATGGATGGATGGGTGGATGGGGAGACAGACAGATGATAGAGATAGATAATACATAGACAGTCATAAGTGTGTGTATAGGTGGGGGTGGTATTTGTAGTCAGGAGGAAGGCAGCATGTTACAGTGGAAAGAACACTGGCTCTGGAGTAAGAGGATCTATGTCATCCCACCTCTGACACTACCTGTGTAAAGTTCCTTTCACCTCAGTTTCCATATTTGTAAAATGAGGGAGTTGAACAAATGGCCTTTGATACTCCCTCCAGCTCTAAATCTGTGCTGCTATGACATTGTATATGAATACATACACATATAGGAGGAAAGCAGTACATCTACATAGATATACACTGATTCCTTCCTTTGGTGTCAGGATAAGTACAAAAGAGCCCTTTCAAAACACTGATTAAATGAAATCACCCTTCATTGGATAGCATCAAAAGAGGCTTTGCTGAATTGGGATGGAGAATATCCAGAGTGGAAAGAAAATTGGAAAGAATGTTGATGATATCTCATTTAGCAGTGATACCCAGGTAACCTTTCTCCATTCTCCAGACTGTCTTCAGTCTGCTCTTGTCCCATTTTTACTTTATCCGCAAATATGAGAAGCTCATTCATTTGTAGTGAATGACCACAGGCAAAATTACCAGTCAAACAGTGCCCACCGGACAGGGGCACCTGAGAAAGATGGGCCTGCCTACTATGGTGTATATGAGATAAGTGAAGTGTTTCTGGAAATGGTGGATAAAGGGAGGGCTTTGGCAAAACTTTTCAGGAGGAGCCATCCAGAATTTAACCTTCTACCACTCTAAGTAACTGACCCGATGCCAAGAATCAAGCAAGGAAAATGAAAAATCAGAACAGCCGCACTAGACTCCTAGATTTTGAAAAATATTGGTTGAATGAATGAATAAGCATTATACCTGGCATAGTAGATAGGACACTGAACTGATAACTGAGAGGCCTGGGTTCTAGTCCTGTCTTTGCCACTCATCAGTTATATGACTCTCTGGGCAAGTCCCTTAAATTCTTTAGGCCTCAGCTTTGCCATCAGTAGAATGGGGATAATCCTACTCACAGGATCACTGTGATACATTTATTTATTTTGGAAATTGAACTATAAAGCACTATACAAATGTATGATATTTTTCTGGTTATTGGTGTTATGTCAACCCTTCACTCTGATCCTTCTCCAATGCATCATCAGAAAATGGAGGTCACATTTTGTGAATTGTGTTCTTAATGGCTGCGCTGGTGCAAAGCAAGTTCTGGTGGGTTCTACTAAGCTAAAAAAACTTCAATAAAAGGTATGCTGACAGACTGAGGATCAGCCTACCTAAGCTCAAGCCGCACTGAGGGGCTCATCACCCAAAGATTGGCCACTAGGAGATGTTTCTTTGGCCACAGAAAGTCAGAACAACTTTCTACCCACAACCACGCTGACAAAATGATGGATCCCTGGGTAAAGTACCATATGAAAATGATGCAGTAATGTTACCTTTGCAGGAAAGGCTCTTTCACCAAAGAAAGCAGCTGGCCTCCTAACTATTCTCCACCAGTCCTTTTTTCTTGCTTCACTCAAGAGAGTAAAGTACATTTTTAAAACTGTCCTTTTGGTTAGACCTCCAAATTTAATATCTTCATAAAGCATTTTTATTGTAACTCACATAGATATTTTATCACACATATAATGTATGTGTTGAATCTTTGCATTATTTACCAGAAAACACTCCTTGGATGCTATGAAGAGAGTCAGCCTAGCCAATCACAGTGTGTGACCAGTGAAGTAATGCATCACCCCTAACTCAGTCTCTCTTTTCTCAGGTTGTGTATCTTTAATTCTCCCAAACTTACACCCTCAGTGGTCAGGTTATGGGACTATATGTCTAGAGCTGGAAGGAAATCCTGAGGTCATCTAGTCCAACCCCTTCATTTTACAGATGATGAAACTGAGGACCAAGGAGGTTAAGTGACCAAGGTAATACAGATAATAAGTGCCAGAGGAAGGATCTCCACCACAGTTTTCTGACTCCAGAGTCCATGATCTTTTCCTGCACCATGCTGCCTCTCTGCTTTCACATCAGTGTTTCCTCTGTGCAATCCTATAAATACTATATACACATTTCCTGGGAATAGGGCCAAACAGAACCTCTGGCTAATGTGCTGCTGATTACGTAGAGACAGGTGAACTAGCTGTGTGTCTGTTACTCCCAAAGGGCTATTTGGAGGTCATTCTACTTTGCCAGCATTGAGAAACTATTGCATATATGTTTTCAAAATATAGTTGTATTCTTATTAAATGTCTTTTAAAAAATCATAAGAAAGAAAGATCCCTTTAAGAATCACAAAAGGTTTCAGAATAACCTGTAAGTCTGCAGAGGTCAATAAAGAAATAAATGATATATTCATTCAAGATACCAAATGGGAGGGAGGAAGTCCCTGGACCTTTGAGAAGGGAAAATGACTGTATTCTAATAAGATGGCTATCGATAAAGGATTCTTATGCTGACGATCTACATACATGAGACAGCCATAATCTCTCTTCCAATTTTATTTAGCCACATCAAACAGAAATCCTATTTCTCTTTCATTCAAAGATAAAGAAGAATTGAGTAGTTAGTAAGAGAGATAATTGGAAGTGTTAAGAAGAAAATAGCACGTATTCTCAGAGAAATTATAAGCAGGCATTTAAAGACTCTTCTTGAAAAACTAGGAGCAAAAACTACCTGGAAGAATTCTTAATATCAATCTGTTCAAAGATCCAAGGTGCTAATCTGGGAGTATGGTGTATACCTCATTTTTTTTTGGGGGGGGGGGTTTTGGTTAGGCAACGGGGTTAAGTGACTTGCCCAGGGTCACACAGCTAGTAAGTGTTATATGTCTGAGGCCAGATTTGAACTCAGGTCTTCCCGAATCCAGGACTGGTGCTCTATTCACTGCGCCCTTATTTTTTTTTTAATCCAAAAGATTCATTGTAAATAAAAAAAAAAAGTTCTGAATTTGGAGTTATGGTACTTGTGTTCAAAAAATTTTTGCTCTGCTATTTAATACCAGTATGGTCTCAGTTTCCTCATCTGGAAAATTATAAAATTTAGACTAGATAACCTTTAAGGTCCATTCCATATCTAAATCTATATTCTCTGATTTCCACAAACAGCATAGTTCAGTCTTTGCAAATTACGTATGAGCCTAAGGGAAGATCAAGGATTAGATTAAGCACTGTTAGCTAATAGCTAAGCCTTAGTGAGAAAACTACCAAATTATACCTACCTGTTTATATTTCCTTAATTCATGCTCCAAATAACATATCACCTTTTCCATATATGTGATAGGGATGAGTAAATTTTTGTATTTCTGTAATTTAAGAACAAATTCTATTTTATAGGAAAAGCAAAACAGTAGAGTTGGGAATGCAATCAATGTGCCTACTCAGATCATTGTGCCACAACTAAGACATCACTATTCAGAGGCAATTTATCTGAAATACCTGCCTAGAACCTATGAGAAAATAAACATTTGTAAATTTTGCAAACTCAGACCTTTAAAATGATATCAAATGTTCAGTCAATACATCCTAGCTGTTTGAGATTTTCCAAAACTTCCCTTCTATTTCCAAGCCACACATTTAACACAAGGATCAAAATATTTTTGTACCCAATACCTATTTCTTTAGGGCTAGGACTCTGTGAGAGGTGTACTACCTCATCTGAAAGTGGGATTCCTGGGAGAAAGTAAAGCATGTGTTCAGGTTCCTAGAGGCTACCCAGACTGTTTAGACTTTCCCAAAAAGGAGCAGTGGCAAGAGCCTAAACCACTCTGGATATTTAGGTCTATAGTCTTGCATCCCAGGAGTTGTGAGTCATACCATGCTTTGCTGAGGCCCTCCAGCCTTGGGACTCTCTTACTTTAATCTTTAGAATCCTAAAGTCTAGGTAACCCACTCCTTTTCTTCTCTCCTATGATTCTCTATTATTTTAACCTTCAGAATTCTAAAGTCAAGGTAACTGACTTAGTTTTCTTCAGTTTATTATGTTATTATGACATATTCTAGTTTCTTGGATTTAGAGGCTTTTAGAGAAAAATCTGGAAAATTTATTTCTACCACCAGACCCAAGGGAAAGCATAACTCAACTCCAATTACTAAACTGCACTGTAAATTAAATAAAATATAATCACAGCACACATCAGGGCAGCACACGAGAAACTATTCACTCTTACGGCTACAGAATTTTTCCAACAGCCTTGAAAATACACCACATATTCATTTTTGTAGGGTTGTTTAATCTAACTGATTTCCAGAATTAAGAACGTTAGGAACATAGTTATTTTAAAATCAATCAGTCATCAGGATCTGATAATGTTCATTCAAGCTGAGATGGCCACTGGACCCTGGAGAGTTTTCATCAGAGTCCCTGTTTGAAACTGTCTCAGATATTCTAATCACATTTGGCACATTCTATTCATCTCGTGGTATTCATCCACACACACATCACCTATTACTGACATCAGAAGCACACATCTCCAAGCATGAAAAAAGTTATCCTGTGCATTCTCAGTAGAACTGAAGCCATGTTTTCCTCCTCCATATCGTTATCCATATCCTGACCAGCAAAGGCATTTCCTAAAATCCATTCTAGTGTTTTCAGTTCTGCTCTGTGGGTATCATAGACCCTGTTAAAATGCAGTATTTATTTACCCAAGGTAGCAGAGCTCCATTTTGGACTTAAAGCTGTTTTGTAAGCCAGCTGTGCAAAAAGATTCAATGACTCTCCAGGTCCCCCAAAATGTCCACTAGCCCCCAAAATGCCCACTAGTGTGGGTTGAAATCTTCAGATAAGGACCAATGCCAACACTTCCTCCCATCTCCTCCTGCCCTATCATCCTCATTGAATCTTTAGGAGCAAATCCAAGCATCTTTCTGCCGCAAATCTGATTTCCAGACTTAGAAACTAGTTCCCCCTCAGATACACAGTCTATCCTAGTAGGAATAGAAACAACCAAAACAAGATAGAACTTAGGAAGCACCCCTTTGGCTCAAGGCCTGATTGCAGTTTGTGCAATGGGATAAGCTGATGCATGTGGCTGCAAATATGCTAGAGTTTTAGCTTGAAAAGCTGCAACAGTACATGTGGTGACTAGAGTTGGAACTGATCTGATTTCAGATTGCTTTCCTGCTTGATATGGGAGACACGGAAGCATGGAAACTGTAAGGGAGAAGGAAATATGAAAAGGGGAGAGGGGAAAGGATTCAGAAAGGTAGGGCTGGAGCAATCATGATAATGGCACTTCACAGTTCTGCCTAGGGATGGCCCTGGTCCCCGCTTCCTGCTGGCAAGTAGTGCATTTGATCCATCCCTTTCCTAGAAGATGGGCTCTTTTAGGGCAGTCAGTCAATAAGCATTTATTAATGTGACTACTATGGTTCAGGCCCCATGCTAAGCACTAGGGATCCAGGGAAAAACAAAGCTAGTTCCTGATCTCAAGAAGTTCACAATCTAATGGGGGAAAACAACATGTAAGCAACTGTGTACAAACAAGATGTCTGCAGGGTAAATTTAGGGGACCATGTTTTTGCTTTTCTTTGTATCCTAAATGTTTATCATAGTGCCTGGCACATAGTAAGTACTTAATAAATGTTTGTTGACAAGCTCTGGACCTACAGCTTCTGGAAACTCAAGTGAATTATTGATAAGAAGGTTGGGGGGGGGAGAGGGGAGGCTATGTGAGAGCAGAGAAAGAAAAAAAATTAGCCTCCATTTTCCCCCTACAATCCTTATTTATTCAAAGCCAAATTTCCTTCGGGCCTAGGTTCACAGTCATTTGCATATTTGGAAAAGATGCTTCTGTCAAGGTCACAGAAAATGTGGAAAAGCTGCAAAGAAAGGGTAGTTAGTGGACTGGCCAATAGGTGGGTAAGATTGGCCTTGTACGAGAACATCTACATTCAATGACTCACAAGGAAGACTCCTATGTATAATAATGTATTATACATATATATAATATAATAATATATTTATAACTAACCAGTCATGCCGCCTAAAACCCCAACATTAGAGTTTCAACCACGTAGTTTCCTCTCCTAACATCCTCTTTTTCAAACCAAACACCTCTAAGAGGGGTAAAGACATGAATGACACTTTATGGTGAACTTGTTTATTATCTTGGTAATAACCAAGGCAGTATGAGAGTAGGAGAGAATGAAAGGTGAGTTGAGAGTACTAAGGATAAAGATCACCTATTTACTAGTTTTAATAATGATAGAACCTGTAGGTCAGGATGGCTGTGAAATCTGAATGCCCATTGCTTGGGAGCTTCACAAGATAGGTCTATACATGGCCCTTCTGTGCTGAACATTAAATCACAAAAGCCAGGATATACTGTTGGATGACTCTATCAACCCCTAGTTTGTTTGATAGGAAGCAATGGGAGCAAGTATAGCCAATAAACTTGATGAGAGAATCAGAATCCAAAAACTCTTGACAAGCTAGAAAACTTGGTTGATTTGAAAGAAATGAAATTCCTTAAAGATCAATGTAAAATCTTTCTCTTGGGTTTAAGAAATCAACTCACAAGTATAAGAAGGAGAAGGCATGGTTAGACAGCAGTTTTTTCAAAGATTTGGAGATTTTGGAGGACTGTAATTTCAATGTATAAAGTATATTTGCCAATCAGAAAAGCTGAAGCAATCTTGGGCTGCATTAAAACAGGCAAAACTTCCAGTAATGAGGCAATCATTCCATTCTACTCTCCCCCAAACAGACTACATTTGAAAAATTATGAGTACTACATTTAAAAAAAAATTGATAAGATGGAGAGCTCCAGGGGTGAGTAGCTAGATAGTAAAGGGCCTCAAATCCATGTCAGATGGTGCCATGAGGACAAGTTGAAGGAAGCAGAGGATGTTTAGCCTGGCTCAGGGATGAATATGAAAGCTCAGGAAAACAAGAGGTGACTCAGGGGGAACATGATAGTTGTCTTCAAGTTCCTCAAAGGCTTTCACGTGAAAGAGAGATTAGACTTTAGTCCCAGAACACAGAACTGGGAGCAATCAGTGGAAGCTGCAAAAAAGCCAATGAAGTCTTGATGTAAGAAAAGGTTTCAAACTAATTAGAGCTATCTAAGGAAATAGGATGTATGGAGTGAACCTTCACTGGAGGTCTTCAAGCAAAGGATAGATAACCAATTTTTGATTCTGTTATAGTAGGGATTCTGTATTGGTTGTGATTTGGACCCCATGGCTATTGAGACCCCATCCAACTCTGAAGTTCTGTTCTTCTATAATTGGGGATGGGAGTGTGGGGAGGGGCAGAGGGAATTCACCTACTTCTTCAAAATTTATGTTCCAGCCAAACTGGACTACTAACTTTGGAGTCAAAGGAACTGTTTGAATCCTGAGTCTGAGTTCATGTTTATTACCTGTGTGACTTTGACACTTAACCTCCCTGAGCCTCAATTTCCTCATCTATAAAACAAAATATTTGGACTAAATGGTCTCTGAAGTCCCTTCCAGCTATTTATTCATTTATGCACGCACCCCCTTCCACGTCTTTATCCTAGACTTGGGGTATACTCCTCTCTTCTTCCAAATGCTATTTCTGCCTGTTATAAACTTCCCCTTGCTTCAGGGTCTAACTTTAATGCCACCTTCTCCAGAAAGGGTTTCTTGCTCTTAGCAAATGAATCAATCTCTCTCTCTCTCTCTCTCTCTCTCTCTCTCTCTCTCTCTCTCTCTTTCTCTCCTCCCCTCAACCTCACCTCAAGTTTCTCATAGCACCATATCTAAGACTCCCTTTTAAAACATTCGGCCTTATATCATGGTTAATTGTATACATAGCCTACCCCCTCCCCACTAAACTTTAAGTTAAAAAGAGTCTGTGTCTTGCTTCATCTCTGCATTTCCAGCACTTAGCATAGGGCTTTGTACTTTGATCATACCTATGGTTTCATCAATATAGGGTACTCTCAGTAAGAGTCTTCCTCTACCAGCTAAATGGCTTGGTAGAGTGCTGGGTTTGGAGTTAGGAAGACCTAACCCTGAGCAAGTCATTTAGTATTTGTCTGCCTCAGTTTTTTCAACTTTAATACGTGGATCATAATGCACTGCTGTACTCCCAGGGTTATTATAAGGATCAAATGAAATATCTGTAAAGCACTTAGCACAGTGTATGGTGTAGCACATAGTAGGCTCTTGAAAAATGATTGTTTCCTTCCCTCCCATGAAGATCTGCAACTTACAGTTTTAGAGAGTTTCCTAGGACACTGAGAGGCTAAGTTACTTCCCAAGGGTCACAAAGAAACTATGTGACCAAGGCAGGACTTGAACCCAGTTCTTCCTGACCCTGAGATCAGCTCTCTAATCACTATGCCACATTGCCTCTCTAGCAGCTAGGAGAGGGCTTTGCACATAGTAGTCATTTAAAATGCTGAATAAAATGGAATCTTCCTGGTACCCTTTGGAGCCTTCCTTGAATCAATTCCTTCCTTCCCACTTCAGATTCCACTCTTTCTTTTACCTAATTGTACATATTGTTTCTTAATCTGTAGAATGAGTACATTCTACATAGTAGGCCAGAGAAGGGAATGGAAACAAAAAACCTAAAAACCAATAGGTAGTACTGATGGCAAAATGAGGACTGAAGGAAAAGACTGAAATTATTGTCTCCCTATGGACCTGGTCTTTGCCAGACTTTATAGCTATAATATCTATGTTGACACAGAAAGGGAACAGAGCCAGCAAGATACCAATGCTTTCTGGCAGTGAAGGAAGCTTTGGGATAAACTGTGAAGATCAAAACAGCTCTGAGGTACCACATCACACCTATCAGATTCGCCAACATGACAAAACAGGAAAATGATAAATATTGGAGAAGATGTGGGAAAATTGGAACACTAATGCATTGTTGGTGGAGTTGTGAAATGATCCAACCATTTTGGAGAGCAATTTGGAACTATGCCCAAAGGGCTATAAAAATGTGCATACCCTTTGATCCAGCAATAGCACTTCTAGGGCTATATCCCAAAGAGATCACACAAACAGGAAAAGGACCTACATGTACAAAAATATTCACAGCAGCTCTTTTTGTGGTGGCCAAGAATTGGAAATTGAGAGGATGCCCATCAAATGGGGAATGGCTGAGCAAGTTGTGGTATATGAATGTAATGGAATACTATTGTGCTATAAGAAATGAAAAACAGGCTGACTTCAGAAAAACCTGGAAAGACTTGTGTGGACTGCTGCTGAGTGAAGTGAGCACAACCAAAAGAACGTTGTACACAATAGCAGCCACATTGTGTTATGACTAACACTGATAAACTTAACCCTTCCCAGCAATACAAGGATCTAAGACATCTCCAGAGGCCTTGTAATAGAAAATGCTATCCACATCCAAAGAAAGAACTATGGAAGTTGAATTGCTATTTTTTTCTCTTCTGTTGAGTTTTGTTTCCTCTTTATGATAGTTCCTCCTATTGGTTTTAATTTTTATTTACAACATCACTTATGTGAAAATATGTTTAATATAAATGTAAATGTATAGCCTATATCAGATTGTACGCCATCTTGTGGAGGGGGTAGGGAGAAAGGGGGAGAAAATTTTTAAACTCAAAAGCATATGGAAGTGATTATTGATAAATCAAAATAAATTAATATAAAAAAAGAAAAAAATGAATTTGTCCTTGGCACCACCATTAAGCATTTCTCTAATACCTTGAGCACACATAATACATAGACATGCATTTTGCCAAGATCTGCCTGCCTAACCACACTCAGTGTGGCATAGTAGAAGGAGGACTGACTTTGAAGTCAGAAGACCTTGTTTCAAATCCAACCTCTGACACTCACTACATGTATAACCTTAGATGAGTCCTGGGATTCAGTTTCTTCATCTATAAAATAAAGGGGTTGGACTAGACAACATCTAAGATCTTTTCCAGAAATAAATCTATGATGCTATGAAAATATCTCAGGATTTCTCAATTGTTTAGAAGATTATGAAAGTGTAGTACACACATTCTTCAAGACTACTAAGGGGTAGCTAGGTGGTGCAGTGGATAAAGCACTGGCCCTGAATTCAGGAGGACCTGAGTTCAAATCCAGCCTCAGACACATAGCACTTACTTGGCTGTATGACCTTGGGCAAGTCACTTGACCCCATTGCCAAGTCAAAAAAAAAAAAAGACTACTAGGCTGTTCTCTCCTTAACCTCACCTGCACTATCAGAGGAGCCATTTGCATTCTTTGTCCCTAAGTTCCCATCTCTCCAATTCTCCATTATAAACCCACTACTATGCTGATTAACATGCTCCTGTCTGGGTAGGAATTGATATCCATTTGTCAGCTGTAGTAATTGCCTCTGAGCTAAGTGACGATCCTTCCTGTACTAAGAGTTTTGAAATTTTCCTTCTAAATGGCATCCCTTGTAATTGAACTGACTGGACTAGAATTTATTGTTAGTAGCATTCAAGACTCCATTTCATTTAGAGATCATAACCATTCCCTTGCTTACAAAAAGACCTGTAGTCATCAGGAAGCAGAGAGAAAGCAAGCATGGTTGAGAGGTCTGATCCTAAAGACAGCATAAGAATACATGCACTGAGAGACAGTTCAAAACCCCACTCCCACCCAGGATATTGGCCTGCAGAGAGTAGCACTCCAGCTTCCAGACCTTGATGCTAGAAAGAATCTAAAGAGATCATTCACTTTTAGCAGGCAACTAGGTGACATAGCAGATCAAGTACAGGACTTGGAATTAAGAAAACCTGAGTCCAAACCCCACCTCAGACACTTACTAGCTGTGTGACTCTGGGTAAGTTATTTAATCTCTAAGTGTCTCAGTTTCCTCATCTACAAAATGGGATTGGGATACAATAGCACCTACCTCCCAAGGTTGTCATGAGGATCAAATGAGATAATAATCATAAGGTGTTTAGCACAGTGCCTGGCACATAATAAACTCTATACAAATGTTAACTATTATTATTATTAATAACAATAATCATCATTTTCAAAAATATAAAGAGCTGTCAAGTGGAAAAGGGATTAAGATTCTTCCACCCAGACTCAGAGGACCAATGGATTGAAGTCACAATCTATCAACAAGCATTTATTCAGTGCTTACTATGTGCCAGGCACTGTGCTAAGTGCTAAGGCTATAAAGAAGAAAAAATAAAAATAAAATCTGCCCTAAAGAGTTTACATAGAACCACTATGTAAAGAAAATATGCCTAACCATTAAATCATGCAAAAGAGGAATCCAGTGGGGTTTCCTCAGGGTACAGTGATTTCCTTTCTCACTGGAGGTCTTTGAGTGAATGACCACTATCAGGAAAAACTGCAAAACAGATTTCAGTTTGGGGATATGTTGAACTAGATGACCTCTATAACAACAGCAACTTATATTTATATTATGCTTTAGGGTTTATAAAGAACTTGTCTCACAGTCACCCTTGAAGGGAAGCATAAATATTCTAATTATAAAGATGAAGGAAAACTCAATTTCAGAGAGGTTAAAGGATTTGATCTGGATCACATAGCTAAGTAAGAGCCAAAAGGTCTTAAGCCTTAAGTAGCTATTTCTGTACCTAGGACAAGCTACCTATGAAAGAGACAGAGATTATGGGGCAGGGCAAGGGGGGAATTGTGGTGGGGAGAAGTATGTCTTCGAAGGAAGCTATTAGTAAATGTCTAGGCCATGTCATCTGCCCTGCCTTTACACTCATAGACCCTCAACACTGTAATCTAACCAGCTCAACCATGTAACCTAATGCTCTCTGGACCTTAGCACACACCCCACTGTGGTACCATTATGGCTTCCAGTCTTTCACTTCACCCTACAACTGTAGTTTCTTTTGTTCATTGTTTGTCTCAATTAAAATGTGAGTTCCTTAAAAAACAGAGATGGTTTGACTTTTCTTTTTCAATCCCCACTGCTTAGCTCAGTGCTTGGCACATAATAAGGACTTAATAAATGCCTTTTAATTAATTAATTCATTTATTCATTTGCACCCTGAGGCAAAGGCCTGACAACCCTGCCCTAGGTGTGACTCTGACCAAGGACAGAGCAAGCAGCCAGCTGATGGATATGCCATCATGTCATCACATTCCTCACTGTGAAATTGGGCTTGACTTCATCATTTCAAGGTAAGAACCCTAGACTTCAAATTAAGGAAAGGGATGCAAAGAATTAGTGGGGCAGTGTGATGAAGTTGTACCAGTAAATCACACAGTCATAGATGAAGAACTGGAAGAAACCTTAGGAACCATCAAATCCATCTTCCTCATGTGAGGCCTAAGAAGGTTCAGTGACTTGCCCAAGGTCACTCACCGAGTATGTATGAAAGGCAGGATTTGAACCCAGGTTTTCAGAGTCCAAAACTAGTTCTTTTCCTACTGTATCAAATCACAACTCACAAATTCTCTCCTGCCCCTTTCCCCTTAAATCAACACATAGAAAGCCTATGAACCTGACTGAAAATGCAACATCTTGGGACCTGAAAACTCCTCCCCTGGCAGATGTACCGTATTTAAAACATTGGAAAAACATGTATTATTTAATCAGAATAGGTCCTGCAGGATGGCTAAATCTATCAAGTAAAGAGGTGTTTAGAAAACTTAGCACCCATTAGTGGTTTATAATGACTACAAGGGCGCTATTAGGTGCGCCCGAGGAACTGTTTAAATATCCCAGTAAGCAGTTGTGTGTAATAAAATACCTCATAAAGGTAGAGCACATGCAGCTGCTTCCCAGGGGAGCCAGTGCCTGCTTTTCAAAATTAAAATGATACTTAATATTTTCTCCCCAACTTCTGCAAACATTACCCAGGGTAGGATCACAGAGACAGCAAAACCTCATTACTGTAACTTGACATTTGGGAGACCTCAGGCCATCCTGTCAACGTCAAAGTGAACAGGCTCAGAGGAGAGGCCAGAAGCTCATTAAAAATCTGAAGTTCTCAGCAGCCCCCATCACATCCTGCCAGCTCAGCTGCAGGACCTGAGAGCCAACCACATCTAGAGCTAAGAGTGGAGAGGGAACATAGAATCATTCATCTAAAGCTGCAAAAGACTGTCGAGGTCATCGAATCTAATCTTTTCCCTTTACACATGAGGAAACTGAGGCCCAGAGAGATGAAGGGATTCACCCAAAATCACACAACAGTAATGTGGCTGAGCTGATTTGTAAAAAGTTAAAATTCAAATCAACAAACATGTATTAGGCAACTCCTGTATGGAAGGCACTATTAAATGTAGCGAATAGTTTCTTCAATAACAACCACAATAGTGACAACAATATGTACTAATAGCACCTACTATGTACCAGACACTGTGCTAAGCACTTTTTACAAATCTTTCATTTGATTCTCACACCAACCCTACAATGTTGGGGCTATTATTATCCCCATTTTATAGATAAGAAAAGTGAGGCAAATAGAGGTTAAGTGACTTGCCCAGGGACACAAAGCTAGGAAGTGTCCAAGGTTGAATTTGAACTTGGGTCTTTCTAACTGCAGGCACCATGCTTTATGTATTGCACCACCCTAGTCAAATTTGTCAAAAAATAAGCCCCTCCAACATACATTCAAAGAACTCACTACCCAAAAAGAAGGTTACTTCCCACCTTCCCCAGTCTCACACTCACAGCTAGATGTACTGACACCCCTCAAACCTCAATTCCTGGAAATGTTACAGCTTTGGTCAGGCAAAGGACAATTCTGTCTGGTCTGGATTTATGGTATTACTAAGCATGGGGTTTAGTGTAAGCCCTCAAAACCCAAATTTATCCATCTGACATCTGTGAACAATAAAAAGGACCAATGTTGGTCCTAAGGAAAGATGATAAGTCAGACCTTCAACAAACCTCATCTCCTCTTTCTATCCTATGTTCTTTATTTCCTGTTGTTGTTCAGTCATTTCGGTAATGTCTTACTCTTCATGACCTCATTTGGAGTTGTCTTGGAAAAGATCCTGGAGTGCTTTGCCATTTTCTTCTCCATCTCATTTTACAGATGAAGAAACTGAAGCAAATGGGAGTTAAGTGACTTGCCCAGGGTTGCACATCTAATAAGTGTCTGAGGCCAGATTTGAACTCAGGAAAATGATTCTTCCTGACTTCAGACCTGGCACTCTATCCACTGAGCCAGCTATCTGCCCTTTCATTTCCTATTAGAGCTCCCTTTCCCTCACAGCTTGGGCCAGCAAGATCATAAATTCAGAGCTGGAAAGGTCATTAGAGGTCAAGGAGTCCAACCCCTTCATTTTCTAGGTCAATTAATCAATAAACAATTATTAAGCACCTACCATGTGTCAGGCACTGTGCTAAGTGCTGGGGATACAAAAAGAAGTAAAAGACAGTCTCTGACTTCAAGGAGAGGAAAATGAGCATCCTAAAGGTTAAGTGACTTGCCCAAGATCACATAGCTAAGTGTCTGAAGTAGGATTCAGCTACTAGAAGATGGAGCCTATTTACTCTCTTTTTTTTCTTTGTCTCCCCATCTCCCAACACGAAGCCTCACGCATTGTTTACTTTTGCTTGCTTGTTGGTTTGATTTTGGACTAGACCTGTAGTTCCGTTGATGTGGGAACACCCATGGTAGACACTTTCTCCACTGATGCAGGTCAGCAACATTTCCATAACTTACAATTTTAGAGAATTGCTTTGAGTGATTTACTCGTGGTCACACAGCCAGGAAGTGTCAGAAGCAGGTTTTCATGACTCCAAGACTAGCTTTTTATGCCCTGCTTTGCACTTTGGAGGCATTGAATAATAGTTTGTAGATTTGACTGACCATGTGTGTGTCCATACCAATTCATTTCTCTGGACAGGAGGAATGTAGCAAGCTAATTTATTCATTTTTAGTGAGTTACCATATTAGCCATTCAAAAATATTCACATTTTTTATAAGGAGCCTAGAGAGGAAAGTATTTAACCCAAAGGCAAGAACAATGATATCTTAGGTACTGTGGCATATGGGTGGGGACAGTACATTTGTTTGTACCTGGGAAGCTACCCAGGCACAGTGAGTGATGAATTTATTGTCAGAGGAATCGACTTTACCTATGTGATGTTGAACAGACCATCAAACTACTTTGGATCTGTTTCTTTACATGTAAAATGAGAAGGTCCCACTATATGACTTCTAAAGCTCCTTCCAGTTCCCAATCTGTAATTCTATGCCAATGTCAGTCAATAGACATTTATTATGTGCCTGTGTGCCAGGCACTGTGCTGAGTGACAATCCAAAGGACTATCTTTTTTTTGCCTTTTTTTGTCCCTGCCCTCAAGGAGCTCACAATCTAATCCTTAATGTTAGACAACTCAGCCTCACTGACCATTTCTTTCTTTCTGAAGGAGGCTTGGAAACTTTCACTGTAACACATACAAAAAAAATTGACTTATCACAAAATAAACACCCATGTGCCATGGAGAACAGAATTTTCTAATGTTAAAAATGTGTGCATTTGTGAAAAGCAAAATAAAATGCCCTTCATATCCCACCTTTCTACATGTCATACCCTGAGACCCTTCTTACTTTGCCTACCCCAAATCATTTGGCCATTTGTCCTGACCTATCTCTTGCCACTGGATTCCAATGACTCTGGAGGAAAGAGTGAGGCTGATGACTTTGCACAGCCCTGCCTCACTTAAATCCAACTACCTTGCAAGTCAAGATATCACCCTCTTGATGTCATTCATTCTCTTCAAGAATGAAGGAGGAACAACAAACAATAACACCAAGTAATTTGGACGAGAGGCTGCTATGCATGAAACAGATAAAAACTCCTTATTCTCAGAGCCCTTCAAGTCTCACCAGGTATAGGGGCAGCTAAGTGGTACAGTGGATCGAGAGCCTGGCCTGGAGTCAGGAAGACTCATCTTCGTGAGTTCAAATCCAGCCTCAGATGCTTAGTAGCTATGTGACCCTGGGCAAGTCACTTAACCCTCTTTGTCTCAGTTTTCTCATCTGTAAAATGAGCTGGAGAAGGAAATAGCAAACCACTCAAGTATTTTTTTCCAAAAACACCCCAAATGGGGTCACAGAAGAGTCCAACAAGACTGAAAAATAACTAAACAACAACAAAAGAATCTGTCTCTTCTCTAAGCCCAGTCCCAAGTAAGACCACAACTCCAGTGAAATGGAGATACTTTGGTATGTTTTGTTTTTCAGCTCTAAATGATTCCCCTGTCTCACGTCTTGTTTTCTTTAAATAGGTTTTTCCCAGACCAAAGTCTGTCTTTGCAGTCCCCTACAGAGTCTGTGAAAGAAATTTGGCAGGTACTCAACCAAAAACTCTTTAAATTGTAAACAGCACCCTTTACGATGTGCTTATGGACTGTCTACACTTAAATTGGTGGTATGCTTAGAGACTTTGTTGCAGGTAAGGAGGAGATCTAAAAGAGAGGTCTGCTGCAGAGAGAAAGAGGATGAATTAACCACTGTTAGACTCAAAACAGCAGGCTGAGAATAAAAGACAAAATGCCCACCTTTGGGCATTTGGGGGCCAATACTGGGCTCTTTAGCTACATTCAGATGTGAGTTCTGGCTCAGCTGCTTACTAATTAAATGACCTTGAAGAAGTCACCTCCATCCTCTAGGCCTCACTTTCCATTCCTAAGAGTCTTTCCACCCCTAACAGCTGAGGAATGTCTATGATGGAGCTATCTGTGCCCCCTCTAGCACCCTTTCTCCAGACCCCCAAATTATGATGGAATGAAACAAAATTAAATTCCCATAGCACAGCCCCCAAAAGAAAGGAAGGAACCAGGTCTGCAGGCCTGCATGTTAAGGCAATATAGTTATTTCTCTAGGAAGTTTTGGCTTTAGCATTCTTTCCATCAACCTAACCTATCTCCTCTTCGATAGTTTACCATAACATCATAGGATCATAAATTGGGAGCCAGAAGATCTAGAAGTCATCAAATCCAATCTCCCAGATCCTTCTGAGGGTTTAGGAAAATGAGGCCATGAGAAGTTAAGTAACTTCCCCAAGATCACTTAGTAAGTAAATGTCCTAAGCAGTCAATTAGCATTCATTAAGTCCCTACTATGTGCCAGACACTATGCTAAGCACTGGGTATACAAAGGCAGGCAAAAGACAGTCCCTGTTCACAAGGAGCTCATAGTTTATGGGGATTAGACCCCAGGTCTTCCAGGCCAAAGGGAATTTCCTCGACTTACTCTCCATATCCAAATGTCTATCAGATCTCATTATTCAGATGTTTCCTCGGATGATGATTATAGCCTGTTCGCACTTGCCCATCCTAAACAACTATTGCCCCTTTCCTCATAGGACTTTGGCACTATGGTCCAACCAAGATTCTGTGAGCCTTCCTCACTCTCTATTGACATTGCAAGGATAGTAGTAAAGTAGCCTCTGTTATTCCTCCCTCACAACTTAACCAGCTCCCCCTCTTCATCAATCATACAGTTCCTTTACTCCAACTATTTTTCAAACTTCCTTATCTCTTATACATTATAGTCCACATATACCTGTATGTATTTCTCTGCTGCCCTGTGGGATGTGATTAGACCTGTAATTACATTGGTATAAAGAACTCAGAATGAGCAAACTACCTTTACCAATACAAGTAAGCATCTTCTTTGCAACTTAGAGCTGTAGAGGGTCACCTGGGGAACTGAGGTGGCAGCTAGGCAGCTCAGTGGTTAGAGCACTGGGCCCAGAGTCAGGAAGATCTGAGTTCAAATCTTGCCTCAGATACTTACTAGTTTTGTGATCCTGAACAAGTCACTTAACCTCTGTTTGCCTTAATCCACTGGAGAAGGAAATAGCAAACCACTCCAATATCTTTGCCAAAAAAACTCCTTGAGCAGTATTGGTGTGCTATGGTCCATGGGATCAGGAAGAGTCAGACATGACTGAATGACTGAACAACAATAGGAAACTGAGATATTAAGTGACTTGCCCTGCCTCACTCAGCCAGTATGTGCTAAGAGCAGGATTTGAATCTAGGTCATCCTGATTCTGAAAGCCAGCTTTCCATCCAGTAGGCAGTGCTACTTTTCATTCCACTAAATATCAGCATTATTTCGTTTTGAGCAAGTTGGCCATTAAGCAGTGGATTCTTTCCCATGGTAACCCATAAAATGAAGTTATATCTTTGTTAATACTTTTTTCTCCTGAAAAGCTTATGTATGTTCCCTCCTGCTTTCTTTCTGTACAGTATAGGATCACTGGTTCATCATCTCACAGATTTGGGGCTGGAAAATACCTCAAAGGCCATTCAGTTCAATCCCCTTATTTTACAAATAAGGAAATTGAGGCCCCAAAAAGGTTAGGTGACTTGCCCAAAGTTACAAAGCAGAAAGTGGTGAACTAGAATCTGAAAATAGTTCCTCCGAATCCACTTATCTTTCTACTGTACAAGCTAAATTATTCTTTTGTTTCTATTTTACAGGTAGAAAAACTAGAGGCAAGAAAAGACAAAAAACAATTTGCCTCTTATTAGACCGGGAAATCCTTGAGAATAGACTGTCTTTTGCCTTTCTTTGTATCCTAACCCAGTGATTAGCACATAGTGGGTGCTTAATAGATGCTTGTTGACTGACTGATACAAGACCTAAAAAGTCAGTAGTAAATTTGTGACTACAACAAAGATATCTCAGCTCCCATTTTTATCCCCAAAATAGAAGCAGCTAGGTGACGCAGTGGATAGCGTGCTCATTCTGAACTCAGGAAGATGAGTTCAGATCCTGCCTGACTTCCTAATTGTGAGACTCTAAGCGAGTCACATAACCTCATCTGCCTTCCATTTCTTCATCTGTAAAATGGGGAAGATAATAGCACCAATCTCATAGAGCTCTTGTGAGAATCAAATGAGACAATATGTAAAGCATTTTACACACCTTGAAGTGCTACATAAATGTTAGCTATCATCATTTATTAAAATTTAATTAACATTACAATATTAATTAATATTAATTTGTGTTTAATGTCAATATCAATTACTATTGCTTCTGCTATTACTACTAGTAATACAATAACCCTGTTAAGGACAGCAGAGCACCTATTATTATGCCATTTTTAGATAAGGAAACAGAGACATTTATGTGACTTACACAAGGTCATAAAGCTAGGTAGTGACACAAGTGTAGTTTCTACCCAGGCTAATACTCGTCCTATAACATCACACTGCCTCCCTACAGGACTTCCCACATCCAAGTCCCGAAACTTGTCAGTGCAGTACTTGGAGCAGTGTTGTTCTCAAAACTATATAGATACAATTAAGTGGAATAGATGTTTAAAGATAACGAATGGACCTCTTTGATTAAGCCATACTCCTCTCTGATCTTTTTAGTTCCAAGTTTCCTTAAACATTTGGATTTGTACTGAATGCATTCATACTTGCTGGTAGGGTTGTATTATTTTTAATGTTCTTTAGTCTTTTTTATATCTGTCTATGTTCTGCATCTCTGCTGGTCGAAATATCCCTCACAAAAGAGAATTTGCTTCATACCCACCAGTTTTACTACTTCTTCTCTGTTGATGAACTTAAGCTCTCCAGGCCTCAGTTTCCTCATCTGTCAAATGAAAGGGTCGGATATAATGATCACTAACGTCCATTTCTAGCTCTGGGCCATGACACTTTCTCTCCCTGAACCCCAAATCCTGATCATGTAAGACTTGGGTATATAAATGTCAGTCAATCAACGTTGAGCCAATATTATAGAGTAGAAAAGAAACTGGAGCTGGTATCAAGAGATTCCTAGTTTCAAATTCTGCCTCTAACACTTACTGACTAAGGGCAATTCATCTAACCTCTCTAAGTGTCAATTTTTTCATCTATAAAATGGGGATAATAATACCTGTAGAATGTACTTCAGAGGACTTATTAAGAAGATCAAATGAAAATATGATAAAGTATTTGGTGATTGTTAAACTACCATATGCATATCAGTTTTTGTTAAATATTCATAAATAATTATTCATAATAATATTAGTGGGATAAAATCAGCTGTGAGAGAGAAGTAAGTATACTAAAAACCAGCTAAGTTGCTAGCTAATAAAAGCATCTGTCACTGGTGGGGTGCTTATGTTCTGAAAGAGTCAGAGCTGCTATGCCTGCAACTGAACTAGACAATTCTACTGGAGAACTTCTGTTATTTATAGAATCCAAAACTATTTTTTATCGATTGCTCTTAACGCTGGTAACTTTAGATGAACTTCATTAATAGCAGTGACTGCTTCAAACTGTCCTGAATTGATCAGGCATAAGGATTTTCTATTAGGCAGAAATTAAGGAAATATTTCTTCCAATATCTCAATTAAAACAGCCTCCGTTTGCAAAGGTAGGCGCTACTAACTTGATTTTAGTGCTTGACGGGCCATTTTGTTGAACAAGGAGATCAATAAGAGAGAATGCTCACGGAAAGACAAAGTACTTCACCAAAAACCTTCCTTCCTTCTAATGCTACTCTCCAAAGTGGGTATTCAATCACCTGGACCTGGGCCAGGGCAGCTCAGTATTGACAGGAAGCCTTTAGGTGCTCTCGGATCTTATAGGATCAGAGATTGGAGCTGGAAGAAACTTCAGCTCATCGAGTTCCACTCTCATTTTATAGATGAGAAAACCAAGGCCCAGGGAGGTTAAATAGTTTGTCTCTTAGAATCTCTTATTTCCTTTGGGTTGAGCTCAGCTCAAATGCCCCTTCCTATATAAGACCCCTTTCCTGATCCTCTGAGCTTCCAATATATCTTCATCATCCCTTTTAAAATAAATTACCTTGAAATGTTTTATATGATTGCACCTTGACCTTCTGTTTTCTCATCTGTAAGAGGCATAGACTGGGCTACATCATCTCTGACATTCCTTCCAGGTCTAAACCTATGACCTAATGCACTGCAGAAATTTAGCATCTAATCAGGAAGACAGAGGAATAGCATGTGAAAATCATAAGAACACACAAAGAAACAAGATTCAAAGGAATTGAAGTTGTAAGTATTCAGTGCGTACTTGTTTAATGAATGGTATGATGGGTTAATTGGGGTATTCTCTGCTCTCCTGGGGCCTAAAAGAATTGTCTATAATGTGTCTTACTTCTAGACTAACCCACTATTTTATATATGCTTTTAAAATATTGGTCCTCATGATACCCATGTCTCAAAGCTATCTAACACCTAATATACAGGCCTTGGGATGTTGAAATTGTTTCATAAAGGGTATCATCTTACAGAATTTGAGTATCCTGGCTTTTTAGAACATAAAATCCCTAAAAAAAAAAAAAAAAAAAAAGACCAAGATGAAGAAGCTGATGTCTTTTCTCTATTCTTCAGGATCCTTTCATGGATGCAAACTTCATGTATGTTGGTGAAAATATATGTACAAAAGGATTCTGGATTATTCATTACATTTCTGCAACACCTCCCCTCTGCCAAATAATTTTTAAAGTATTACATGGCTTCACCAATAGAATGTATATTTGTTTTAAGAGGTTTTACTTTTCTTTATTTTTCCGTCCATGAGGGAAAGAGGGAGGGAGAAGGAAAAGAAGAAGAGAAAATATATTTGTGTTAACTGAAAAAATAATTAATTAATTTAAAAAGATAAAAATAATCTCTAAGATTCCTTCCAGATCTAAATCCTAAGTACCTACTATGTACAAGGAACTGTGCTAGATATGGTAATCCAATAGCTCAGCAAGGGGCCTGAGGGGGAGGGAGCCAGGTAGAAAAGGCTATATTAGAACAAAACCTCATTATTTTATAAGTTGGATGAGCCCCAACATGTCTTGAATTCTCCATGGATCCTAACTGCATATTCAGCAGCTTTCATTTGCACAGAGGGCTCATTCAAACCCAGCTGTGCTTTATCTTGTCCATGGTCCTATGAAATCAATAGCACACATCCATCATTTTATCTTCAATATTTTCATGGAAACAACCACTTTGCCAAAGTACCTTCCACTGGACAAGATGTATCTCTGATTCCTAGTCACATACATCTATCCTGAAGGAGGTCTTTGTTTGCATACTGTTGTTTAAATGGTGTAGGTCCTTTGCAATGGGAGATTTATTCCTGTTTCCCCTACATTTTACTAGGGAAGGTTTATCATCAATATGAAACTTTAATTCCCCCAAAGCCGTGGGTTAATAGACTCATAAACTTTAATGTCAGCTGCTTTGTGTACTTCTTGTGTGATGTATAGAATGTGATGGTGAGTGGCAGCTCTTTACTATTCTATGGTTCCTCTGCCTGACCCAGTTCTTAATTGGCTTGGAGAACAAGACTGTAACTTAGATGGGGTAACTGGGGCTTTACAACCAGGGTAACAGCATTTAAAGGGTACTAATAACACAGTCCTTTAGCATAGAAACAATTGAGCTTAGCACTTGATTAGCTAGAATAATTGGTTAAAATAAGAAGCTGACAAACAATGCACTTCCTTTCCCAGTGACCGTACCTCATATGAGCTCCTAAAGGTTAACGCCCTAACTCACTTCCTACTGCAGGATACTATCCTCCAAAGTAGCCTCTTGGTGTCCCAGGGTTATCCCTGGCCACTACCCCTTCACCCAAGGTGATTGGAAGGTATGTATATTTTTTCATCTTTCTTTTTGATTCCAGTACTTAGTACAGTGGCTAGCATATAATAAGTACTTAATAAAATGTCTGCTGATTCCTGGAAAGTCTTACATGACCGATGCAAAGTGAAATGAAAGAACCAGAAAAGTGTAACTGCAATAATGTTCAGTGAAGAACTCTGAATGACTTAGCTATTCTCAGCAATACAATGATCCAAGAAAATCCCAAAGGACTAATGATGAAGCATCCAGATCACCTCCAGAGAAAGAACTGATATTATCTGAATACAGACTGAAACATGCTATTCTTGCTTTCTTTCATTCTTTTTCTTTTATTCAAGTCTTCCTGTACAAAATTACTAATATGGAAATGTTTACATGTTTGCACACATATAACCTCTATCTGATTGCTTACTGTCTCAGAAGGAGTAAGGGGATAGAGGAAGGGAGGGATAGAATTTGGAACTCAAAACTTAAAAAAAACCCAAATGTTAAAAATGTTTTAACATGTAATTGGGGGAAAATATATCTTTAAAAATACAAATAAAAGGTTTATTGACTGACTTTGTTTTCTGTCTTTTGCCTTAAATCCAAATATTTCTAGTTACAGTGTGTTGAAATTTATCTTTTAAGAACCAAATCATGGTATCCACCATGATTTATGTAATTTCCAAGTGTTCAACCAGCACAAAATAGAGCCTATTGGTTTTCAAAACAAAAACAAAAAAGAGTTACCACACAAGGCTAATGGCTAAGGCAACAGAGCCAATTGACTCCATCCCTCAGCTAAACTCATTATTCATTGCCTTTTGAAACCAATTCTTGAGTTTGGACACATCCATTTGTTTTTAGGCCATTTCATTATGTAAAAGGCATCCATCCACCACTGCTTATTGTAATAAGTTCCAAATCAAAAGTTGTTTCCATATTAGAACTCATACTGTTTTCTGAAATAAATCTTTCAGCCCTGAGTTTACATTGCATTCATTTATAATTTCCTCTTCTTTGAAGATAATTTGGGAGAGTGAAATGCACTGTTCTAAATTGTGAATTGTGTCATGGCTTTCATTTTTTTTTCCAACAAGGTTTCTCCCTCCCTCTCAGAAATGTGATACATAGCTTAGTAAACTGGCAAAAAAAAATAATCAGCATCTAAAGGGAGTGCTGTGGCCGACAGGAATAAAATGATAAATTGAACTAATATTCACATGAAACTTAAGTTAAAAGTAAGATCCTTGGATCCGGGTTGCTGCGGTTAGAGTCAGGAAGACCTTGATTAAAATACCACCACTATCATTTATTAGCTATATTGGCTAAGTCACTTAAACTGTGAGACTCAGTTTTCTTATCTGCAAAATGGGGGTAACAACACCTTTATTACCTACCTCATGGAGTGGTTGGGGCATGAAAATGAGAGTGTATGCCAAGTAATTTGCACATTTCAAAACACTATATAAATGTCAGTTTATCATCACTATTATTAGTAATGATAAACTATCTTGGAACAGGTTTTCTATAAGTTATCTATCCCTCTCCTTCAGCCAGGCTCAAAACTTGGGCCATCCTTAATGTTCCCTTCTCCTTCATGGCCCCACATTGAATCAAATACCAAGTCCCATCATTTCTGCTTTCAAATGTCACTTGTATCCATTCCATCTTCTCCCCTACCACTCTCACCTTCAAGCCCTCTCATCTGGACTATTGTAATAGCATACCAATTGGTATTCAGTCCATCTTTTTTGAAACCTATTCTTCACACAACCACCAAAAGCCTTCAGCAGCTCTCTACTTCGTGATGAATAAAACATAAAACTTACTCTGGCATTCAAGGCCCCTAATCTGTCTCTAATCTACCTCACCATTGTGATTTTACAGCACTGCTCTTAACATTCTGGACTCCAAACAAATAGGACTACTTGTTAATTCCCAATCTTATTCTGCCCTCTCCTGTCTCTGAATATCTGTGCAAGGTATCTCCTCTGCCTTCCTTTCTCATCACCTATTGTAATGCTTCTGCTCCCTCCTTCAAGGTCCAGTTCAGGTGTCACCACCTTTTAGACACCTTCCCTAATCATTCCAAATCCCAACATATATTCATTCTCTCTCTCTCTCTCTCTCTCTCTCTCTCTCAACTTGCTCATGTATTTAGATAATCTACCTCGTACTGTCTTTATTTGTATACAAGTCATCCCACTATTGGAATGGAAACTCGTGGAGGGCAGGGACTATACTGTTTTCTCAGTTTTGTATCCCTGGTATCAAATACAGTGTCTTGTACATAAATGCTTGTTGTTTTTCAGTCATTCAGTCATGCCTGACTCTTTGCAACCCCATGGACCATAGCACACCAATGTTGTCCATGGGATTTTCTTGGCAAAGATACAGGAAGGATTAGCCATTTCCTTCTTCAGTTGATTAAGGCAAACTTGTCACACAGATAGTAAGTGTCTGAGGCAGGATTTGAACTCAGGTTTTCTTAACTCCAAACCCAGTACTCTAAGCACTGAGCCACCTAGCTGCTTCACATAAGTGCTTACTGAAATGAATTTTTGGCAGAGTTTATAGAAGCTTGCCTATGATATATGTTATCCTAGTTTTTCTTCCATAAGCACCAGTGTTGCCTGAACAAAATTTGAAACTGGTTCTCCCCCATGAGAACATAAGCTTCTTGAGGGCAGGGACTATTTTTACCATTTTTTGTTTCCCAGGCACTTAAAAAGTACCTGGCACGTGGTAAGAAGTGCTTAGTAAATTCTTGTTAATTGATTGACTGATTGATTCCTACTCTTCGTTATCTTTTCATTTGGAGCCGGTCAGCGTACTAGAGATAGTTATTGGAGATCCCTCCTTTTCCTCCTCTGTCTCCCTCACTCAACTGAGACCTGTTGGTGGATTCTTTCATTTCCCACCATTCTTATAGGCAGTATGGCACAATGTAAAGACATGAAGGATTTGAAGTTATGGGATGTGGGTTCAAATCCCAACCCTACTATGTGACCTCAGGAGAATCATTTCATCTCTCTAGGCATCAGATTTTCATCTGTAGAAGAAAGGGACTGGACTTCATTACTTTTAATATCCTTTCAAGTTCTCAAATGAATATCCTATGATATGTTGTCACTAAATGTGGTGTGAGACACAGTAGAATAGACCAGCATTACCCTATACGGACTATTACTATTCATATAGCTCTCAGACCCCAGTTCTCATCTTGTAAAGGACCAAGCCAGTAGTAAGTAGCTTTTGCAGTAATAGTAGTATCAGTAACAGAAGCTAAAGACTTTAATAATGATAGCTAACATTTATATAGTATCTAAAAGTCTCAAAATTTTACATACATACACACACATCATCATCATCATATTTTCTAATTCTCAGAGCAACTCTGTAAAATAAGTTATATTATCCTCATTTTACAGATGAGGAAACAGACTCAAAGAGATGAAGGGACTCACCTAGGATGAGACAACTACTAAGTGTCTGAAGCAAGATTCAAACTCAGGTCTTCCTGAGCCCAAGTCTAATCCTCTATCCACTCTGTTAGACTGCTTTATGGGATTTAGAATAGTCTCCAATGGTTGGGGCAGGGCTTGAGGGGAGGGTACAAGTTGGGAGTGAATGTTCATATTTAACACAATGCCATTTAACAGATGGAATAACAGACTCCAGGTTAATTAAAGGAAACATACTTCTATCCCTTCTTTGCTACTGTAACAACATGGTACAGTGGATCTTATTAGCAAGAACTAGGCAACTACCCAATGCCTGTGGTGATTAATGGATTTCATTTACTATTAACTTCCAGATAGGCCAGCTAATCCCATTGCTTGCTCAGGAGGGGTGCAAGGAGTCCATAGGTAAATAGGGACCATATTTATATTCATTTGGCACTGGGGACATTTCTAATCTGTTTGTTTCTCCTTTCCCCAAGTTCACTACCTATTACATGTGAGGGCACTGACTAAATCAGAGACCCAAGGTGGGGAACAGAGTAGGAAAAAGCAGAAACCTTAGATCAAGTGAAGTGGTAGCAGGGCAAAGAGGGGGGTCCTGGGACATCACACACTTATTCTTTTAAGTTGTCTGTATCCATTGTGTATTAGCCATGTAACTTTGGCCAAGTCATTTAACTTCTCTGGCTTCCAGTTCGGAAAAGAAGGGGGTTGGACCAGATGACTACCAAGATCTCTTCTGGCTCCAAATCTATGACCTTATGATACAGAAGCACTAAATTGCTCCTTGTCTGGCAACAAGAAGCCTAACAGACTGGACTAGCTTCTGGAGGTCTTGATGTGGGATGGGGGGGAGGGGTGCAGGGGGGAATCTTATTGTTTCTGGAATAGCTTTTGCCCCCACCGTCCTGGATCTTTTGGATGATTCCCACTCCATAAAATGCCAGGGCAGCATCTTCCATCCTTTCCCTAATCATGAGGCGACAAAAGGCCTGGGTCCCCACAAATAGTGGGCCATGGCCCAAGTCCAAGAGGAAAACAAAAGGACCAATATAGACACACCCCTACCCCATCTCAACCTTTTGTATATAACAGGAACAACAGCTGGCATCAATATAGCACTTTAAGGTTTACAAAGCCTTCTATATTCAATATCTCTTTTAAACCCTACAACCACTCTGAGAGGTTAGAGCTTTTATTAACCTCCATCTGACAGGTGAGAAAACTGAGACTCAGAGAGATTTAAGGACTTTCCCAGGGTCACACAACTAGTAAGCATCTGAGACAGAATTCTAACCAAGGTCTTCCCAGCTCCAATTAAAGCACATGGGAAGGGGAAAGGATATCTAAGTGATCTTTCCCATGATGAAGGGAGAGACTGACTACCCTGGTTATAGCTCAGGTCACTCTAATAGAATGAGCTTCAAAGGGAAAAATCTTAGGATGTAGAAGCTCATAGGCACTAAACTACAAACTGTCTTATACTCAGACCCCATTTCTCATGCTTTGTGTAAATTTAAGTCAACTTCTCATACTATATTCTATATAGGTTATGCCCTTTATCCCTCTCTATCATAGAAGGGGCAGCACAGATTGGTTCCATGGTATGGGGGAGGCCTTGATTGAATAAATCATACCACACTCATCAACCACACTACCCTCATTCTCACATCGAGATTGTGCCACTGCCAGCATATGGAGATAAACTACCCCCATCACACAGGAAGACCATCTCATTCCTCTCCACAATCCAAGCCACCTCTCTTCACATAGAGACCTTAAAGGCTACCAACTCATCTCCCAGCCAGATACCTTGGAGAGTACCCACAATGTTGGCTTTAAGAGACAAGAGATAGTTAACAAACATCCCTGTTTCCATAGACCAATCATGAAGGAGCAGGAAAATCAACTGTAACAGTGACAGGACAGGAAGAGCCAAACTCAGCCCAATTGATACAAAAGCCCTGGAAAACCAGGAGAAAAGTTCAGACCAACCCAAGGCTGGGTACAAATAGGGCAAAGGGAGCCAGATCTCCCGGCAATAGCAGCTCCCTTACCTTCCTGCTCAGAGCTGGTGTCCGAGGAGCCTGCCTGCTGCCAGCAATGCCCTGAGCTCAGAAGGGCTGAGGCCAGGGCTGGGCTGAGATTAATCAGGTTACAGCTATGGTGATGATGATATTACTTTTAGCAGACCCACAAATTGAGTTTGAAATGAGTAACCTGGAGCCAAGCTGCCTGTGTCATGAAAAAGCCTCAGTGAAAAGTGAGCTCTAAGCTGAAATACGCCCACTAAACTTCCCAAACAGGCACTGATGCTGATTCAAAAGATCCTAAAACTCAAATGTGGTCCTCTTTTGCCTCTCTCTTGCCTCCTAATGGGGAAAGAAAGAAGAAAGCTCCCTAGCAAGAAACGACAGCCCCTCTAAGAACCAAAGTAACTGATCTGGGTAGGGGTTGGGAGGGAGAGAACTAGGACTGTTCAAACAAATATTAAGCACCTAACCTGTGCTAATCACCAATAGATGCCAAATGAAATAGGATTCAGCCTTGTTGGAATGCAAAAACCTCTCCTATGCAAAATATACTTCAGTCCTTCCTGACCTCTATCTTCCCTTCTTAACTCACTGCCCCCCACCATCACTGATGGCACTGGGGCTGAGAGTAGGGCTCTAAAACAAGAGTTTTGACCTTTTATTGTGTCATGGAACCCTTGGCCAATCTGGTGAGACCTATTAATCGGCCCCATTTTCAAAATCATGTTTTTAAATACATTAAGTAAAATACATAGGATTGCAAAGTAAATCAATTACAGTATAGTTATAGTTTTCTAATTTCTTTTTGAAAAACAAGTTCACAGACCCCAAGTGTTAGGAACCCCTGCATCTAGAACCCAGAAATCAGAGTTTGTTTTAACAGATCTATTAAGTTGATACTTTGCCCACTGTTTTATTTCTAATAAAGCCAGACTCTGAATTTTATCCAGTGCTGGAGGCTCATGACTCTTTGCTATCAGGGTAAAATTGAATACCCCACCCCAGCCTCCCTGAATGATAAACTATTCCCCTAATCCTTATATGGGTTTGAGAAATCCACGTCATAAAATTTTAGAGTCAAAAGGAAGTTTTATAAATATATAGTTCATCCCATTCCTCATTTTATAAATAAAATGGGGTCAGAGAAAGGGCAGGAGCCTCTTCATTTTGGCATCTCTTAAAGCTCAAGGTAGGGGCCACTGTCAAGGGGGATGGTGTTCGGTTAACCTTTCATATGCCCAAGAGAGAGGCTAGACTATTCTGATTTCAACTCGGGCCACCCTGAAGAAATGGACTTCAGAGAAAAAAAACCTCAAAACCAGGAAAGCAGTAGGCAGTGAATTCCAAACTGTCATTTACTCAGACCCCATTTCTCACACTTTGTGCAAATTTAAGTCAACTTCTCATACTGTTGATATTGTGCACATAAATCCAGTGGTTGACACATGCCTGAATTACTACACTTTGGCAAAAAATTATGTACAAGTTCAAGAAAAATGCCCAAATCTTTCACACCAGGGTGATCTCGACAGTTTCCTTCTTATCTCCCACCCCTCAAGAATCCTCTAGGGCAATTAATGTGTCCTTTCTCTCCTTGTTCTTGATGGCTTTAAGTCTGACTTTCTTCCCTGACCTGTCCAACCAACTATCCCCCTTGGCAGTTTTGCAAAACCTCGGTGATTTCAAAGTCCCAGGCTGCTGTGTCAATTGATCAGCATGCCCAGCATGGGGACTGCAGCAAAGCTGGTTGCTTGATGTGAGATGTTCCTTTTCCTACCAAGAGATTGATTTTTTTCCTCTCTCCTGGCCATTTATTTTGATGGGTGATTCATGCTTCCAGGCCTTCACTAATTCCCTTTAAGAACATTTCTAGGTCTTCTAGCAGAGTGGAACTTCCCACCTCCTCCCCACTCTAGCCTCAGTTCTGTCTTACAGCCGCTTCCCCCACATGTAAGCACCACTTCTTTTATCACTGTGTAAGGAAGGATATGTTGCCAAAGACCCTTTCAGATACAGATCTCATCTGCATATGCCGTAGTCAGGACTATGGCTAAGAAAATAACTGACAATGACCTTGCCCTGAGTTGGGTTTGTTCTTTCTGTATGTTTTTCTCCACCCAGTCATCTATACAAGAGAATAAAAGAAATTTGGGGCATTAAAACTGTAAAACCCTAAATTCCTAGAGCTTGATTTAGATTTCAGAGATTAAAATCAGCCATAGACTAAGGTGAAGTCTCTGAGGGGCCCAAGTCTAGGCAGAGAGTAAGCTTTAGTAAATGTCTGACTGACTGATCAATTGACAGAGAGAAGGTGGGAGGGAGAGAAGAGGGAGGGAGGGGTGGGGAGAGACACAGAGAGAGAGAGAGAGAGAGAGAATAAGTCAGTGCAAATGGCAGAAGCTAGATGGAATTACCTTAATATCCTAACACAGTGATGTCAGAAGTGGTGCTTACATGTGGGGGAAAGGGCTGTAAGACAGAACTGAGGCTAGAGTGGGGAGGAGGTGGGAAGTTCCACTCCTAATTACCCTATTCTTTTATAGAGTTTAGAAACTAGGGCTAAAAAAAAAGAAAAGAAAAGAAAAACCTCAGCAGTTGCAAAATGGGAAGGCTTTCTAGTGCTCTCAACTGAAGGTTGTTGGTTTTTTTTTTTCCTGCCTTATCTAAAAGTACTAGGGGCTATACTGAAAACAATATTTATAGTCATACTTTTTGTGACTGCTAAGAATTGGAAACAAAGTAAATCCCATCAATTGGGGAATGGCCAAACAAATTGTAGGACATGAAAGTAATAGAATGTTACTGCACTATAAGAAATTATGTACATGATGAATACAAAGAAATATGGAGATATCTATATGAATTGATGCAAAGTGAAGTAAACAGAGACAAGAAAACAATGTATAAAATAAATACAACAATCTAAAAGGAAAGAATGATGCAGTACAATATCAAAAGTAAATGTAACAATATTATAAATATCAAGTGGGACTCAAAAAGAGATATGAAAAGGCATCTCCAACCTACCCCTTCATGTTGCTGAGAGGTCCACAGATATTATACATTGTATATGTTTTCAGACTTTATCAATGTATTGATCAATTGTTCTGACTTTTTCCTTTCTAAAAAAATATGCTTTATTATATGGGATAGCTCTCTGGGAGGGAGAGGGGGAGAGATCCTTGGGATACTAAGGTTTTGTAAGAAACAAAACATTAATAAAAATTATTTTAAGACACCGGGGAAAGGATAGGAAGAGGGAGGCCTACCTGCATGATTTAAGCTGAGAGAGCATGGCAGCCCCTGTTCTTCCATGGCAAAGAGTCAGCTAAATATGTCAGTTAAGCCAGTAGCTAGAGGTGGTGGAAACTACATGTTCAGAACTGCAGCATCTGGCCTACATGTATCCAGTATAGCATATCTGGCAGGGAACATGAGACCAAATCCAGTAGAAACATCACGATGCTCTCATGAGAAGACATCAACTCCTCTCTAGAGGACATCAGTAGCCAGTCAGCATCAGGAACATGAGTTGCTCTTCTACATATGTTCCTTAGATACCTATTCCCTATTGTGTGTATCCTGGCTACATGTTTTTCCTCTGTGCTTCTCCTGTGAAACAGACATGTGTCCACTCTTCCCATTGATGCTCTGTGTATTCGTGGAAGGGTAGGCCACAACAGGGCATCTAGGTGACCCAGTGGATAGAGCACTGGGCTGGAAATCAGGAAGACTCATCTTCCTGACTTCAAATCCAGCCTCAGACACTTACTAGCTGTATGATCCTGAGCAAGTCACTTAACCCTGCTTGCCTTAGTTGCCTTATCTATAAAATTAGTTGGAGAAAGAAATGGCAAACCACTCTTTACCAAGAGAACCCCAAATGGGGCCATGAAGAGTCAGGCAGAACTGGAAAATGACTAAACAACAACAAAGGCCCCAAGTCAATGAGGGAAGTGTTTTGTTGCTTCTTCTATTATTATATCATTTCATTAAATGTCTTTACTTTGAGCTAATTATGTCCTCTGATTAACTATAAAAGACAGACATATTGGGGGGGGGGACTTATAGTTATAGTTATAGTTACAACCAGAATACCTTGACCCTGTGATGGCCACCCACTAGGGGGCCCACCCTATGAATTGGGTATGATCCTAGGTGGTACAGGCAGTATGAAGTACAACTTACGATCCACTAGGAGGCCTGTGTTCAAGTCTTGGCCTAGACACTCTGTGACCACAGGCAAATCATTTAGCCTAAGTTTCAGTTTCCTCCACTGTAACATAGAGATAAGAACACTTGTACTATCTACCTCACAGAGTTGTGAGGACTTTGTTTTGTGTGTCCAGCATGCTTTGGTTCACTGTCCCAGATCCAGGATGTCTATATCTCCCCTTCAGGGTTCCAAGGTACCCTGAGGGGATGGAAGGATATCAGAAAGACCCCCATTATGCTCATATACCTTAGCAATAACATTTAACTTGTCATATCTACTGGAGGCAGCTAGGTGGTGCAGTGGACTGGAGTCAGGAAGATCTGCGTTCAAATCCTTCTTCAGATAGTAGCTGTGTGATGCTGGGCACATCACTGAATCCCTATCATCCTCAGTATCTACATCAGGTTGTTGTGAAGAGCCAATGAGATAACATTTTTAAAGGACTTCACAAACCTTAAAGTGCTATACAAATGCCAGCAATAATAATAATTGTTATTATTATTGTGCAATCTTCAAACATCTCTGTGAGGTAGTCAGGGAAGTTAGCATTCCTACGTGACAAGTGAGAAAATGGAATCACAGGGAGGATAAGAGATTTGCCTAAAATTACATGGCTACTTAATGAGAGAATAAAGACAGGAACCCAGGCCTTCTGATTGCCAACTTAGTGCTTTTTCAAGCAAACTGTGGCATGATACAAATGACACATGAGCTGGTTCATGGTCTCTCTGTCTGGAGACCCAAAGCAAGGTGATTAAACAGAAATTAGGGTACCATCTACACCTTCCCCAGGACTAGAGACTGAGCAAATGGCTCCACAGATCTACTGTGTCCAGTTTAACCCTCTCATCAGGCACTCAAAATAGCCATGGGTAGTGTCCCTGAGCACAAGTGCTGCTTCAAGAGGCAAACGTGGGCAATGCTGCAGCAGAGAATTTCTGGGAGGAGGCAGCAGAATGTGTTACAGTTAGGTACCAGTGGCCCTGGTCCAGGAGCTATACCCTTTCCATCCAGATAGGAGGAGGGAAACAGAAATGAGAGATCAAGAGAAAATCAGCAATAGTGACATCAGGGCTTGTCCAAGGGAAAAGGGCAGAGCAAGAGGCCTGTCAGCCTAGGTGAGCCAGGAAAGGAAAGGAGTCCTGGCCAGCTTCATGCCAGTTCACAATATGTGACATGGATCTCTGAGCTGCAGAGACAAACATAAATTCAGACAACTTTTGTTCCGGAGCAGGAAGGTGATAACTCAATGTAGAATTTCATTAAGATGGCTGCTGCCTCTGGTAATCACTTCAAGCTTCCCACCTAAAGCCCACCAGGAGACAGCCTGAGATAACAGAGGCTGAGGGGCAACCAGATTTGATGACTTTTTTACCCTATGAGGTTATCTTTTGTTTGGCTTCTGCTGCCATCTACAGTAGCATGAGAGATATGCACAGTGAATAACTCAGGACAGAGAAGGCAAAGAGCCACCTTCCTGATAGGTGACACTCAGTTAAATACAGCTGGAGGCATTTATGGGGGAATGAAAGAATCGGTTCTGAACAACACCTCCTTGTACCCTAAGTCACAGAGATGAGTCAAAAAGTTGGGCATTCTGGTCCTGAGCTACACACTCCCACCCAGCTGCCACTGATCCTCCCCCTACCCCACACTGGGCAAAAACATGTTGTATTCATTTTGTATTTCCTTTTAAAGTCATACATCTCCTCCTGCTACAAAATAAGCTCTTTGAGGGAAGGGATTTTTTTTTTCATTTTTGTATCTCTACAGCCTGGCATAGTATCTGGTACACAGTAAGTACTTAATAAATGCTTGTTGATTGATTAATCCCTTTGAGGAAGACTTTGAAAGCCAGTTAGCCTAGGCCAGTCATCCAGCATCATTCATTTATTTATTCATCCATTCAAAGATTTATTAAATTCTCTGCTATGTGCCAGGAGCTGCTTTAGGCACTGAGATAAAGATCAAAGAATCACCCACCCTCAAGCAGCTTATATTCCACATATGGCTCTAGCAGTCATTGATTTGGCAATAAAAATGCATCACAGATATGACACATCCTGGCTGTACGAGTCACTTAACTTGTAAATAACTTTCTAAGACTTTGAGTCTTCTAGGTCTACTTAGCACAGAGTCCAGCCCCCAAAACTTGGGGGGGGGGGTAAGTTGACTTCTAAATTGAAGAGAAGGTGCTGACCTACATTACTGGGGAGATTTTTCTCATCTAGGAGTTCTCTATACCAGTGAAGTCACAGGTCAGTTCATTATCATCATCATCATCATCATCATCATCATCATGGTGACAATGATGGTGATAAAAGTGATGACTTCAGCTAACATGTATATAGCACTTTCAGGCTTTCAATGCACTCTACATATATGACCAATTTAATCCTCACAATACTGTGAGACAGGTGCTATGATTATATCCTTTTACAGACGAGGAAACTGAGGTTGAGAAAGACAGTAAATTGCCTAGGTGTACATAACAAGCAAGTATCTAAGACAAGATTTGAACTCAGGTCTTCCTGACTTCAAGTCCAGCACTCTACCAGCTAGGCTACCACCTATGCATGGTTAGAGACTACTGGACACCTAAGAATTTGTCCCTTAACCCTACACATAATTTCACCCCAACTCAGGAGAATACCGTCCCACAAGTGGCAGGGGTGATAAGATACATCAGAAGGAGGAAGGAGAGGTGGGGGAAAGGAGAAGAGAGAAGAGGGGAGGAGAAAAGAGGAGAGGAGAGGAGGAGGGAGGGAGAGAACATTTATTATGGAAGGAAAGAAACATGTATTAAGCACCTACTGTGTGTGCCAGGCACTGTGCTAAGAACTTTACAGATCTTACTTCATTTGATCCTCACAACCCTGGGATGTAAGTGTGATTATTATCCCCATTTTAGAGTTGAGGAAAGTGAAGTAAAGATTAAGTGACTGGTCCAGGATCATATAGCTAATAAGTTTCTAAGGCATAGAGGCAGAAATTGAACTCAGGTCTTCCTCACTACAGGCCCTCCACCTAGCTCCTTTAGAAAGCATGTTCTATGTGATACAAATACAAGCAAGAAAGAGTCTCTACCCTCAAGGAGATCACGTTCTAATGGAAGACTACACATAAAGGGGAGCTAGAGGGACTGGGAATATATGTGAGATGTCATGGTACGAAGGCATGTCCAGACAAGCTAAGGTGAAAGTTCATTTATCAGAGTCACGGGACACAAGGATAGAGTAGAGGGAGGGGGAATACCAGGAGAAGAGGAGAATAGCTGGAATATAGGCAGCACCAACGAAGAAGTGTCTAATAAGCAAACAGCTTGCTTATTTAGCCTGAATCCTTTGTGAAGGATGGGTCAGTGGTCTCTCTAATCTGACATTCACCAGAGCCTAACCAGCCCCCAAAATCTGACTCTACCCTCTATCAAAAACAATCAGGACATACTATGGCTCACAGAGCACCAGGGAGCAGGAGGGGTCCTGGGGAGGTGGGCCTGGGAGGGACAGTAGCCCCCACAAACAGTCAGTCACCTAGGTCTCAGGCCCAGACCAGTTCAGGCAGAAAGGCTAATTTAGGTTTAAAGCATCTCTTGGCCTACAGCCCTCACAGGCTGTGGGGATTATTCCTCCAAATTTCATGCTTGTGGGAATGCTGTTCTCTCCTGGCTGTCCAGGGCACTGGAGGCTGCAAGCTTCCCTAACAAAGTGAAAATGAAATGATTACAGGCTGCCACCTCATGGCCTTGAAGAAACCTTTCTGAACAGCTGGTGTTGTTTTTCCTTTTAAAACCTGTCATCTCTCTTATAGGGCCTTTTTCCTCCTTCACCTCCAACCACATTCCCAGACTTCTCCATCTCTAATCCCATACTGTTTTGTATGGATTTATTCTGTATATACTTACACAAGGTGTCCCAAAAGTTTTAGTCCAGTTTTAATCTAGCAAAGCTCAAGACTGCATTGTACTGACTTCTGGGACACTATTGAAGGTGGAAGGGTATGAGTATGTGTACATGCTGTTCCATATTGTATTCTCCAATAGAATATGAACCTTAGAAGCAAGGACAGTTTCATTTTCTTCCTTCCTTCCTTTCCTTATTTCTTTCTTCCTCTTTTCTTTCTTTCTTTCTTTTTTTTCTCTTTCTTTTTCTTTCATACTTTCATCTTTGTATCCCTAGCACCTAGCATAATGTTTGGCACACAGTAGGGCTTTAATAAATACTTGAGGATTGACTGACTGATTGATTCCCCTCCTTTACTCTGACAGAACAGAATAATTACTTGAAGAAAACAGATGGAATAATTCTGGGCCCTAGTGTATGGGGGAATTTAGGCCTTCTGCCTGGGAAATTGACATTTCAAATTAAAACATAATCATGAAATTGATCATACAATTTTCTCAGGTGAAAGAATATAAGATTTAGAAAAGGGAAGACCCAATAGCAAGTAAACTGTATGAGAATTCTTGTTCATTTGGAGTCCAAATGTCATGTGATTAGTACTACAACTGTCATTTAACCTATAAATACCTCCCCTCTTGCTCATTGTGTTAAGTCCTATTAGAAACCTGGGATAAACAAGTCCAGAAAATTTCTGATGATGGTCAGTAATGAGAACCTTTGGAGGAGGTGATGATTCCATTTTAGAATTTTCAATAAATAAGGAAGGGAAGTCCAAGTACCCTAGAATTGAAGCAATGGATTTCAAAGAGTTCGTGGCAAGGATAGGTAAGTTCTCATATGCTAAAATTCCATAAAGGAAGTTGTCCTAAGAGGAATGGGATGTTCTTAAGAATAAAATTCTGAAAAAAGCAATAATGGTCACTATGAAGATGAGGGGAAACCATCTTGAGAGGCCAGTATGGCCACACAAGGGACTCATTTCAACAAACAACAAATTTTAGAAGAGATATGCCAGCTATGCAAAGAAAATGACTAAAATATCCATACCTTTTGACTCAAAGATCCAACTGTTAGGTATATACATACACATATATGCATGTGTATGTAGGTATAAATATGTATACACATGCCTGTATGTGTGTATATGTGTGTACATATACATATATGTACACACACACATATGGACCATAAATATATAGAGTATATGGACATATATATACATACATTGTTCAGTTGTTTTCAATCATGTCAGACTCTTTATGATCCCATTTGGCATTTTCTTGGCAAAGATACTAGAGTAGTTTGCCTTTTCATTCTCCAACACAGTTTTACAGAAGGGCAAACTAAGGCAAACACAGTTAAGTAACTTGCCCAGGATCACATAGCTAATAAGTGTTGAGGCCAGACCCAACATTCCACCACAGCACTCTATCTATCTATCTATCTATCTATCTATCTATCTATCTATCTATCTATCTATCTATCTATCTA
>NW_020954610.1:58363916-58403874 GCF_900497805.2 Vombatus ursinus
CTATCTATCTATCTATCTATCTATCTATCTATCTATCTATCTATCTACCTATATATGTGTATGAATGTGTATGTATATATATATATATACATACACATATTTGTGTGTATGTGTATATATATATCTATATACACATACACACACACATGCCCCAAAGAGGTCAAAGATAGAAAGATCCCATATACAACAAAGTATTTATAATAGCAATTTCGTGATGGCAAACAATTGATCAGTTTTGCTGAATTGTTCTTTTTCCTTCTTTTATTATTCTTTGTTAAAAAGGAATGACTCTTTAGGTGGGAGAAAGAGAAGGGACAGTACTAAGAGCTAAAGATTATATCAAAAATGGAACATAACAATAAAGGAATTTTTTGAGAAATGTACAGCAGATAGGAGCAAGGGAAGACAGCTGAACTTGACTACAAGAGAGTGACAGGGCCCTCTAAGAATACTTCAGGAATGCTGAGGTTCCCAATGAGCTGAAACTAGAGACAAAGACTGAAAACAACAAATAGGTCCGGGTAAAACTGTGCTGTGGGCAAGTAGATCAGAGAGGAGATGGGACTAGGATTCAAGGTGAATGTGACAGTGATTATGGAAATGAAGGGGAGATAGAATGACTCATTTCTTATTTTTTAAGCCCTAGCCTCAAAGCCACAAAGACCTGAGTTCAAGTCTCACTTCTGACATATACCAGCTGTATATGGGCAAGTTCTTTCACTTCTCAGACTCTAACATGGAAAGAAGGTGACCACATTCTCCAAACTGAAGTGACCCATATCATTGAAATCACAGACCCAATGCCTAGTTCCTATAGTTCTCTACTAATGATTCTTGGACTGGGAAGGAGACAGCAAAAATGTTTGACGGTGATCTGGAGTTCGTAATTAGTAAAAAAAAAAAAAAAAAAGTGCTAAGAGAGCCCCTACCTATCCTTAATGAACTTAAGTCTCCAGGCAAGGATGACCTAACAGCTATGATCTTTGAAAAAACTGTGGTACGTGAGACCCCGTGGGGCTGGAGATAGTCACATGGTCAGATTTCCCACCCCCCAAAAAGGGAAAAGAATGAATTCTTCAAACAGGTGGACAATGAGCTTAATTTCTGTTCCAAGAGAAAGTAGGAGTATTTTTAAAGGAATAGTTTGTGAGCATTCAGAACAAAAAAAAATGATCGATAAATGCTAATATGACTTCATCAACAATAGAATGTTCTATTTCTTTTTTTTTTAGGCAATTGGGGTTAAGTGACTTACCCAGGGTCACACAGCTAGTGTCAAGTGTTTGGTCTGAGGCTGGATTTAAACTCAAGTCCTCTTGACTTCAGGGCTGGTGCTCTATCCACTTTGCCACCTAACTGCCCCTGATTGTTCTATTTCTTAACGAAGTTAATAGGCTGACCTGGAATGCTATTTGGTATATCTGGTTTTCAGTAAAGTATTTCACAATGTCTTTCATGATATCCTTGGGGACACAATGGAGATATATGGGTGGCTGAATTCAGAAGTGGGTAAATAACCAAACTCAACAAATAGCGTTTAATCTATGTCCATCTTTTGGGAAGTCTCTAGGAGAGAACCTCAGGGCTCTATAATTTGGTGATGTGTGATTCAATGTGTTTATTGATGATTTAGATGAAGGAGAGATGAGGTGCTTATCCAACTTGTAGGTAGATAAAAGTTGAGAAAGAAACCTAACTTGTTAGACAGCCAGAAGCCAGACAAGATTGGTTTGACAGGCTTGAACGAAGGTACAAATCTAGTAAGATAATTTTAAAAAAAAGAATAGTGATTTCCTTAGTTTGGAAAAGCCCTGATAAGGAGATTCCTACTACCAAAGCTTGTCGACTTAAAAAGCTGCCTACAGGACACTGAGAGCTTAAGGGACACAGTCACACAGCCAGTACTAATCAGAGGCAGAACTAGAACCCAAATCTTGCTCCAAAGGTTAGATCTCTGTCCATTCCACCATCCTGCTCACCAAGATGAAATTTAGCAGTATAAAATCCAACCCAACAGCTCAGGTAAAAAAGATCTGGGGACTATTGGACTGCAAGCTCAACATGAGTGGCATGGTAGTCAAAAAGCTAATGAAATATTTCTGTCACCACTGTGGCATTGGCCCTCACCATCCTATGCCTGGACCATTGTAATAGCCTGCTGGTTGGTCTCCCTGCTTCAAGCTTCTCCCCATTCCAGTCTATTCTCTACTCAGTTGTCAAAATGGTCATCCTAAAATGAAGGTCTGACCATGTCACACACCCACACCCCATTTGATAAACTCCAGTGGCTCTCTATTACCTTCAGGATCAAATATGAAATCCTCTATTTAATCCCTTAATAACATGACCTCTTTCTAGTTGTTTTTTATACACCCTACTCTCTTTCATGTGCTCTATGATCCTGTAACACCAAATGCCTTGACTGTTCTTTACATAAGTCTAACACTCTATCTCCTGACTCGCATGTGTTTTCACCCATTATCTCCTTTACCTGAATCTTGCCTTACCCATCTTCACTTCCTGGCTTCCCTAGCTTCCTTCAATCTGAAGCCCTACCTTCTGAGATTTTCTCCAATTAAACTATTTGAGTATGGTTTGTACATAGCTGATTGCAGGCATTCCCCTCCATTGGACTCTAAAATCCTTAAGAGCAAGGACTACTTTTTTTTGTTTTGTTTTGTTTTGTTTGCAGCGGGGATAGAGAGGGGTTGTCCCTTTTTTTGCCAGGCTTAGTACAATGCCTGGAACTTAGTAAGTACTTAATAAACACTTACTGACTTGAGATTGCATTAATAAGAGCACAGTGTCCAAAACAAGGGAGCTAACAATTCAGCTGCACTCTTTCCTGGGCAGAACACACCTGAAGCATTGCGTTCAACTGGGAGTACTACATTTTAGGAAATACACTAAAGAACTACGCAAGGTTCAGAGGCTCTTCAGATAGCAAGAGTACTAGAAATCATGTCGTACAGGGATAAGTCAAAAGAAAACCTGGGGAGGAGAAGCCCAGGTGGGACTGTGGGAGACGAGATGACTCAATAGCTCATCTTCAAGTATGTACAGGCCTGTCATGTGGAACTGGGATTAGACTTGCTCTGTTTGGTTCCAGAAGGCAGACTGTGGAACAGTGCATAGATGCTGCAGAGGGGCAGATTTCAGCACAATGTAAGAAAACAAATTCATTACAAATAGAGCTATAGGGTCAGCGAGGTGGTGTGGTAGTTAAGAGTGCCAGGCCTGGAGTCAGGAAAACTTGTCTTCCTGAGTTCATATCTAGCCTCAGACAATTACTAGCTCTATGACCCTGGATAAGTCACTTAACCCTGTTTGCCTCCATTTCATCATTTGTAAAGTGAGCTGGAGAAGGAAATGACAAACCACTCCAATTATCTTTGCCAAGAAAACTCCAAAGGGGGTCACAAAGAGTCAGACATGATTGAAAAAAAAAATAACTGAACACAAACAAATTCATAACAATTAGAGTTGTCCAAAGGGGAATGGGCTGTCTCTGGAAGCAGTTGGTTCCCCTTAACTTGGGGTCTTCAGGCAGAGGTTAAATAATGATTTCTTTTTTTTTTGTTTGTTTGTTTGGTTTTTTTTGGTGAGGCAATTGGGGTTAAGTGACTTGCCTAGGGTCACACAGCTAGTAAGTGGCATCTGTTTGAGGCTGGATTTGAACTCATGTCCTCCTGACTCCAAGGCCAGAGCTCTATCCACTGTGCCACCTAGCTGCCCTAAATATTGATTTCTTAAGGATATTTTAGAGGGGATTCCTGTTCCGGTACAGGTTTGAGTAGATGACCTCTGAGGTCCCTTCCACCTCTCAAAGGCAGCTAGGTGACACAGTATATAGAATACTAGGCCTGAAATCGGGAAGACCCAAGTTCATCTCTGGCCTCAGGAACTGACTAGATGTGTGCAAGTCACTTAAAAAAAAAAAAACTCTGCCTGCCTCAGTTTCCTCAACTGTAAAATGGGAAAAATAACAGCACTACCTCTCAGAATTGTTGTGAAGATTAAATGACATAATATTTGTAAAGTGCTTAGAACAGTTCTTGGCATAAAGTACATATTATGTAAGTATCTATTCCCCTCCCTTTCACTCCCCCCTTAAATTCCATCTCTGAGGTCCCTTCCATCCCTCAGATTTTTATTGTTCACCTAATCTGTTTCTTCCCCCAAGCCCTGCCCATCCCTTATTTTAAACTTGAGCAATTTGAACCAAAAAAGAAGAACCTAATGAATATTAAAGTGCTCAAACATAACCAGACTATTGCCTACAAGAGGAAGGTGACAAGTGCAGTACATTTAGTTGGAAAAGGGGTAGAGGCTGTGACTAATAGTTGTAAAATAATAAAATAAAATGAAAGTAATGAAAGAAAAAGTGAATATTAAGCTGTTTGTATGTACCAGTGAGTACAGATATTTAGAGGAATGAGGTACACATGCATCCAGATAAACAAAGTTTTTATTCATTTTGTATAGGTACAAAAGGTCCTCATATAAGTTTTTCTGGTATTCTCTTAAAAAAAAACTCAAACAAGTATTTATATGCCTACTGTGTGAAAAGCACTTCACAAAGACATTTAAGACATGGTTCCAGATATTAAGGACCATACCACCTAAGTGGATTAAAAACACACCCATAAAGACTTAATACAAAACAGAAAATGGAAAGGACCAGATGCCAGCAAGAGGAAATAAATGCCATAGAATTTCAGAAAAGAGTAACATCATTATATTCTGGATTATTTCAACAAAGGCTTATTGGAGGTAGAATTTGAAAAGATGGTTAGGATAAGAATGACATTCCAGATAGAACAACATTGTCAATAAAGACACAGCATATATTCAGGGGCACAGAGGGGTCAGCCTAACAAAAGAAGAGAATACATGCTTGAGAAGCAGTAAATCACATAGTTAGAAAGGTAAATTGGGCACCAGCTATTGCAGGGAGGAGATGTTAATAAATTAACAATGGTGAATATTTGGTGGGGGCGGGGATTGATATGGCAAAGCTGTACCTAGTTTTCTAAGCAAAGCTATAAAGAATTTCTGATACATTATTGTGGGAAACAACCATGGAAATAACTTTAATCAACAACCTTCTAAATAACAGTATCAAACAAGGCATAAAACAGGAGGAAATATTATCCACCAAAGGTGTTCACCATTGTCATGGAAAATTCTTTAGGTGAAGTCCCAAAATAAAAAGTATTTCCTATTTATAGAGAGGTTCTCCAAATGCTCCTATTTCAGAATGACATTGTATTCAATAAATTAATGTCCAGAACACCAGAACCTTCTCAATGAGATCCACCATTACTCAATAGAGATTAACCCAGCCAGGAAAAATGAAGTGAATAAAGAATACATATTCCCCAGATTATGCCACACAATTGTATTGGCGACCCATGGTCCTAGTCCATGTTCATCTCCCTTGGACAAGCACTGCAATGTGACAGGCTAAGTATTGAATGGGAGGAAGAAGAGTTTGGACAAGATTACTTCTAGGCAACAATATTTTACCCAATGATTCTATAAGCCTGTAAATCATGACCGAAAGGGTAATAGAATGATTTGTGATGAGCATCATGACATAAATAGTACAGATGATTATTTGTGCTAGACAAGTGTCACAGGCATTATCGAGATTGGTCATGTAGCAAGAGTAAGAGATAACAGATGGGGAGCCCAAGTATTATAGTGGTATACCCAAAATTTGGGGGGGGCAGAATAATTCTGGTATATAGGGTAATAATAATAAGAGCTTATATTTTATAGCATTTCAATGTTTGCAAAGCACTTTACATATATTAGTTCATTTGAATTTCAAAATGACTATGAGAAATGGGTATCACAGATATTACAGAATCATAAATTTGGAGGTGGAAGTGATCTTAAAGTTTATCTAGTCTAGTCACCATCATTTTATGAGTGAGGAAATTGAGGCCCAGGGAAATTCAGTGCCTTGCCCAAGGTCACCCAGGTAGTAAGTGGCACAGCTATGATTTAAACCTATGTCCACTCAATCCAAATCCAGAGCTCTGTCTCTTGAACCATGCTGCCTGCCATTGTTATTCTCATTTTACAGACAAAGAAACTGAGGCTTAGAAAGGTTAGGTGACTGGTCCATGGTCAGACAGTTATAAGATTTCAAAGGCATCATTAAGACCTAGACCTTCTTGACTTCAGATCTAGCATTCTAGCCACTAAACCATACTGTCTCTCATAATAATCCTCAATAGAGAATTTATGGGAAGACATGGACAAAAATCACATAAGATGAGGTGTGACTTGATTGTTCTCACTACCATTGGAAAAAAGTACCCAAACCACTGAGACCACTGAATCTCACAATAAAATAGAATAAGAAAAATTCCAAGAATGGTTATAGAAGTCCATCAACTCATATAAAAGCCAGGAGTGATTTCACCAGCTTGTGAAAATCCCAATGTAAACTTCTATTTATAAAACTATTTCAAGTTTTGATTTGTAATTTATTATTTCAAATAAAAGGAATTATTGGATTGATTTTTTTAAATAAATTGACAAAAAAGGGAAATTCAATTAGTTAACTTTTTATTGAAAATTTTTAATATTAAAAGTTACTCCAGATAATTGCAGGCATAAATATCACTTAGTGCAGATGTTGTGGATAAAATCTAATTATTACTCATCGAGAATCAATTGCAGCAAATGATAAAATCCATGGTTTTGGTCTTTTTGCTGAACAGAAACAAAATAAAGCTCTTGCTGTAGTTTATGCGCCTTTTAATTGGAATCATCTCTATTGCTAGAGTAGTGAATCTCACTGTAGGGGTGGGAACAGCCAAATGCAAAAGAGAGATATAATAATGACAACAAAATACAATGACACTCTGAAAAGGACAAAGAGTCAGCTATAGTTCTGGAAACTCAATTACAAACCTTGTACTCTGTGCTGATTTTTATTGCTCAAGTATACCCAGACTGCTTTGCCAGATCTCTTTTCTCATCCACATTCAAATGGCCCCAGTCCTGTCTAGATCTGAGGATGGCAGCTAAAGAAAGCTGAAATAAATGCACAGCAAAGGGAAGTTTCACGAGCTGGTCAAAGGTTTTTCCATCTTCACCTCCTTCACTCTGCACTCCTTCTTCACCTCCATATCTTGGAATCCCTAGCTTTCTTCAAAAGCTTATCAACCCCTATCAAAGACATTTCCTGGTTCCTTTGTTCTCTACTCACCAAACCATTTGTACCACCCCCACAAAATTACTTTGTGTTTTAATATGTGTGTACATGTAATTTTTCCTGTTAGAACATAAGCTCCTTGAAGGCAGGGGCTGTTTCATTTTTTTACCTTACCTTTGCATCCTCAGTACCTTGAACATAGTAGACACTTAATAAATGCTTGTCAATTGACTGGTTTGCTTAGATATCTGATCATGTTGGCCCCAAACCAGGAATAAAATCAGTGTATCATTGCACACAACACCATGGATGAGGAGGGCTTCAGTCTCCCAGCTCAAAGCCTGAGGCATAAATGAGAATTGTTCACACAGTATAAACCCACTCTACAACTGAGAAAACATTTTAGGGTAGTGCAAGAGTTATTGTTTCCTGCTCAAAAATTACTAAAAAAAAATTATGAGTGTCATGTTCTTCCAAGAGAGGAGAACAGCCTAATCAATCTTTGCATTTATGCAAGAATACTCACCACTTGGATACACGGCACAGTATGGAAAAGAAACACTGGATCTCCAAGAAACACGGGATCTCAGTTCAAATCCCGGTTTTGCTAGTTACCCCCGTATGGCCTTGGTGTAAGGAAGGTGAATTTTAGTGTGTGTAATGTGGATTTTTTGTTATTCTTAGAGTTTTCTTCCCAGAATCCATAGCCATAACAATCTCTATTTCCCAGGTTTAGATATGAATTCTCATGATCATAGTTGGAAACAGTTTCTCCTGCACAGTCACAGTAGATATAGGGATGAAGTAATGTAAAATTGGGAGGCTATTGCTGGCAATATGCCTTCTTTGTCTGTTGCCCTATAAAGGATGTGGGTCCTGGTCAGTAAGTGGGGACCCCCTTAGGGGTGAATGCACAAGCTGGAATGCTGTGTATGCCTTGATCGGCTCCTATCAAGGCTTGGGAGGGGGGATCTGTGTGTTTGCCTCAACCGGGCCCCATTGAAGCTTGAGGGGATTTAGGGGAATGCACAAGTTGTGCTGGTGTCGACTGACCCCATCAAGAAGGAGAAGTAGTTGCCCCTCCTTCGCCAGCCCCTGCAAGAAGGGTTGTTAGGGAATGCTGTAGGAGTTGGTGCTCCCATTATCAGCAAACTCCCTTTGAGAAGACTAGACTAGAATAAAGTAAGCATATTTAACCCCTTATTATGACTCCATTCCTGTCTTCCTGTCTGACCTGATTAAAAGTGAACCTGCTAGTGAAAGAGGTGTTAGAAGCCCTCCTGTGTCTCCTACCTAAGAAATGGCGTAGTCAGTGTGTTTGCCTAACACTTGAGCAAGTCACTAGACTTTCTGGGATTCATTTTTCCCATCTATAAAATGAAGGGTGATCTACAATATTATGGCCACACTGTATGAATCTAGGTAAGTCATTTAACCTCAGTGTATCTCAGGAAACTCCTTAAGATGTATCTACTCATTGGATAGAAAGGTTGCAATTAGTTGAGTTGATGCGGAAGCTTCAAGATTTCCAAGTCTTAAGGTTCCCCATGCTGACAAAAATCACAGCTTCTTCAGATAATACATGTGTGATCTCTGCCTCCCATCCCTCTCCCTTCCTCCCTCCCTCCATGTATGTCTGTCTCTGTCTCTCTCTGTCTCTGTCTGTCTCTGTCTCTAGAAATGTCCTCTACAAATACAGATGTACATCTTTTCTGCAAATCAGTTTTAGAGAGTTGCAAAGGAAACTCAGTACTTAATTGATTTGCCCAGGTGTTCACATAGACATTATGAGTTCAAGGTGGGACCTGAACTTGGGTCTCCCTGACTCTGATATCAGCTCTCAATTCACAATGCCACGTCACTTCTCATATGGTTTCATTACACCTTCACAATATCTGTGGGAGGCACATAGGATCTGGGATTAATATCCGCTTTCATTTCGTAAACAGGAAAACAGAACAGATTTACAGATTTATCTACAGTTATGTACTGGTTCATTGTTAGCAGAGCCAAGACTAAAAACCCAGGCTCCTAAATCTCCAACTTGTATTTGCTTTTCAGTGCCTCAGGTCCCCAGGTATTGCAAGAAAAAATACAGAGCCAGGTAGAAAGAAATTGCCTGCCTACAGAGCATATTAAAAGTTCACACTACCTTTCCTGTTGCTATTGGCAGCTCTGTTGTGTACATGAAACTTACAACACAGAATAAAAGGACAAGAAAACATCATGCTTCTTCTAGGTATCAGTCTTGCTCTATGCATTGTGGATTAAATCACATTACCAGATGATACAAGCCCCTACTGTATAACTGGCCTGCCTCTGTGTTTCTAGATTTCCTTTCTCCGTTTCATTTCTTCTCCTTTACAACAGCAACAAATGAGGTGGGATGATGAATTTCATATTTTGGCTACCACTGCAGAAACACCTTCTCTCAACCAGAGCACCAAAAAGTAAGAATTTAATCAGTCTCTGGTGTGGTTACCTCTTGCATTAGGAAATATCTCTGATGGGAGGACAAAGAAGTTTTCAGACATTAAGCTTTAATGAGCAGATCAGTCAAACATATTGCTGCATCAACACTAAGCTTGGCCTCAGAGGGGAGAAACACAGTTTATTCCATCAATCTTGCCAGATAGATATTGTCATTCACACTCAGTTCTTATTACATTTACCCATCCTGTGTGTGCATGAAAAATATTCTATGATATCAATCAATGCTAGGCCACAGGGAAAGCCAAGGGGAAAAGCTCTGCAAAATTCCACACTATTATGGGAGACAGGGTTTTGTTTTTTCTAGATTAGATTTTAACTTTCTTCACTTGTACTAACTGCACATCTTGGCCCTGGGGAAGTATCTAGTCCAGGAGTTAAAAACACGAGGAGAAACATCTTGCCCTGTGCAGGAGTTCTCTTGTAGAAAGGGTCTGTGGAAGCTGTTACCTCCCTCTGAAAAGATGTCTCATTGATCTCATTGGGGTAGCCAGGCTTTGCACAGACTTGCCAGGCAGCCTATATGAGACAGTGGATAAAGTCCTGGACTTAGACTCAAGGAAGCCTGGTCAGGGTTTGGATTCAGGGTTTGACCCTATCTGCCTGATCCTGGGGAAGTTACTTAATCTGACCCTCTGTTTTTGCATCTGTAAAATGGGCATGATGACCCTTTAGAGGATCGAATTAAATAATATACATAAAGAGCTTTGCAAAACTTAAATAACAGCATAAATCCTAGCTATTGTAGAATGAACAAATGAAAAGCACTCATTAGGTGTTTGCTATCTGACAGGCACTGTGTTAAGTACTGGGGATACAAAAGAGTCAAATAAGGTCAACAAAGCATTTATTAAGCACCTACTATGTGCAGGCACTGTGCTAATTTCCAAGGATACAAAGAAAAATAAAAACTTGGCTCTTATCTTCAAGACACTTATAATTTAATAGGGGGAGGGGCAGATAAGAAAAGAAACTTGGGTTTAGGGAGCCACATAGATAGTGAGCTGGTATAAAGAGTAGCTAACTAATTTCCCAGAGAATGTTAATATTGATTTAATTACTGGGTCCTGAGCAGGAGACAGAAAGCAAGGAGAGCTTGGCAAGAAAATGGCAGTGGCTGGGGCCAGCTTGATTCAATGAGCCCTCACCAATCAGGTCAACATGTCTCCAGGGTAGGAGATGGAAGTCCAATTGGGAGGAGGTGGCAGAAGGCAACTATGTGACAACATGGTCAGAGAATGATAGTGAGTCCGATGGAGCTGCCCAGATATGGTGAGCTTGCTAGTGCTATCATTACTATGGAGTGGAAGAATTTTGTGTCCGATTGCAAGTCAGAGTATGCGGGTTCGAATCCTGTCTTTAACATTTACTATTTATGTGATCTTGGGCCGATTATTTAACCTCAGTGAGTCTTAGATTCCTCATATATAAAATGAGGGGTGTGAAATTAATCACCTCTAAGGCCCCTTCTAGGTTTATATCTGAAATGATTTTGGCAATAGTAACAGACCCCCTCCAGAATCCATAGAATTTATCTAGATGCCTTATAAACTCAGAAAGGGAAAGAGAGAAAAAAAAAACATTTATAAAGTGTCTACTATGCACCAGGCACTATGTTAAGTGCTTTGCAAATATTATCTCATTTAGGGGCAGCTAGGTGGTGCAGTGGATAGAGCACTGGGCCTGGAGTCAGGAGGACCTGAGTTCAAATCCGGCATCAGACACATAACAGTCACTAGCTGTGTGACTCCGGGCAGTTACTTAACCCTAATTGCCTCACCAAAAAATAAATAAATAAAATTTAAAAAATATATATTATCTCATTTAATCTTCACAACAAACCTCTGAGGTGGGTGTTGTTATGATCTCTATTTTACAGTAGAGGAAACTGGTCACATAGCTAGTAAGTGTCTGAAGTTGAATTTGAACTCAGGTCTTCTGACCCAGGCCCAGCACTTGATCCACTGAAGCACCTAGCTGTCTCAGGATAGGCTAGGCCCTCCTTAAGAGATTCCTGTGTGAATCACCATGAAAAGAAGACCGGGCCCTAAGCCATCTTGATGGTTTGATGACTTGTTGGAGTAGGAAGATGGGGGAGGTTGTACATTGTTTTATCAAAGGTTACATTACTCACTCTACCGAGCAAGTGTGAGCCAAATGCCTCAGAACACAGAGGCCTTTGATAAAATTAGAAAAATAGAATCATCCCTGACTTTCAAGTGTGCTTCTTTATCAAGAAATGTTGAGCCCCCTCATCTATGCTTGCCACTGGGCTAATGCATTATCCCAAATGTCAATGGTGTGGGGGAAAGGGAAGAAGAAAATGGAAGCTTATTTGATAGGAGCCTCTGAAACACTGGGTTATCCATCCCGAAGGGCAACCAGGCTTTACCAGGGTACAGTGCCCATTCTGCCATAAGGTAGACTGATCCCCAAGTTTTTCAAGAGGATTCTAAGCACAAGTCCCACTCCTGGGGAAAAGCTCACAAGCAGATGAAAGGGGCAGGTAGTATTGCTTGAAGGTGAAGGAAGATCTTTTGCCCCTGATGATTCCTGGAATTCCATTATTAGTGATCTATCCCTTTGACTTCAGTATTACTTTCTCCTAGGAGTCCTGAGAGGCATATTGCATCAATTCTCCAATGCATCAGGTTAAATAAGTTTATTAAATGCTTTACTTCTAAATGACTAGAACATTCATAAGACACCAGGGCCTGAAAGCAAAAACAAGTGTGGGGTGAGTAGGGAGGTGGTAATACAGTGGTGGCATAGAAGAGATAATTTAACCATAGGAGCGGTCACACCAGAAAAGGGGACAGCTCACTCCCGTCTCCATGACGGAAAGTTATGGTAGGTCCCCCAAAGAGAGCATTGTAGAAACCAGATGGAGGAGTGGACGGGGAAAGAGAGGAGAAAGGGCAGCAGTGGTGCAGAGATTTTCATGGAACCTTGAGCGCACACACACACACACACACACACACACTCAAAAACCTATGTCAGCACCCTGGGATAATCCCTTTTTGCCCTATGATAGTTATGGCTCCGGGAACACTAGATGACTGAGTGAGAGGGAGGAGGAACACTGAAAAGATGGTACAGGGATAAACAGAGTGAGGCAGAAGTGAAAATTCTCTTCCTTCAAAATTTTGCTCTAGGTTAACTGCTAATGACTCTGAGCAGGAGATCCTCTTGCCAAAACTGCACTTGAGCTGAATACTGCAGCTCTCACAACTCGATAGCATATGCCATGATCTTTCCAAGGCAATTCAGCCTAAAGCAAACCGCTGGAGTTGTTTCCAGTCCCAGTCACCAGGAGGCCAAGGTCTCTGTGCTTCCCTAGATGCAAAGGTTCAAGCTTCCATTTCAGTGGGTCTTGTGTTGGTTGGAAGATATGATCTCTGCCTCTCTGAATTTCAGTCCTGCATTTCAGGTGCTTCCTGCTTCTCAGAGTGGCTCCTTCACATCATACAAACCCACAAGGGTCCTTTGGTAGGAATGTATCTCAAGTCAATGGCCTGCAGGGGGCATGCCTGCTTTAGGAGCTCAGCTCTCCTCTTACTGCTATTTCTTTTAAAGGGAATCCTACAGAGCCCACAGTGACATTTCAGGGCTGGTGGATTGCTTGAATAGGCTTCTGCCCTGTGACAGCTACTGTGAGCACCGGTGGTTCCAGGTGTTTACAAGGATTCCTTCGGAGACAGGTCGCAAACCAGCCCATGCCGGGTCCTGAAATCTCAACACAGCACTTAACTCAGAGGAGAGAAGCAGTCGCAGACACCCTGCAGGGCAATGCTCATCTTCTACGCTGTGAAAGCAATTCAATCTCAAAAAAAAAAAAAAAACCCTGAAACAATGTGCACATCCCTCCACTCCCTGACTCCCTCTTCTTTCTCCAACTGATCAACCCCCTTTTCTTCCATGCCCCCTCATCCACAAAGTTCCCCAACCGTAGCCGTCATTGCTACGACGGCTTCAAGGCACATCCATTGCCTATCATTTAAACAAAATTGGACTTTAATTAAGGCAGCAGAGAGGGAGGAAAGAAAAGGAAAAAAAGCAAGGAGGAGGCAACATGATGTATGGAGACTGGAAGCCAGGAGACATGGGTTTTATTTCTGCTAACAACCAGCTAAGTGACTTTGGACAAGTCTCTAGGTCTCAGTTTCCCCATTTCCAAAATGAAGAAATTAAAATGGAAACTGTTTGAAGTCCCTTCCCATGTCTAGGCTTGCAGGTAAGATCCCTAGTTTTAGAGTAAGTGCACAGGTTCAAATTCCGTTATGGGAACAAATGTATTTTAAAGGATAGCATGGTTTAAGTTTAGGAGTCAGAGGGCCTCAATTCAAATCCTGACTACCAAATTCTACCTGTGTGGTCATGGGCGAATCACTTTACTTGATCAATGCAGTGGTTGAAAAAAATATACGTACATGTGTGTATGTGTGTGCGTGTGTGTGTGTTGTGTAGTGTGTGTGTGTTGTGTAGTGTGTGCATATTTGAACATATGTAATATAATCATGTAATATAAAAAATTGACCACAAATAATACTTGATCAAAGTGGTTGGAGGTCTGTATTTCGAGTTAGGAAGCACTAGGTTTCAACTTAGTATTTAGTAGCTGTGTGTCCCTGGTAAAGTCATAATTTCTCTGGGTCTAAGTTTCCTCCTGTGGAAAATAAGGAGGCTGGACTCAGTGACATCCAAGGTCCCTTTGATCCTATGACCTCTTGGGGGCCTCAGTTTCCTATCTGTAAAATGGGGAGTTGGACCAGATGACCTCTGAGATTCCTTCTGATTTTAAACCTATGATTTTATGATTCTAAGTACAAATATTAATCAGTGTTGGGAACAACACACAAGCATGCACAGAAGTGCATAAACCTATAGCTACCACTCCTGGTCATTATCATATATAGAATCACATAAGCTCTTCCAGTCATTTCTGACTCTCGGGATCCCAGAAGCTACAAGGCTTATCTTGTGAAAATTGGGAGAAGCCACTGCTACATAAAAAGCTAGATTTCCCTTTTTACATCAGAAATCATTTAAAAATGCCCCTAAAGAAAATTCAGATAATCACTTGATTCCCCACTCCCCTCTGTCATTGGACATCAGCATAGAGATACTACATCTTTTGGTCCCAATCTGAGGCAGTTAGATGGCACAGTAGACAGAACCGGGACTAGGAGTCAGGAAGAGTTGGGTTTAAATCTGGCCTCATATACTCATATCATATCATATACATGATTTTGGACAACTCATTTTGCTTCTGTTTACCTCAGTTTTCTCATCTGTAAAATGGTGATAATAATAGCACCAGGGTTGTTGTGAAGATCAAATGAGATAATATTTGTAAACCACTTAGCACAGTACCTGGCACATAGTAGACTCCATACAAATGTGTGTTTCCTTCCCCTTTTCTACTCTATCACACTGCCTCTATGAGAGCGTCAGGCCTGGAGTCAGGAGGACCTGACTTCAAATCCAGCTTCAGACATTTACTAGCTATGGGACTCTGGGCAAATCGCTTAACCCTGTTAGCCTCAGTTTCCTCATATGTAAAATGAGTTGAAGAAGGAAATGGCAAAACCACTCCAGTATCTTTGCCAAGAAAACACCAAATGGGGTCACAAAGAGTCAGAAGTGATTGAAACAACAATGGGTAGACAGAGAGGTAAATACATGATAAGATAATTTGAGAAAGGAGAGAGAACTGATAACTAGGGAAACCAGGAAGTTCTTTCCGTAGAAGATGACAACCTAGCTGAGCTTTGAAGGAAGCTAGGGATGATAAGAGGAAGGAGGTGAGTGGACAGTACATTCCAGGTGTCTGATTGAGGACAGGGAGGCAAGAGATAGTATACCAAGTAGGCTGGTTTGACTCCAATGTAGTCTGAAGGGGAATAATATAAAATAATTCCTGAGAGGAAGACTGAAGGCTGATGGCAAAGGGTAGAATTAGAACTAGAAGGGATGTTCGAGATTATCTCTAAGACAACCTCCTCATTTTAGAGACAAGGAAACTGCAGCTTCAAGAAGTTTGATGACTTAGCCAAAATCAGAGCATAGATTTAGAACTGGAAGAAGGGACTTTAGAGCCAAGTAGTCCAACCCCTTCATTTTAGAAATGAGGAGAATAAGGCCCAGAGAGACTGGAGGATTCTAATGTCAGAAATAGAAAGGATATTAGAAGTCATTGAGTACAAGTCCCCCGTTTTGAAGATGAGGAAACTGAGACAAAGAAATTAAGTGACTTGACTATATAGTCAGCTAGATAACTGAACTCAGGTCTTTCTATTCCTAAGTCCAACATTTTATCCACTATATTCCACAGTTAGGAGCTGGCAGAGTCAGAACTTGACCCCAGTTCCACTACATCCAGAGCCACCACTCTCTTTTATACCACTCTATGGTCTAATCACCCCTACTTGTCTTCATAATAGGGTCTCTGAATTATGAGATCAATGGGATCACAGGCCACTGGATCTGCCACAATAGAGTCAGGGCTAAGTCTAGACATGACTGGGCTTTTGTAGTCTCCAGAGGTGTCAGAGCCACAAGCAGAAACTATCAGTCAGCCCACCATCCCCCACTCTCCAATAGTCCAGACATGGCCCAGTTCCTCTACATGCCTCAGATTCTATCTGGGTCTCTAAATTGGCAAAATAATGTAGTTCCTAGGCTCCTTTATCAATTTTTTCCATGCCATGAAATTCAGCTTTAGCAATGCTTCATGCCTTGCAAAACAGAAGAAGGAAAGGTGGTGGTGAGCAAAGCAATATATTGTAGAGGAAAGAACAGGAAAGGAAAGAATCGGGAATTATAAAGTTTTATTTTGTTTAAGCTGGAATGGACCTTGGAGATCACCTGGTCTGACCCCTCCTCTGTAGAGATGTGAAAAAATGAGGCCCAGAAAAATGAAGAGACTTATCCAAGGTCAAAAAATGAGTTGACCCAGGGCCATGGCATTCAGGTCTCCTGACTTCAAATGACAGACATGAAGGAAAACACACTGGCCCAGAATCTAATATGCACCCCTTCCCTGCAGCTACTACTGAACCACGTTCTAATTCCAGGTTTAACATCCAACTGGCTGAGCTATGTGGCCTTGGGCAAATCATTTCTTCCTCTCTAGTTCCCCATTTTCTCACCTGCAAAATGAGCTGAGACAAGGTGACTTCGAAGATATTTTCCAGGCCCAAAGTCATCTGAGTGATGATCTCTACCTGAGAACAATCACCATTTTCTCCTAACCTGCAGACCCAGCTCAAAGGCCCCAATTAAATTCAGTTTACTAAATATTTATTAAACTCCTACCACAGGCAAGACCCTGGGCTAGGCCTAGGGCATAACAAGACAAACAGAAAACAGTCCACCTGACATCTGCAGTGTAGATACAATATATAAAAGAAGGAAGTAAAACCACAATAACTTGAGGAGGGAAAGAGCATTCACTAGTGGAAGGAGAGGGAAATATGGGAAGCCTTCACAGAGGAGGTGGCATCTGAGCTGAGTTTTGAAAGATGAGAAGGATTCTGAGAGAGAGAGAGAGAGAGGGAGGGAGGGAGAGAGAGAGATGTTCCAGACATTTACTTGCACTGATACACAGAGATGGGAGGTTGATTTGGAGAAAGAACTAGGAATGAAACAAGTATTTATTAGGTACCTAATATCTACTAGGAACTGTGCTAAGTGCTACATAAATACTATTTCATTTAATCCTCAACAATTACCTGAGAGATAATTGCTATTATCATCCCCATTCTACAGGTGAGCAAACTGAAGCAGACAAAGGTTAAGTGATTTACCCGAGGACATAAGCCAGTAAATGCCAGAGGCTGGATTTGAACTCAGGTTTTCCCAACTTCTGGCCTAGTACTCTATCCACTGCACCACCTAGCTTCTTTGACTGAAACTGTATTCCAATTTGACTGGAACACAGAGTCCTAAAGTATAGTGATGTGATAGAATGCTGGAAAGGCAGGCACAAGCAAAATTGTGAAGGGTCTTAAATGCTAGACTAAAGAATCTGTAATTTATCGTAGGGGTGCTAGGGAGTCTCTGGAGGTTTCTGAGCAGGAGATGACTTGGTCATATCCCTATGCCTTAGGCATATTATTTTTGCAGTTGAGTGAAGGATAAATTGGAGAGGGGAGAAATAGAAAGCAGGGTAATAAATTAGAAGGTTGGTGCCACATGCCAGACAGGAGGTGAAGAGAGCCTGAATTAAGGTAATGGCCATGTGTGTAGACCTAAGGAGATGTATACAAGAGATCTTCTTGGAGGCAAAATCAACAAAATTTGACAAGTTGAGGGGCTGAAGAAGAGTGAATGACCAAGGGTTATTCCAAGGTTGTGAAGCTGGGTATCTGTATGCTGAACAGTATACTCAACAGATATAGGTAAGTTTAAAAGAAGAACAAGTTTATAATGGAAATGTATGAGTTCCATTCTGAACATGTTGGCTTTGAGAATCTAGTAGGACATGAAGGTGGGATTGTCCAGGAGGTAGCTGGCAATCCAGGGCTGGAGTCCAAAGAGAGTTTAAGGTTGGATAAAAAGATTTGGGCTGGAGATGGTAACAGTATGCATGAGAGCTAAGACGACCAAGGGAGAGGGTACAGGAAAAAAAGAATAGGTTCCAAGGGATATTCACACTTAGAGGGGATATGATGAAGCATCAAGAGTCTGACGATAAAAGGTGGGAAGCGGACAAGGAGGGAACAACATCATGGAATGCAAGGGAAAAAGAAGCATCCATAGGAAACAGATGGTAAATAGGGTCAAAAGCTATGTAGAAGTCAATAAAGATGAGACTAAAGAAAAGGTCATTGGATTTATCAGTTATGACTTTAGAGAAGGCAAACACAATAGATCAGTGGAGTCAGAAGCAAATTGGAATGGACTGAGAAGTGATTGATGAGGAAGTGGAGGTAATGAGAGCAAATAACTCTAAAAGTTTGGAAGGAGAAAAGATACAGAACAATGTATTAAGGGTCTACCAGTTCAGTAAGTCTGCTTAAGAATAGGGAAAATTTCGGACTGTTTGTAGGTCAGACATGGAACCAGAAGAAAAGGGAAGATTGAGAAAGGGAATTATCAGTGGGATAAGTTCCCAGAAAAGGATGAAAGGACAAGTTGGCCTTTGAAAGGAGAAGGAAGGGCCACCTCTTCCTTGCACACTGTATCAAAGGAGATGAAGATGGGCGAGAGGAGTTTTAAGATGAGAAATAAGAAAAATGAGGGGGTTAATGATGAATGACCTTAATTTTCTTAGTAAACTGGGTAGTAATGGGAGAAAGGTTTGGGGCATGAAAAAAAGGCAAAGTTTTGGAACAGCTGCTTTAGGGAATGTGATGGAGAGTTACCCTGGAAAGAACAAAAGTCCTGCCATGTAGCAATGAGGTTTCACTTAAGATTAGGTCACTTGAATTTGGAGTAGTTCCAGATGGCAGAGTTGAATGACTCCTTTCAGTGGCATTCAGCAGCATTGGAGGAGGAATGAGGAAGACACATGATGGAGGGTACCTAGGATTAAGGATCAGCAAGGCACAAAGTAGGCAAGATACTCTAGGTCAGCACTTCTTAAACTGTGGGTTGTGACCTAAGTGCTGAAGGGGTCTCAAGTGGAAAAAGTTTAAGAAGCCCTGCTCTAGGTACTCAATTCCAGATTCTGAAAAGAGGAAAGTACAGATAAAAGCCCCAGGGCTAATAGATTTTGGGGAGCAGAGAAGTACGGAATGAAGATCAGTTAAGATGAACTATAGGTTCAGGAGGAATGAGAAAGAGAGAAAGATTGAAGGAAAGGCGATCATGATAAGAGATGAGAATTTTAGAGTTCAGCATCATGGAGGTAGCATGGGGTTAGGCTTAGGGTGATGGTGAGACCTAAGGCACATTCTGTGGATAACATAGGTGAAGCAAATGTAGGTCATGGGAGCTGAGGTTGTTGATAAACCAGGGACCAGGGTGCTTAAGAAGCCATAAACATAAGTACTATAACTCCTAGGTATTAGGGTGGATAACAAACCTGATTCTGAGCCCTTAAACAGTGTGGTACAATGCCTCATTTTCCTCCTCTTTAAAATGAAGATGTTGGCTTCAATGGCCTCTAAAGTCCTTTCCAGCTCAAAACATATGAGCCTATGATCCTTAAGAAAGAAGGGAGATGGAAATGGCATGGGGGTTGAGGAATAGACTGACTCTACTCCCTATCAGGGAATATGAAAAAAGCAACAAGTAGCATTAGAAGGATCCAGGTTTCTGTTTGCACAGGAAGATGGAAAGAATATAAGATGAAGAAGTCTAATATTGAAGCAAATCTTATTAATGAATAATAATAGGTAATAACAATAGCTAACATTTATATAGTGCTTACTGTATGCCAGACACTGTGCTAAGTGCTTTACAATTATTATCTCGTTTTAGCCTCATGACAACCCTGAGAAGTAGATGCTATTATTATCTCCATTTTACAGATGAAGAAACTAAGGCAGAAAGATATTAAGCGACTTGCCCAGGGTCACATGGCTAGTAAGTGTCTGAGGCAGGAGTTGAAGCAGGCCTGATGCTCTATCCACTGAACCAACTAGCTGCCTCAGTGGAGATTCCAGAGGACACGATGGACCGGGAGGGAAAGAGAGGACAGAGACACCAGAGGGATTGGAGCTGAACTAGATAATGGGGAGGGACAAGTATTTTGACTCCAGCAAAAGTGACTCTGAATCACAAAGGTAAGCAGAGCAGGAGTTGGGAACCAATCAGCCACAAGACGAAGAAAGAACTACATTATCAGGGACACTGCCCTTCAGGGTGGTACAGTGATTGACACAGGTATAGCAGTACCAGAACAATGATGCCAACTTCCACTGCATGTCACTTCAAATGCTATGGACCTGGATGTGGGAAGCTCTGGCCAGAAGTCTGGCTCAGCAAACACCTGACAGTAAATCCCCAGACCCCTTACCAGTTTCATAACCAAATTATAAAATGGCAAAAGACGAGCTGTACCCAGGAAGGAGATAACCATGAACTTGGAACATGCACACAGTCCCCACGTCTCTGAAGATTCTTAGTCTCTCCACAGGACAGGTCCTCTGGATCTCTAACACTTGAGATCCCTGATAATTAAGTACCCATTTGCTCTGACCCTCTCAAATGCTGCCCTTCCCTAAGCCTGACCCAGAGTTAAACCAGAAAAAAAACAGAAGACAGACTGATAGATACACACACACACACACACACACACACACACACACACACACCCTGGAGATCATCAGTAGTAATCTATAGCTTCCTGAGTAGATGAACTTTGCCTATGTACATGTATTTTCATTGGCAAAGCAATTTCTTTGTCCCCTCCATATCCCCCACAAATCAAAGAGACCTATCAGATAACACAGCAGTTCGATGCTTCATGCATCTGCTGCCATCTGGCCAATTCCTCATCCATCCGGTTTTCCAGTCTGCCCATGCCAGAGAGTAAACGCTTTTTAAAAATATATTTAGCTCTGGCACTCTGCAGAGACAAATGATGACTAAGTTAAATAGTAGAGCCTGCAAAGAATGTAGGTTTTTAACATTCCTCTTTGTTCATCTCTTTCCCCAGAAGATAAAAACTTAAAAAAAACCCTCTAACAGCCTAGGGTCATTTTGGGGTGATAGAAACAGAGGATCTAGCTTCATGATCTTCTTTTTTTTTTCCCCTTCCAATCTTCCCCACACTCTAAGGCCCTCTTTCAATACAACATACAGTCCCAACTATTAACCACAACATGTCTCAATGTTAGCCTCAATCGTTTTGTAAAACCTCTCCAATTTGTACTACTTAAGAAAGATTTGGGGATATTTTTCAAGATTAAAGTTTTGTGACTTTCAAGCACATATACTGACTTACACCCCTAGACTTAAAGCAAAGGGGATCTACTTCAGTGAGGTGATGACTAATTGTAATTAGATCAGTCATGGCCCTGATAAATGGAAGTTTACGAAGCACTCAAGGGCACTTAAAAAACAACTCTTTTTTTTCTAAATAGCTTAAATATAGTCCCCATAATCTTGTTTACAGCTCATTAGCTCGCTTAACAGGCCTCTGAAAATGAAAAAGTGAGCTTCAGATGTCTAGGGAACTAAAAAGGACTCATGGGGACCACCTAGTTCAATCCGTCCTGTATGTGACCAAGAATATTCCTGACAACATTCCCAATGAGGACCTCCAGTGAGGGAGAGTCCATTACCTCCCAGAGGAGCCATTCCATTTTTAGAAAGCCCTATGAGGAAGTTTCTCCTTTCATCATGCCCAAGCTTGCCTCTTTGCAACCTTTGCCTAATACTCCTAGTTCTGCCCTTTGAGACCAAGAAAAAACAAACCCAATTCATCCACATGGCAGCCCTTCCTTCAGATTCTTGAAGTCAATTAACCTATCTCACTAAGGAAGGGTACAAGCATTTTTTAAGCACCTACTGTGCTACAGGCACTGTGCTAAGGGCTTTACAAATAGTCCATCATTTGATCTTCACAACAACCCTAGGAAGTAGGTGCTATTATTATCCCTGTTTTATCATTGAAGAAACTAAAGCAAATAGAAGTTAAGTGACTTGCCTAGATTACATAGCCTGGAAGTGTCTGAGGTCAAATTTGAACTCAGGTACTCCTGACTCCAGGCCCAAGACTCTATCTGCTACATCACCTGTTCTCTATGTTAAACATCCTTATTTTCTTGAACTGATTCTTACATATATGGTATGTCCAATCCTCTAATCATTCTAGTTATGCTCTTCCGGATATTTCTAGATGTTCTATATCTCAATTATTGTGAATTACAAATTGGTCTAATCTATAAGTAATTTGATTTCACAATCCAAAAAGAAGAATTAATAGAACTTGCCAGCCTTTGGAATAGGTGGACTTCTATTGGGTGAGATTTGAAGGGCCTTAGAAAAGTCTCATCTCTTCACTAGTCTCCCACAGTCTGAAATTCCACCATCCTTTGGTTTCTGGTGAATTTCAAATGGCCCTGGAAGGGGTAGCATCTTATAAGCCCTTGTCTCCTAAGTTTTATCCTAAAATGAACATAAGATAGCTTGATATTATGTATTGACTTGGAGTTAGAAGAGGCCTAGGTTCATATCCTAGCTCTCATAGTTAATAGTTATATACATTTGGGCAAGTCACTTTAATAACATAAGAAACAAAGAATTTCACAGAAGTAGTTTAAATTATATGATCAAAGACGTGGGATTGAAAAGTGAGGAGGGTTATTCTTGTAGCAAGAGTGAATGAGTGATGAATGAATAAATAAATAAATGAAAACTCATTTATTAAGTTCTTGCTATGCAGTAGGCATTGTGATAAGTAGTGAGGGTACCAATATAAAAGTGAGACATCTCACACCATATACCAAGATAAGGTCAAAATGGATATATAATTTAGACATAAAGGGTGATATCATAAGCAAATTAGAAGAGCAAGGAATAGTTTAACTGTCAGATCTATGGAGAAGAGAAGAATTTACGACCAAGCAAGAGATAGAGAACACTCTAAAATGCAAAATGGATAATTTTGATTACATTAAATTAAAAAGGTTTTGCACAAACAAAATCAATGCAACCAAGAAAGCAGAAAAATGGGGAACAATTTTCACTGTCAATATTTCTGATAAAGACCTCATTTCTCAAATATATAGAGAACTGAGTCAAATTTACAAGAATACAAATCATTCCCCAACTGATGAACGGTCAAAGGATATGAACAACCAGTTTTCAGAAGAAGAAATTAAAGTTATCTATAGTTGCAAGAAAAAATGCTCTAAATCACTGTTGATTAGAGAAATGCAAATTAAAACAACTCTGAGGTACCACCTTATACCTATCAGATTGGCTAATATGACAGGAAAGGAAAATGATAAATGTTGGAGAAAATGTGGGAAAATTGGGACACAAATGCATTATTGGGTGAAGTTGTGAACTGATCCAACCATTCTGGAAAGCAATTTGGAACTATACCCATTGTGCTTACCCTTCGATCTAGCAATACCACTACTAGGTCTGTATCCCAAAGAGATCATAAAAAGGTGAAAAGGTCCCACATGTACAAAAATATTTATACCTGCTCTTTTTGTGGTAGCAAAGAATTGGAAATTGAGGAGATGCCCAACAGTTGGAGAATGGCCGAACAAGTTGTGGTGTACAAATGTAACGGAATACTACTGTGTGATAAGAAATGATGAGCAGGCAGATTTCAGAAAAACTGGAAAAGGCTTGCATGAACTGATGATGAATAAAGTAAGCAGAACCAAGAGAACATTGTACACAGTAACAACAGCATTGTGCAATGATCAACTATGATAGACTTAACTCTTCTCAGCAATACAATGGTCCAAGACAATTATAAAAGACTCAAGATGGAAAATGCTATCCACGTCCAGAGAAAGAACTATGGAGTCTGAATGCAGATCAAAGCATAATATTTTCACTTTTTGAGGTGATTTTTTGTGGCTTTTCCCTCTTGTTCTGTTTTTTCTTTCACAACATGACTAATGTGGAAGTATGTTTAACATGATTGCACATGTATAACCTGTATCAGATTGCTTGCCATCTTGGGGGGGGGGAGCATAGGAGGGAGAGAGAACAATTTGGAACTCAAAAATCTCATAAAAAATGAATGGTGAAAACTATCTGACTGTTAGACAAGCACAAGACCTGGATGGACGATTTGGTTGCACCAGTTGAGAAGTTCATTATTTCTGCCCTGGTCTGTTGCACTAGCCTCTAAGTTTGGTCTTCTTGCTTCCTATCTGTTCGCGCTGCAATTCATCCTTAATACAGCTACAAAAATAATCTTCCTAATGCATCATTATGACCATAGCACTCCCCTGCACAAGCAGTTATGGTGGCTACCTACTGCTGCTAGGAGAAAAATACCAACTCTCTTGTTGGGCATTTAAAGCTCTTCACAGTGTGACTCCAACATACCTATCTAGACTTATTTCACGTTACTCCCAGTCATGCATTCTGTGTTCAAGCCAAAATCAGCCTAATTGCTTTTTTCCATGTGATACCCCATCTCCTGCATAATTCCCTGTTCCCCATAGCAAAAACAATCACCACCCTCACCTCTGCCTCTTAGAACCCTTCCCCCTTCCTTCAGGTCTCAGCTGCTGCCTCATATATGAGGCCTTTCCTGATCACACCATTTGTTAATGCTCTCGCACACACACAAAAATAATAATAATAACTTTGTATGGCAACTCACTGATGCAGTGGATAAAGCGCTGGATCTGGAGTCAGGAAAGACTTGGGTTGAAATCCAGTGTCGGACACTCACTAGCTGTGTGACCTTGAGCAAGTCATTTAATCGCTGCATGCCTCAGTTTCCTCAACTGTAAAATGGGGATAATAACAGAATCTACCTCTCAGGGTTGTTGTGAGGATCAAATGAGGTAATAATTGCAAAATGCTTAGCACAGTGCCTCACACATAGTAAGTGCTATGTAAATGTTAATCATTATTATTGTTGTTATTATTATTATTTACTTTTTATATATATTTCATATGTATTTCCATATATAGTATACTGTAAGCTCCTTGGGGACAGGAGCCTTTTTTTTGTCTTTGAATCTACAGCATGTCTCATAGTTTCTTGTACATTTGTTGTTGTTACTGAATTGTTTCAGTAGTGTCCAACTCTTCATGACCCCACTGTACAAAGCTGGCACTTAATAAATGATATTTGAATAGAGCTGATCTAGTTTCATCTCCTGTTGAGTTAAGGAAGAAAAAGTCAAAGAAATAAAGGGACAATAAATGAACCTAGAAAGAACTGCACTCCTCTTTAGCTCTTCTGATCAGCTTTCCTTTTAGAGGGGCATGTCTGGATGCAAAGGAATCACTTTCTTCTTTGTGCTTTCTGCTTGTGGATGCAGATTTTCACCCTAATAGCAGCTGTGTGCTTCCCCTGCGGCTCTCTGCTCTGGTTTGTCACACACTCATCTTTCTTGAGGGCTAGAGGTGAAGTCCTTGCATCAAATGGCAGGATGACAAACACCAGATCCCCTCAGCATCCAGGAGTGTGGAAAAATCAGAGATTCATTAACATTGTTGACTTGGAAAACAGCGCCCAAGGTTCGCCATTCTACTGCAGCTGTTTGTTGATTTGCTGGTTGGCCAGAGGGAGTTATAAATCTTGTGGCTTTGAAATGGTATTTAAAGAGGCATTGTTATGGTGAAAATCATTTCCCCAATGTGTTTGTCAAGTGACTAAGTGCTACTAACCACACAATCAAATTACTGGTGTGCCTTCTGCCTGATGAACAGCGAGGGATTATTCTCAGTCACCATCATCTGATTGCTTTGCAAACCAAAAGACCATGGCACAAATGAAGAAGACTGTTCTCTCCCAATCCAAGAGAAAGGGCAGAAAGAAGGAGGGCATAGAATAGTGAGAGACAGACAAGAGCAAAACTAGGAAAAATGAAGCGGAGCTTAAGAGTTAGATTTTAATTGGAAGAAAACAGTCTTATTAGTTTAAAGTATGTAAAAATGGAATGGAGTAATTAGTAAGCAGTGAGTTCTCCCTCCTTAGAGGGCACTAAGCAAAGGCCTTTGCTGTTGAGTCCTTTCAGTTGTGTCCTACTCTTCATGACCCCATCTGGGGTTTTCTTGGCAAAGATAACTGTAGTAGTTTGCCATTTCCGTCTCCAGCTCATTTTTACAGATGAGGAAACTGAGGACAGCAGGGTTAAGTGACTTGCCCAGGGTCACACAGCTGCTAGTAAGTGTCTGAGGCCAGATTTGAATGCAGGAAGAGGAGTCTTCCTGACTCCAGGCCTGGCACTCCGTCCATTGCTCTATCTAGCTCCAAAGGCTAGCTGACCGCATACTGGGTATATTATAGCTAGGATACTTGTTCAGATATGAGTTGGACTAAATGACATCTGCGATTCCATGATTCTGTGAGGGGAAAAAAAAGATTAACAAATGAGCTTATTGGTTTTGCTGTGATCATTAAGTGCTTCAAAGGAATAATTACACCTTTTACTATGTATATTTGCATATATAATATTCCAGAAAGGAAGGAAGGCACAGGGGATAAAAAGCTGGCCCCAAAGCCAGGAGACTCTTTGTTCAAATACTACCTCTGACACATATTAACTAGGTTATCCTGGGTAAGGCTTGACCTCTCAGTAGCAATTCTCTGAGACCACAAGTTTCAAAGCACCTGCCAATCTGCATCAGTAAAGGAAGTCCCTCAGGAGCTCACCATGCCAGTGAAATCACAGGTTCTTTAAATACGTTATGTATGTGTGTATGTATGTATGTTTGTATTTTGATGAGCAGCAAAGTGTCAAGGTAGATAGAGTGCTGGGCCTGGAGTCAGGAAGACTCTTCCTGAATTCAAATCTGATCTCAGACACTAGCTGTGTGACCCTGGGCAAGTCACTTCACCGTGTTTGCCTCAGTTTCCTCATCTGTAAAATGAGCAGGAGAAGGAAATGACAAATCACTGGAGCATCTTTATCAAGAAAACCCCAAATGGGTTCATGAAGAGTTGAACACAAGTGAAAAACTACTGAAAACGTATGTATGTAGGTTTATAGGCAAAAAGAACTGTTTTCATTGGGTCAAAGATTTAGAGCTCGAAGGAACTTAAGAAACCATCTAGTTCAGCCCCCTTCCCTCATTTTCCACTTGAGGAAACTGAGCCCCAGAGAGGTTAATTAACTTGTTTAAAGTTACACAGGTGGTGAGTGACAGAGACAGCAATTGAACCCAGGCCCTCTGATTCTAAATCCAGTATCCCTCAATTAGTTACTCATTTGCAATTACCCTGTTTAAACAGAACAGTTTTAGTCTTTATCCCTATTATCACACTCCTCTTCCAAAAGACTGTGTAAATATATACTTTCCAAATCAATATATCCTGGTGTATATACAGTGTGTGATTATATGTGGGATATCTTTTTATGCAGCATTTCTGGTTATGGAATAGGTGTGAGATGTTTCATCTCATTTTTCTTCCACCCCTTGAGAGATATTAGGGGGGAAAAATCCCCCACTGGCTGTACTTGTGGTCAAATGCTTCAACACACATCATTAGTGATTCTACAGGGCACAGCAGGGATTTCTTTTGTGTGTCTCCTGTTGAAAGGAAACAAAAAATCATGAGTCACTCTGTATCTGAGAGCTTCTTATCTCTTGGGAGGAACACTGTAACCCGACAATCAGAGCTTCCTGTGTGCCTAAAAGCATTGGCCATGGAAACCAGGGGTATTTTTTTTTTTTTACAGGTTGCTGTTAGAAGAATCCTGGTGGTAAATGATCAAAGAAGGTAGGTGCCCTCTTTGCTATGGAAAAAAATGCTTGCTCAGGGAGAATGTGCAATCATTGGCTCTAATGAGGCTTGTACCTTCACATACATATACCCTTTTCAACTCACCTTTATGTTTTGTCTTCCCCCATTAGAATGTAGGCTTCTTGAAGGCATGGACTGTCTCTTTCTGCTTATATTTAAAGTCTCATTGCTTAGCCTAGTGCCTGGTACATAGTAAGTGCTTAATCAATGCTTTTTTGAATTGACTTGTATGTGCTCTAACTCCCATTTGCCCAGATAATCAATTCAATTCAATTATACAAATACTTATTAAACATTTACTAGGTGCAAGACACTGTGCTAAACACTAGGGATCAAAGGATCATAGAGGTAGGAGGGACCTTAGAGGGTATCTATCTAGCCCAACCTCTTTATTTTACAGGTGGGGAAATTAAAATTCAGAGAGACAAAGTGGATTTTTATGATAACAAGGGTATTGAGTAACTGAGGGCAGGATTCAAACTCAGTGTCTTTGATTCCAAATCCAATGATCTTTCTACCAACAATGCTGCCCAATGAAAAGACAAAAAGGAAAGAATCCTTGTCATTAAGAAGTTCTCATTCTACTACTGAAGTTGGAGGTTTTGGTGAAGAAGGATATCACGTGTATATGGATATACATAAAGGAAACGCTAAGAAAGTCAGGAGTAGGTAAAGAGTATTAAAAGCAAAAGAACTAGGATAGAAGAAGGCACATTCACTGAGCTCTTTAAGAGAGCTAGGGATTCCAAGAGCCACTGGTGAGGAAGCAAGGCATTCCAGGCATGGAGGACCAAGATAGTCTATGCAAAACATGGAGGCAGGAGATGAATCACCATGGAATGGAACAATAAGTAAGCCTATTTCACTAAAGCATAAAGTATTTTAGGAAGAATAATATGCAATCACTTAATCATCAAGCATTTATTTAGCACCTGCTAAGTGCCAGACACTAAGTGCCAACTAGGTGCTAGAGGAAAAAATCAGACTGGAAAAGGATGGCAGAGCCAGATTGTAACTACCAAGAGTCGATCATTCCCAAGGAAATCAGGGCCCACTAAAAACCATTACTCAACATTAGTAAGAAACTATTTGCAGGGCATAGCTACACAGGATATTCCAAAATCCTTAGTGCAGTTCTAATCTATTAAAGCTATTTAAGCTTGAATACCTTCAGTCTCTATTACTATTGTCACACTCTTCTTCCAGTAGCCTGTGTAAATGTATACTTTTCGAAATCAATATGTCCTGGTGTATTTAAGCTTAAATACCTGTAATAGCTTAAAACTTCACTAAGACCTTTAGAATGTCCTGCATATTTATGCAAAAACCTGTCCCCATCACTGTGGTATTCTTAAATATCCCCAAACCAGAGCTTTGATAGACAAGGCCAGCAATAAGAATTCACCACCTTTAAAGGGTAGCTCTTTTCTCCCACTGGGGAACCAGCTTTCTCATGAGGTGACTGCACAAAATTCAACTTCATTGGGTGCTCAAAGGAAAGTAGCTCATATAGAACTCAGGGAAAGGAAATACACCCCTGTTGAGGCAGAGGGTCAGAGGGAAAAGTGAGATAAAAGGGTGAGATTTATCTGGAAATCATGGAGTTGGCATTTCAGGTTGTTGGTTTTTTTATTTTTATTTTTCTGCATAAAAAAGTACTCAAGATGTCTAGTAAATCTGAGCCAGTTGGAGTCTGAGAAAGAGAGCTGGTGAGAAGGCTTGTGCCTCAGGATCCCAGAACAGTGATCAGCTTTGCTGTAATTGGGGTCAGGTGGAGAGGGCCAGAGCAGATCACTGGGATAAGCTTCTAGAAATGTCCATAAAATGGCCATTGCACAAGTTGGCAACTCACCCTACAGAACCTTTGATATCTACTTATTTTAATCGGTATTCAATATCAATAACAGGATGGCTCATTAGTCCCTCCTCTTAAGGACTGTAATCTTGCATAAAGTAAGCACTTAATAAAAGTAGACAGGTAAGGTAAGACAGGTAATTACCCTCACATACCCCAAGCAAAGGCTGATGCATAACCTGAACTGTTTGTTCTCGAAAGGGTGGGGGAGTGAAGAGAATAACAGGAAATGCAGACTCTGTTGTCACCTTATTCAGAAGGCTTTTGCTGATGGCTTCAGCCATTATTCTCCTTCCTGACCCTCCATTACAGGCAAATTGGCCATGTTGTTTCTTGTGCAATACCCCAGCTCCCATTTCCATTCATTTGCACAGACTATCCCTATAACTGAGAAATATACTTTTCTCACATACTCCCCTTAGAATCCTCTAGTTTCCTTCAACTCAAGCTCCACCTTCTACGTGAGCCCTTCCCTAATCTGCCCAGGTATCAATGCCTCCCCCCAAACATCACCTTATGTTCATCTTGTATATGCCTATTTACCAACGTGTTGTCTCCCCATTAGAAAGCAAGCTCCATGAGGGCAGGAACTTTTTCATTTTTGCTCTTGTGCAGGTAAGTCTTGACCAGCATAAATATGAATCTCATGAAGTAGCCACATTATTTGAATTTACTCCACATATTTCCATTGGACTGGAACCAATTGCCATATATTACATATAATCAGAACTTCAAATAGTGCAAATTTGAATGCATGTGACCATTTCATAGAATTCTTTATACCCACTAATCAGGACCTAATTGCATTCCAACAACCTACCATAGTGACTAGCACTGTAGCACTATGTATACTGTAGGTGATTAATAAACATATTCTGCAGGTGATTACTAAATAAGCATATACTGTAGATGAATAATAAATGCTTGTAGTTTGACTGAATTGTGCCCACTCCCTCCTCAAATTCTGGAGTGTATTTATATGAGTACTCATCTATGTACTGTTTTTCATTTTGTCTTTGTATCACTAGTGTCCTACACATAGTGTGCACTCAATTAATAATTATTCAATTAGATTGGACCTTGTCTCTAAGGGCCTGGCTTTCTGGGCATATGTTAGCCTGCTTTGAGGTCTAACTCCCCAGTGTCCTACACTCTACTTCTGTGTCCAATACCTTGAATACTCACCAGCATATTATCAGAATACTCTCTGATACTACAAGGTAAATAGTGGTAAGAGCATTGTAAATTACCCTGCATGCTCTTAAGTGGGTATGCTTCATTTTAAGCATTGAATGAAGTCCTGTGAAAACTCTTTAGGGCTGGAGGTGTTCATTGTTCAAAGCTTAAGTCTGTTTTATACATGCCAGATAATCAATACCCCTTCAGTGCTTACTCCAAATTAAATAACTGCCCATTTATTGCCCATTACTGGAAGGCATACAAGGAACTTACCCACATCTCTTAAAAGCTTGAGGTCAGGAAGAGAAACCTTTTCTTCCACTGGCCTTGCTAGCTCTCTGGCTTTATAGAATAGAACAGGATGAATATCATTCTGCTTTTGGAAATCAAATTTCCTTTTTATTCTGACACAAATCAGAGAGGAGAACATTGAGACTGTGTAACTTACACCAAAGGGCCAGACCTCCAGGGAGGCAATAGTATATTTGATTGAGGAACTGAGTGGAGCATATTTGGTTGCTTCTAATGTTCTTTTCATTAATGGGTGGGGAAGCACTGCTCTCAGCACTGGCAGAAAGATTAGAAAGAGTAGTAACTTGCTCCCATGTTCCCAAAGGGTCCTGGGATTTATCAGTGGTTCTGAGTTATTGGGAACTTCAAGGAGGAGGCACTGTAGCATAGCAGACAGAATGATAGCCTTAGAGTCAGGAAGACCTGGATGCAGGTCTCACCTGTGACATATACTGGCAGTGTGACCCTGAGCAAATCATTTCATCTGTATGAATCTCATTTTCCTCATCTGTAAAAACAGGAACATTAATACCTTACAAGATTGTTATGAGGCTCAAATGAATTAATATCATCTGGACCTCACTGGCATAGGAAACTTCTACAGGAGGAAGCTCTCTCTGTCATTTCAGATTGCTACTTTCTCTGCACCTTTCAGTCATAGAGAGTTGCAGAGAGCACTGAGGTTAAGTGACTTGGATAGGTCAGTACACATCAGAGTGGTAACTTGAATCCAGGTCCTCCCAGCTCCAAGGCCAGCTCTCTCTTCACTACACAATAATGTGTCTGACATGGTAGATAAAGATATTGGGATAGAGATAGGGACTGGATCTGTGAATTAATGGTTATAGAAAACTCACCCTACTAATTCAGGGCAGCATCTTCTCTGCAACTTACTGTCTTAGAGACTTGCCTGGAGTACTGCGAGGATTTAAGTGACTTTCCCTGTGTCAAGGAGGGAAGGAAGGAAGGAAGGAAGGAAGGAAGGAAGGAAGGAAGGAAGGAAAATGTGGATAGAGGGAGGGAAGGAGGGAGGGGAGAGAGAGAGGGAGAAAGGGATGGAGCAACAGAATGAGGGAGAGAAAGAGGGAGGAAGAGAAGAAGGAAGAAGGAAGAGAAGAAAGAAAAGAAGAAGGGAAGGAGGAATAGAGGAAGGAGAGAGAAAAGAAAGAAGGAAGAGAGGTGGGATGGAGGCAGGAAGAAAGGAAGGAAGGGAGAGAGGAAGAAAGGAAAGGAGGCAGGAAGGTAGGGAGACAGGGAAGAAGGGAGGAATGAAAAAAGGAAAGAAAGAAGGAAAAAGGGAAAGAAGGAAAGAAAATCTTGCTTTGAGTGCCAGCTCTAAATCTCACTAATTGTGTGACTCTTGGCAAGTTGCTTAACTAGTCTGAATTTCCTTCATCTAATAATAATTTGAAGGACCTATAGAAAAGGGTGGTTACAGAGAACATATGAGATAACATACAGAAAGCATTTTCCTAAAAAACATTTAATAATAATAATAACAATGGTTCACATTTACAGAATCTAAAACCAACAGCTTTATGTCAGTTTTATTCTCTCTGATTCCTCATCATAGAACTCTAAATTAGTCCAAGTAATAAGACAATGCCTAGTGATCAAAGGCAATCTATAATAAAACAGAAGTAACCCAATTAACTACACTGTCCCTATTTAGCATGTTGTGAATGGATTTAAACGTTAAAAGGCATCAGTACAATTAATTTAATCACTTATAAAATTAATAAAATCATTTTCCAGCTTGGAAGTAACTACCTTTGCCCCAGTTTGTCTATATGAGACAGCCAACTTCCAAGATGTCTATAGCAGTTGTAGTATAGTGGAAGAAGCAGAAGTCTCTGTTTGAGACCCACCTCAGTCTCTTACTAGTTACATGACCTTGGGCAAGTCATTTCATCTCTGTGGGCTTTAGTTTAGTCATCTGAGAATTACTGTGGGAATAAGAATATTTCCAATAGAATGCAAAATATTTTAGTTTTGTCTTTGTATTCTCAAGCCCTAGCACAATACCTGTTTGTTGAATGAATGACTTTCCCTACCCTGCCCCAAAGGGGTCCATGGTGAAAAGATTACATTCTCATTTCAATATATTTCAATTTCCTTTACAATCCTATTTAATTTTATTAACTGAAAAACATTATTCTGAGGAGGGGTCCATAGATTTCACCAGATTGCAAAAGTGATACAAGACACCAAAAAAAATAAAAAGGGTAATAACCACTAATCCCTCCAGCCTCTTCACTTTACAAATGAGGAACCCGAGGCACTGAAGGAGAAATTACTTTTCCAAATTCATACAGGTAGTAACTAGAAGCACCACTTAGACTCTGACTAGAATTATAGGGCTCTCTGCACTGCACCATACGTCTCCCCAACCTTGCCATTGCCTGAATGTCTTTGATCAAACTAATTAGTTACAGGCAAAGCTATCGCTTTACCATGAGTATAATTTGGGCACACCATTCAAGTCCTAATCATAAACACAGAGAGGCAGGGTGAGATTCGGTGTTCCATGTAGGACACCATCTGCTCTGCCTCACACCAAAACTGTAGCCAAGTGTGTTGGGTTTCTCAGGGATTATAAATAACTTGTCTTTTGCTGTCCATTATCTCTTTGTATTAGAAACTCATTGTGTAACCTTTCACTGGAGGTCTTCCAGCAATTAGGTGGATAGCCAATTGTTAAGGATGTCACAGACAGGATGCCTGCTTTGGTGAGGGTTGAACTGGATGTCATCAGAGATCTACTCCAGTTCTGAGATTGTAGGAGTCTATGATACATTTCAAGTCACAGAGTTCACTGCTGGAGAGAAACAAAAAATGAAGCTCACTCACCAGGGGATGATGTTTCTAGGGAGAGAATGCTCTTCCCTGTCAATCATCCCTGTCCATTGTCCACACATTATGGCTGTGTAGTAAGAAGTGTCCTCTAAGAAGGATCATAGGATCAGAGATCTAAAACTGCTAGAAAGGGCCTCAGAGGCCATCTCCTTTCACAGATAAAGAAACTGAGACCCAGGGAGATGAAATGACTTGTCCCAAGTCACACAGGTGGTAAGAAAGGTATCAGGTGGAATTTTAACCCAGGTCCCCTGCCTTCAGAGCCAGGGCTTTTCCCACTATACCCCATAGTAGGGAAAGGTCAATCCATTACTAGGGGTGGTTTACAAATGGTCTTGGCTGAACTGAAAGACCTGAATGAGCTGGAGGATGCAGAAGAGTATAAGCAATTAGATAGTACTTACTGTGTCCCAGGCACTGTGTTAAATGTGATTTACAAATATTATCTCTTTTGATCTTCACAGCAACCCTTCGAGGTTTATAGTTGAGGTAACTGAGGCAAACTTGCCCAGGGTCACACAACTAGTAAGTGTCTGGAGACAGATTCTAACTCAGGTCTTCCTTCAGGCCCAGTGCTCTACCCACTGTGTCACCATCTGTCTTTATAAAGATCAGAGTTAAACAAATGGGAAGGCCAGGTGAGGGAGAAGCCCATGATTATGAATGTAACAACATGAGTATAGGCAGTTGGACGATAGTGCAAAACAAGGAAGAAATTTCAAGTGCAACCGCAGTTGATTGCTGGTCTCAAGAACTATCTGTGGCTCCCTCTCTATCATGTTTTGTGGTTCCAGGCTCTTGACAGCATAGCCAAGTGAGAAAGTCAGGGTTAGAAACAGATGAGATATGCAAGTGAGTCGGTATGCTATATCTCATGTATGATTCTATTCCAAGGCACATGTGAACAGCTTATTCAAAATTACCAATGTCTCTTTTCTCCTTCAATTTATCAGTAGAAAAAGTCAAGAGTTGACTGTAGAATATTTTGTTGGAAGGCCTGATTCTTTGTAATACGCAGTCCATCTCCCAATACTATGACTTTACCTAGGCTATGTGCAATACTTGGAATGCTCTCTTCTTTTTTTTAATAATGTTTTTAATAATGTTTTATTTTACCCCAATTACAGGTAAAAACAATTTTTAACATTCATTTTTTTAAGTTTTGAGCTCCAAATTCTATTCCTCCCTCTCTCCCTGCTCCCTGACATGATAAGCAATCTGATAGAGGTTATACATGTGCAATCATGTAAAATAGTTCTATATAAGTCATGCAAGAATACTCAAAAAAACAAAGAGAGAGAGGGAGAGAGAGAGAGGAAGGAAGAAAGGAAGAAAAGAAGGAAGGAAAGGAAGGAAAAGAAAGAAGCAGGAAGGAAGGAAGAAAGAAAGAAAAAGAAAGAAAGGTGAAAATAGTATGCTTTAGTGTCTGTTCAGACAACATCAGTTCTTTCTCTGGAAGCATATCGCATTTTTCATCATAAGTCCTTTGAGATTATCTTGGATCATTGTATTGCTGAGAATAAGTCATTCACAATTCTTCATCATACAATATTGCTGTTACTGTATACAATGTTCTCCTGGTTCTGCTCACTTCACTTTGTATCAATTCATGTAAGTCTTTCCCAATTTTTCTGACGTCATCCTGCTTGTCATTTCTTATAGCACAATAAAACACTCTACTTTACTTTCACCTCTGAGAATCCCTAGCCCATCTCCAAGACTCAGCTGAGGCATCACCTCTTACACAAGATCTTCCTTATATTCCCAGCTATTAGCATTGTCCTTCAAAAAATATACTTTACAATAATTGTGTACATATTACTTTCCTCAGACACTGCCACCACCCTGGTGAAGGCCTTCATCATCTCATGCCAGGACTATTGGAATAGCCCAATAGGGGGTCTGCCAGCCACAAATCTCTTCCCACTCCAGTCTATCCTTCACTCAACTATCAAATTGCTATTCCTAAAATTCAGGTCTGACCATGTCACATTCCTACCCAATAAGGTCCAATGGCTACCTATCATCACCAAATATAAAATCCAATGTTTAGCATTTAGAGTCTTTCAACACCTGGCCCCTTCCTACTTTTCCAGTCTTCTCATACATTACACACACATCCCTATCCCATTGTATTCATACTCACTCATACAGTGGCATTGGCCTCATTGCTGTTCCTTAAACAAATATTCCTTCTCCAGACTCTGGGAATGCTCATTCACTTACCCCATGCATGGAATGCTCTCCTTCCTTATCTTTACTTGCTGGCATTTTTCAAGTCCCAATGAAAAGCCCACCTTTTACAGGAAGCCTTTCCTGATCACCTTTATTTCTACCACATCCCCTCTGTGTATTATTTCCAATTTATCCCATATATAACTTGTTTGTTTCATAGTTGTTTAAATGTTGACTGTGAGCTTCCTGAAAAGAGAGAGTATCTTTTGCCTTTCTTTGTATTACCAGTGCTTAACACTGTGCCTAGCAGATAGTAGGTGCTTTAAAAAGTTTATTGGCTATTTAGCTGTATGTATGTTGTATTCCTTCAGTAGAATGTAAACACCCTAAAGGTAAGGATTTTTCATTTTTTTTGTGTGTTTGCATCTGTTCAATAAATGCTTGAGGAATGGTTGCCTAATACCCTCTGGGTGTCTTTTAAAGTTAAAAAAAAAACCCACTTTCCTAAGCCAGAATCCCCTGAGGATTGAAAGGTAAATGTCAATCTAATCATAAATTTATAATATTTCTGAAAAAGAAATTGCATTCCTACTGTTAAAAAGTACCTTTGTGATGGTTTCAAAAAACCTGGGAAGTCTCATATGAACTGACACAAAGTGAAGTAAGCAGAACCAGGAGAACACTGTACACAGTAACAGCAATATTGTTGTCATTCAGTCATTTTTAGTCATGTCCAACTCTTCATGACCTCATTTTGGGTTTCCTTGGCAAAGATACTCGAGTGGTTTGCCATTTCCTTTTCCAGCTCATTCTGCAGATGAGAAAACTGAGGTAAACAGTATTAAGTGATTTTCCCAGGGTCACATAGCTAGTAAGTGTTTAAGGCTAGATTCAAACTCAGGAAGAGGAGTCTTCCTGACTCCAGGCCCAGTACTCTATCCACTGTGCTACCTAGCTGCCCAGCAATACTATAATGATGATCAACTATGAAAGATTTAGCTACTCTGATCAAGACAACAACCCAAATTAATTCCAAAGGACTCATGATGAAAAGAGCTACCCACCTCTAGGAAGAAAAACTGAAGTGTGGATTGAAGCATACTTTTTTCACTTCATTTTTCTTGGGGTTTTTTTGTATGTTTTCTTTTGCAAAATAGTTAATATGGAAATATGTTTTACATCACTTCACATGAATAATTGATATATTACTTGACTTCTCAAGGGGGTGGTAGAGATATAGGAGGGAAAAAGAGAGCTTGGAACTCAAAATTTTTAAAAATGAATGTTAAATTGTTTAATTTAATTAGGAAGTATTTAATGAAATAAATAAAATATGTAAGTATTTTTAAAGTGTTCTTGGGAATCCAGACCTGAGTACCTCAATCCACCTGGCCAGTGGTATGATTTGCCAACCTCAATGGAAAGGAATATGGTATAGTGGAGAGAGTGTTGTATTTGGAGTAAAAAAACAAAGCACAACAAAAAAACAAAAACCTGGTTCAAAACCAAGATTTATAAACCCCAATAAGGTTCATGTTACTTGACATAAGTAGAGCCTAGAGAATAAATATCCTGACTATTCTAGGATAACATACACGTAAGTGACTTGTCATTCACTTTCTTATTGACTGAAACTTTGTGAATAGGAGGAAGGAGTGGGCTAAGATGCGCCATCATGGTCACAGTCACACAGTCAGCTATGACTAGGCACAGAAGGTGGTGTCATGATTCACTTTACACCCAACATACTCAATTCTGACCCTGGAGGAGATCATGGAACTTGTGATAACAAAGTCATTCTCCTGTTTGGTGAAATTGGCAACAGCAAAGGAGATGGGAGCAATGCAGAAAGATGGGGAGAGGTGACAGATGTTGGCAGGTGATCAAAACAAGAAAATGAAATGGAATCATATCAGCAAGTCAACTTATGCCATTTCCAGGGCAGTAGCCAGGAAAAGTTCTGTACATAGAGCGGGAAAAGAGGGGGAAAAGAAAGAACCCCAGTACCAGCCCCGGGGACCACTGCTAACTGTGTTGCTCCCCCCCTCACTGGAGATCTGAGAGATAGATAGAGAGAGAGAGAGAGAGAGAGAGAGAGAGAGAGAGAGAGAGAGAGAGAGAGAGATCACTGGGAAGTGAAAACAATGGAGGTGGGGAGGGGAGGGAACATCAACAAAATATTTTTCTTTTCTTTTTTATAAGAAAATAAAGCAGAGAGACATTACCAGAGAGAACACAACAAAATTAACTAAATCTTTGATAGGATGTGCTGATAAAAGTCCAAAGACCAGGGTTCAAAATGTAGCATATAGGCTCATAGATCTAGAGCTCAAAGGGACCTCACAGGCCATCTAGTCTACTCCACAATTTTACAGATGAAGAAACTGAGGCCCAGGGAGGTTAATTGAGTTTGCTCGTAGTCACAAAAGTATTAAGAGTCAGAGGTTGCATGCATATAGCCTATAGCAGATTACATGACATCTTGGGGAGATGGGAGGGGAGGGAGGGAGAAAAAATGGAACTAAAAATCTTATAAAAGTGTATGTTGAAAACTATCTTTACATGTAATTAGAAAAAATAAAATACTATTAAGGGGGCAAAAATAGTCAGAGGTGGGCGTCCTCTGGTTCCATATCCAGTGCTTTGGCCACTGCTGTTTGCTACCTGTGTGATCTTAGACAAGTTATTTCACTTCTGTGCACTTCAATTTTCTCATCTTAAAAATTAGAAGGATGGCCAAAGACAACTTAGAAGGTCAGTGGGAAAAGTCTGTTTCTGCGGTGGTGAGACAGAAGAACAGCGGGGTTCCAGCCCCATTCCCAGAGCTCGGCCCCAGGGTGGCAGCTGCCTCCTGAGCTTCTGGCCCACAAACTGAGGGGGAATCGAGTGACTGATCAGAGGGGGATTGCAGGGATCTCTCTGTTGGTGCAGGATTCTCTTGTTTTGCCCGTGCTTGGATCTGGGTCACAGTTCTGGGTGGTGGTCCTAGGGCAAGGAGGAGTGCTGGCATGGTGCAGTTTGTAGTGGCTGTGGAGAGGAAATACTCACAGTTCCAAGACAGAAAAGAGTACTTGTGGTCACTCATAGATCAGAGCACAGGACCAGAATGGAGTAAACACCTCACCCTTGATCATACTACCTTGGAAAAACTGAAAATTTACAGGTCTCTAGAAGTATCTCTGAAAAGAGCTGCACAAAACCCCTGAAGCTTGGGATAGTACATTCTCCATACTGGAAACAGACCCGTACCTTAACAAAAAGTTTATAACTCAAGTAATTGGTCGGGATCATGAGCAAGCAGCGCAAAAAGAGTCAGACTATATTATCTTACTTTGGTGAAAAAGAAGATCAAAACACACAACCAGAAGAAGACAATGAAGCCAAAGCCCCTACATCCAAAGCCTCCAAGAAAAATATGAATTGGTCCCAGGCCATGGAAGAGCTCAAAAAGGATTTTGAGAAGCAAGTAAGAGAAGTAGAGGAAAAATTGAGAGTGATGCTAAAGAAGATCCAAAAAAATACTGAAGAAAATAACACCTTAAAAAATAGCCTAACCCAAATGTCAAAAGAGGTCCAAAAAGCCAAT
>NW_020954610.1:58403974-58405014 GCF_900497805.2 Vombatus ursinus
TCATGAAAAACAAGTCAACAGTTTGCTAAAGAAGATCCAAAAAATACTGAAGAAAATAACACCTTAAAAAATAGCCTAACCCAAATGTCAAAAGAGGTCCAAAAAGCCAATGAGGAGAAGAATGCCCTAAAAATCAAAATTGGTCAAATGGAAAAGGAAGTCCAAAAGCTTACTGAAGAAAATACTTCCTTAAAAATTAGAATGGAGCAATTGGAAGCTAGTGACAATTTGAGAAATCAAGGCACTGTAACACTAATCCAAAAAGATGAAAAAATAGAAGAGAATGTGAAATACCTCATCAGAAAAACAACTGACCTGGAAAATAGATCCAGGAGAGAAAACTTTAAAATTATCGGACTATCTGAAAGCCATGATCAAAAAAAAAGCTTAGACATCATCTTTCAAGAAATTATCAAGGAAAACTGACCTGATATTTTAGAACCAGAGGGCAAAATAGAAATTGAAAGAATCCACCAATCACCTCCTGAAAGAGATCCCCAAAGGAAATATTCCTAGGAATATTGTAGCCAAATTCCAGATTTCCCAGGTCAAGGAGAAAATATTGCAAGCAGTCAGAAAGAAGCAATTCAAGTACTGTGGAAACACAATCAGTATAACACAAGATTTAGCGGCTTCTACATTAAGGGACCAGAGGTCATGGAGTATGATATTCCGGAGGGCAAAGGAGATAGGACTACAACCAAGAATCACCCACCAGCAAAACTGAGTATAATCCTTCAGGGTGAAAAATGGTCATTCAATGAAATAGGGGACTTTCAAGCATTTCAGAGGAAAAGACCAGAGCTGAATAGAAAATTTGACTTTCAAATACAAGACTCAAGTGAAACATGGAAGAGGTAAACAGGAAAGAGAAATCATAAGAGACTTATTAAGGTTGAACTGCTTACATTCCTGCAGGGAAAGATGATATTTGTAACTCATGAGTGTTTTGTCAGTATTAGGGTAGTGAGAGGGGAAAAAATTATATGTATGGATAGATAGATAGATAGATAGATAGATAGATAGATAGATAGATAGAT
>NW_020954610.1:58405024-58597395 GCF_900497805.2 Vombatus ursinus
GATAGATAGATAGATAGATAGATAGATAGATAGATAGATAGATAGATAGATAGATAGATAGATAGATAGATAGATGGCACAAAGTGAGTTGAAGATGAAAGGGTGATATCTGGAAAATAAAATTAAGGGGTTAGAGAGGATTATACTGGGAGAAGGAGAAAGGGAGAAGGAGAATGTGGTAAACTATCTCACATGAAACAGACAAGAAAAGGCTTTTACAGTGGAGGGGAAATGGGGGAAGGTGAGAGGGAATGAGTGAATCTTATTTTCATAGGATTTGTCTTAAGGAGGGAATAACATACACAATGGGGTATGGAAATCTATCTTACCCTACAGGAAAATAAGGGGGGAAGGGGACAAGAGAGCAGGGGGTTGATAGAGGGGAGGGCAGATTGGAGGAGGGGATAAGCAAAATACTTAGTTTTTCACAACAGGGCTACTATGGAAGTGTTTTGCATGACTACACATCTATAACCTGTAATGAGATGCTTGCCTTTTCAATGAGGGTGGGTGGGGAGGGAGTAAGGCAGAAAATTTGTAACCCAAAGTTTTAAAAATGCATGTTAAAAATTAAAAAATAAAATAAAAAAGAGAAAAAAAAAACAAAAAAAATGAGAGGGATGAACGAAATGATCTCTTAGGTTCCTTGTAGCTTAAATCTATAATATTAAGATGTAATGGGGGGGCAGCTAGGTGGCGCAGTGGATAGAGAACCGGCCCTAAAGTCAGGAAGACCTGAGTTCAAATCTGGCCTCAGACCAAACACTTGACACTTACTAGCTGTGTGACCTTGGGCAAGTCACTTAACCCCAATTGTCTTTAAAAAAAAAAAAAAAGATGTAATGGGAGAGAGTGTTCTACTGGATAAGGGATCCCTGGTGCATATAAACACACCTGACTTAAGTGGGCAAAATAAAAAGTGATTTTTTACATTATGGATAGAATCTAGTTTTGATCAATGCAATTATAACAGTTCATTCTAGGGAATGAGGTTTTTCTTCCTAAACTTAGCCCAAACTGATTCTATTCTGTAGACCCTGTATATAACAAATCCTGTTTAATAAAAAATCCTGTGTAACAAATGAGTCCAGTTAGCATTTGGTCTATTTACTGAAGATGGCATCTTTTAGGGGAAGTGTCTCTATACAATACCTATATCCCATTATTTGCATAGTACTAGCTATTCTTAATGGAAACAGACATCGTTTTTAAAATCAGCTAGAGAAGAGAGGTAAGGCTTCCTGCTCTGGCCAAAACCCACTTTTTGTACCCAAACTTCAGTGAGAGAAGCTTGAGCATGCATGGCAGGTTTAGGACAGGCCCCTGGTGAATAGTAAATCCAGCTTCTGTCTGGCCCCATCATGCCAATGGCTCAGTCCTCACTTTGGCTAGAGCTCAGAAATGTGCTGCTGCCAGACAGATTTATTCTTTTTAAAAGGTCAGATAATTATTGCAGTTGAAATTATACATCTAGCAGGTGTAAATAGTCCCTGAATCCTGCATGTGCTTTTTCACACTAAGGAGAGGGGTATCCAGGGAAGTATATTCTTTCCAAAGACTTTGTTCCTAGGCCAAGCATTTAAATTGTCTAGCTACCTGGTGATATCAGGTTATACAATAACTGCAGGGTCAGAATTGCTTGGTCTAAAGTTTTGCCTTTATCACCCTTCTATTCCTCAGGCCAAAGTAGAGGCCAGTCTCTAGCAATCTGGACTTCTAAGAAAAAAACAGCCTTTCTCCCTCACCTCCTTCTACCTATGCAGGCTTTTGGTGTGCATACCTCAGTCAGGGAAGGATTGGAAGAAAGAAAGGGAAGATAGTGAAAAGAAAATATGAATGGGGCACACCTCCACAGAAACAACTTGAAAAATTAAAGTTTTTGAAAGCCTCCTGACCTTGGGCAAGTCACTCTACAGGCCTCAGTATTCTTGACAATAAGAATGAGCACATTGTACAAGTGAGCCTCAGAAGTCCTTTCCATCTCCAAATCCGCCATATGTGAAAATTGAAGGGAAAATTTTGCAAGATGAGACATTTGATGTGACCTCAAAAGAGCTTCCACAAAAATCCCATTTTTATAAGATGGCCTGATACGAAATCATAGAGCTAGAGCTGAAAAAGATTTTTTTTGAGGCAATCGGCATTAAGTAACTTGCCCAGGGTCACACAGCAAGTAAGTGTTGGAGGCCAGATTTGAACTCAGGTCCTCCTGACTCCAGGGTTGGTACTCTATCCACTGTGCTGCCTAACTGACCCTGAAAGGGATTTCAGAGAGCATCTACACAAAAGGTTTTTATTTTTTTTTTTGTAACATGAACCCTTTGGCAGAATCTGAGGACGTCCATGAACCCCATCTCAGAATAATGTCTTTAAATAATCAAAGGAAATGCTAAATTTCAGGTAGAGGATAGTGAAAATTAAGTTGTATTTTTCCCCTTCAAGCTCACAGACCCCCTATGATATATCCTTGAGTTGGGAACCAGTGATCTAGGGCAATGGGCTTGGATTCAGGAAGACCTTAGCTCAAATCCCTCATCAGACACTTACTAGATACATGACCATAAGTCCCTTAACCACTCTGAGCCTCCATGTCTTTTCCTGAAAAATGAGATAGTAATAGTACCTACCCCACAGGATCATCATGAGAATCAAATGAAATAACAAATGTCAAATACTTTGCAAACTTTAAGGTGTCATACAAATATTAGCTATTATGAGCAGTAATCTAAGCCAGAGAATTTATAAACTTGCCTAAGATCACACAATTATTAAGAATCAGAGCCAAAATTTGAACCTGGTCCTCTGACTTAAATATACTATTCTTACCATTGCACCATGTAGTGGCAGAAATGAGACTTCTTTATTTGAAGAAAATTATATCACTTCAATGGTTCCAAGAAGGCATTTCTAATCTCAAAAGGCATTTCACAGGGCCTGAGTCCTCATGTTCCTCTAAAAAATTAAGAAGAGAGGGCAGCTAGATGGTGCAGTGGATAAAGTTCCTGCCTTGGAGTGAAGAGAACCTAAGTTCAAATCCGGCCTCAGACACTTGACACTTACTGTGTGACCTTAGGCAAGTCACTTAACCCCGATTGCCTCATCCCCAAAACAAAAAAAGAAAAACATAAAAAAAGAAATTATCAAGGAAAACTGCCCTGATATTTTGGGGCACCTAGGTGGCGCAGTGGATAGAGCACTGGCCCTGAAATCAGGATAGACCTGAGTTCAAATCCAGCCTCGGACCAAACACTTAACACTTACTAGCTGTGTGACCCTGGGCAAATAACTTAATCCTAATTGCCTAAAAAGAAAAAAAAAAAAAGAAAAAAAAAGAAAAGAAAAATTAAGAAGAAATGCATCCATTTTTTTTTTTAAAACATTTTAATGAATCTGATCAGCACCACCAAGAAAAAGTCTGGTTCTCAGTTTATGGTGGAATCTGTCAGCAACAAAGAGAAAGTGAGGAAGTGATAGGATAACTCAGACAGCCAACTGCTCAGCTGGCATCCCTACAAACTTTCTGGCACTTGGAAGGTGGGAGGGGAGGTGTCAAAAAGGAAGCAAGAGAATGGATCAGAAATGAATGTGGGCATCCTTGGGGAAGCCAAGCAGGGAGGCCACCCCACGCCAAAGGGTGCTTAAACCAAGGGGGAAGAGCTACTCTCCTCGAGCGGCAAAGGTACAAGTGGCTCCTCCAAATTCCATTCCCTCCTTTCCTCTCCTTAACCCCACTTACAGGACGAAGATTTCTGAGTAAAGTTGGCATTCCCACCACCCTACTCCCCATATGCTTGGAAAAGGAGTGTTTTTATTGTCCTGTCCCTGGCTCTTAACTATGTGCCATCGTTCTGCCAATGCCTTGGCTGAATGGGCAACATCTCTCCTCGTGCAAATCGCTTAGAGAGTACAGCGCAGCTGGCGACAGTGCCAGGCCACTTGGCTGATGATCCCCATAAGACACTGGGATCCTGAATGAGTCCATGACTCCTCAGGAGGGCTGGGACCAGCTGCCATTGGAGCAACCTGCCTCTGCCATCTGCTGCCAAGCTCACAAAACCAGCAGCAGAGGCAGTAATGGGCAAGAGTTCTTGCTGCCTCCAATGCTCTGACCAACTCGAAGGACTTCAGAAAATCCTTTGGTCTGATGCAGCACAGTGCCCTTTGGGGGCCCTCCAGAGAGCAGCAATGCCCAAACTGACAGCTCCCCTAGGAAGGTAGTGAATGCGAGCCCCCTGAACCTGAAATTTTCCTCTGTCTGCTGATCAACATTCCATTATTCCTTCAAAACCCAGCTTTTTAAACATCTCTGGGAAGCTTTCCCTGACTAACTCACACTGACACTGGTAGAGTATCATATTGAGCCTCAATCCTTGGACACCAGAGTCAATCTGCTTTTGATAGCACTTCCTTGTCCTTTACATCTCTGATGTGTCCCTTCCCCTATCTCCCTGCTGTCACCATATTATTTCAGACATTTCACATACAGACCCCTCAATACCTCCTCCCTAGACTACTGCTAAGAGATGTTTCCTCTTTCATTCTTCTCCCCCTCTAATCAATCCATCCTCCAGGCAGCCAAGAGAGTAGCATTTTTACTCATAGGAATCTTGGTCAGTTTATTCTTCTGCAAGAGGCTCCCTATTGAAGGAGTTATTTGGCATAATAGATAGAGTACTGGCTGGATATGGCACTAGAAAGACATGGGATCTAGTCCTGCCTCAGGTACTTACTAGGTACGTCACTCTGAGCATATTGCTTAACCTCTCTGTCTCAGTTTTCCTTATCTGTAATATGGGTATAATAATAGTAGCCTTTTCACAGTGTTGTGAAGATCAAATGAGATAATATATAAATCACTTTGCAAATCTGAAAGTTCTAAATAAATCTTAGCTGTTATTATTACTACCTAACAAATGAAATTTAAATTCCATACCACTGTTGTTGTTATTGTTCAGTCATTTCAATTGTGTCCGACTCTTCATGACCTCATTTGGGATTTTCTTGACAAAGACACCGGAGTAGCTTGCCATTTCCTTCTCCAGTGGATTAAGCAAACAGAGGTTAAGTGACTTGCCCAGGGTCACACAGCTACTAGTAAGTGTCTGAGAATGGATTTGAACTCAGGTCTTCTTGACTCCAGGCCCAGCACTCCATCCACTGAGCCATCCAGTTGCCTCTGTGTCAGAAAGACCTGAGTTCAAGTCTTTCCTCTGGTATGTATGTGCTGTGTCACTCTGGGCAACTTCTCAGGGCTTTAGGCAACTCTGTAAGGCTCACAGTTAGAAAGAAGGTGCTGCCCTGCTTTGGTGGTGAATTGCCTTACCTGGAGCAGCCTATGATGAAATAAGAAGTCCAGTTTGGGACCATGAACTCCTTGAGGCCAAGGGCTGTATCTTATCTACACTTTCTGGCTTTCCAGCACTTCACATAGTCTCTAGCACACAGTAGGTACTTTCAAAATGTTTGTTGCATTGTAATAGTTTTCACATTTTAAACTGCTTTGTGTGTTGTTTTTTGAAAAAATTATATTTATCTTTTCCACTGGTGGATATCACAGGGATTATGAATTCTACTTCCTTCATATCACTCCCTTCTCCACCTCACCCCCCACTGCCACACAGAGTCACATGAGGTTTAACCAATGGTGTAAATGGACTTGTTAACAGACTCTGAGTAGTTCTGTGGTTTTCAAGCTTTGCAATAAACATGGTGATTGCATGTCACAGATTTTGATCCCTACACAGGAAGGAAGGAGAATCAATGTCAGTGGCATTTGACCACAATAGTCTCTGCACTAATTAAAGAAGGTTGGAAACTAGAAAAGGAATCCCAGGGCAAAGGGTGTGCTTCCTGGCAAAAAGGAGGAAAATTGGTGGGACAACTCGTAAGTTTCTTCTCATCCACCGGGTCTGCTCTAAGTAAATGTGTACCCTGCCATTGCCCACCCTAGTCTGAATCCTTAGGAAGAAGGCCATTAGTCCCTGGAGCCTGCCAACAACCCTCACCCTCACACCTCCACCCATCTGCTCAGAACCCCCAGCTCCATCCTCCCAAAGCTTCAGGGCCTGTCTAGGGAGAGAGAACCGATGTAAATACGACCCAGACAACCCAGAAATCATCTATCAGGAGAAGGATATTTTGGGTCTCCTCCAAGATGACCCTCAAAACACCCCCCGAGGTTTAGTTTGCATTAACAGCTGGCTGTGCTGAGCTTGCCTCAGAAATGGATCTGCTCCATCAGCTGACTCTCCTCCTTTCCCAGAGTTACCCTAACAGCCTGTCGATGGAAGAAAGAGAAGACCAAATATTTAACAGACCATATGATTTTCTTCTCCTCCATTCCCTCAGGCTCCACTGGATACATTTACAGAAGTGGCTTTTACTTTCTCTAGTCCAAACCCCTAGTACAGAGAGAAGACTCAAAGTCCCTAACTCCCTCCCTCCCTTTCATGTCTTTTGGCTCAGACAAAAGCATCTGCTCTCTAAGATCAAATAGACCACACCATCCCTTTGAGACAGTGCTGGTCACAGGATACTCTGGGGTCAAGTATGATGCACCTTCTCCAAGTAATCAGTTTTTACTTCCATAAGACACATCAGAAGATCCTAGAGTAAGCAGCCCTGACACAAGATAGTATCAGCAGAGGAAGGGATAGGGCACAACACACATCCCAAAGACCACTCAAAGGACAATCAATGCAGACCTGCAGCTCTTTGAGAAGAGCTATAGATTCCCATCCTGCTTCAAAGCCTCCTTTGCTATTTAAACCATATCAGACACACACTTGAAGACCTCCTCTTCAATCACATTACTGAAGAATTTACATGCATAATAAAAAGCTGCTGTCTTGACACTAATCTTTGAAAAATTTTACATTTGTATTAATTTTACTTCCCAAGTTTTTAATTGAAGAGATTATATTCCATCACAGGGGAAATAAAATCTGAGTTCATCTATCCAAGGGCCATGTGGCTTCATTAGAAATTACATTAGCTCCTCATTAAGCAACAATAATAATGTAGAGTTGGAATCAATAAAAAATACATTGCCCTAAGGTGTAGATTAGCTTGGTTCAATTATACTCTTATATGGCCAATCACTAGCAGCTTCAGTGCTAATAAAAAGGCAGTGGAATGCATGAGAACCTAATGCTTCTTCATTCTCACTCACAGAACACATAGCCCCTGATTACAATGGCATAAAAGCAAATCCCATCCTGGAAGCCACACTTGTCTCTATCAGGGTCATTTGTGATGAGAAAAACTGACTCACATTTCTAAGAAGCAGGAAGATGTGGGAGCTGTCAGGGAGGCACTATGACACCATAGGTTCAGAGATCAAGAACTAAAAGGGACCCCAGAGACCATCTAGTCCAACCCTCTCATTTCACAGATGAAGAAACTGAGACCCAAGAAGGTTAAGTGCTTTACCCAAAGTCACAGGTTAGTAAGTGGTGGAGCTAGGATCTGAATACAGGTCCTTTGACTCTACAGCCCTTGTCCTTTCTACTATCTCACTCTATCTCTGAGAACCCAATAGGTCAAGCTAGGATTGTAGCTGACATTCTAACCAATCAGATAAAAGATGACCATCTTAGAAACCCAGCTTTGACCCCTGTTCCACCTTCTCACCCCTACTCTGATATATGAATTGGAGAATGTCATTCCCAAAGGGCCCTACAATTCCATATGGGAGAAAGAAGACTTCCAACTTAGAGGAAAATCTGTACGTGAACTCCAAGAAGTTCTTCTGAACAAGGCTCTGCCTTGAGCTGGGGTATTACATAAAAATCTTTGGGCATTACCTATAATACAAGTACCAGGCTCAGGATCTGCCTTATTCTAAGTAGTATTTCAGTCCAAGATTGGGGATAGAAATCAGTGGGAAGAATAGTTATAGATACGGGTATAGAAATATACTCTTGGTTAACAGAGATGGATAGAGGTAAAGACCTAAATATAATTCTTACCTTACATAGTGAAAGATCCTTCCCAACATATTACCAGAGTCTCCTTTTAAGGGATTCTGGACAGTCTCCAAGGGTTAATAATATATACAATAGGGATGGTGGCAACTACTGAATTGTTGATTGTAATACTCACCCTACCTAGGTTCCCATGCCCAAACTCCATGTCTATATAGTGCTGTCATGCATGTCATCCCTACTTAATGCAGGGAAAAATGGCAGGAGGTAAGAGAAAATGAACAACTTACCTGTGTCTCTGCTAGGCTATAGGGCAGGGCTAGTTGAGCCTGGACAAAAATAAAAAAGAAACAAATGAAATGGTTAGTTTTCTAATTAAAATAATGTCTTCAAGCTTTGTTGCCTTTCTTAGAAATAATAACTACATTACTCATCTAACAGTCTGCCTGGGAGTTTCCATGAAATCTGAAGGAGGGTCTAGTTAATTTATTATTCACAGAAATTAGTGACAGTGGGAAGAGATTTTTCTGTCAGTTTTCCTCATTTGTAAAATGAGCATATGGACTCAAAAAATCATTGATTTAGGGACCTTATAAGCCATTGAGTCTAAACCCCTTCATTTTACAGATGAGGGAACTGAACCAACAGAGGTTATGTAACTTGCCCAAAGTTACACAACTAATAAGTATATGACGTTGTCGTGCTGACTCTTAAGTCCAGTAGCCTGACCAATACTCTGTTGCCTCTAGCTTTTGGTAAGCTCTAGCTTTGGTAAGGATAATTGTCCTCCACTGGAACCTCAATGGCAAGAGATCACTTCTCTTCAATGACCCAATGGCCTCTTCTTGCTCTAAATCTATGATCTCATGAATCAACCTTCCCACACTCTCATAGAGTAGCTACAATGTTCATGGGCAATGATACAACTGGCAAATGTCTTGTGGCAGTATCTCAGATGATTGAGGGACGGGTGATGAAGCTGAATTAGAGGACCTCCAAGGTCTCATCTAGCTCTAAACCTATGACTCTGTGACATTAGGTCATCTTGGAGAAAAAAAAATTAATGCAATCCTAATTACCTGAAGGAAGAGAGAACCTTTTCTCAAGCCGTCTCCTACTCTTCCTTTTTTTAAAGAATAAAAGGACAAGGATTTTCAAATGAAGGGAATCAAGTCAGACTAGGAACCCCTAGTCTGGGACTTAGTGACAGGAGGGGATAAATATCAAAATATTGTTATTAACCTGGTTGGTGTATATACCTAATAATGATTTTAATTAGTCACTAGCCATAAATAAAGAAAAGTTATTTGTTGCATAACTCTGGAATGTTATAAACAAAGCTTTGGGATGGAGAATGTCCAAAAAGAAAATGCATGAGTTTCAAGGGTAGAGGGTAGAACCTAGTTATAAGAGTTCTAGCCCAGAAGTAGCTCAGCTGCCAGCTAAGCCAGGTTGGTGTTTTTAAGAGGCTCGGACCTTTCCTTTAAAAGAAATGGAATCTAGAGGTAATTATAAAAGACAGATAACTTTGATTATAGGAACCTGAAAAGCTTTTGCATAAACAGAATTAACGTAGCTAGGATAAGAAGGTAAATGACTAAATGAGAAAAAAAAACCTGTGTATTGAATTTCTCTGATAAGAGTTTGGTTTCCAAAATAAGTAAATAAAAGATATAAATATATATATATATATGTATACACGTACACACACATACACACACACACGCAAACACACTTATGTGTGTATAAAATCTATTCCCTAATAGATAAGTGGTCAAAAGAATTTCAAACTATTAACGACCATTTGAAAGAATGCTCCAAATCACTAATAAAAAGAGAAATGCAAATCAAAACAACCTCATACCCTGTAAATTTTATCAAAGATGATAAAATATCAAATGTTGGGAAAGGGATTGTAGAAATGTAAGCTCACTAGTGCATTACTAGTGGAGCTATGAATCAATATAACCATTCTGGGAAAAAACAATTTGGGGTTATGCAAATAAAGTGATGAAAATGACCATATCGTTTGACCCAGAGATTGCATTACTAGGCTTATAACCTAAAGAGGCCATTGATAAAAAGCAATTCCCCATACACACCAAAATATTTATAGCAGCATTTTTGTGATAGAAAATAAGTGGAAACAAAGTAGTTGCTCATCAAATGAGGAATAGCTAAACAAATTGTGGTACATAAATGTAATGGAATATTACTGTACTGTAAGAAATGATGAATGTGATGGAGAGAAAAGCATGAAGAAATCTACAGAAACTAATGCTGAGAGAATGCACACAATGACTGTAACAATGTAAATGGAAAGAATTACAAACACAATCAAAAATGAATGTAGCAAAATTTCAAAGGACAAGTGTGGCTCTCAAGAAGAGATATCCGAAAACCCTCTGCATATCTTTGCAACAGTGGGAGGGACACAAGTGTGGGTTGCATATATTTGTGCATTATACATATTTTCAGAATTTTTCAATGTATTAATTGGTTACACTCATTTCCCTCTTCCTTTTTCTTTTCTTTTTGTTTTCAGAAACATTGTGTGTTATAGGAAATGGTTCTCTGGGAGCAGGAGAAGGATACTAGGAGAAATTATGTGATATAAAAAATAAGATATCAATAAAACTTATTTTTATAAAAAAAGAACAGAAGGACCCAATAGTCAATCCAAAGGAATGAATAGCTAATAGTAGAATTCCAAGTATCAGTGAGAAAAGCTTGAGGACAGAAGTATCTCCTCCAGTCATATGGAGGAGGGAGTTTCCTTTTCTGTCTTGGGCACTATTCTTGCTAAACATTCTGTGGCATATAATGAAGCGGAGAAACACATGTTGCATGAGAAATCATGTACTATTTGGCAATTTTTTCCAAGAATACCCCAATAAAAAGAAGAAAATGAAAAAAAAAATTTTAAAGGGATATAGAGTCTCCAAATTGATGTCTTTTTCAAGGACCCATAGCAAAGGTGGCTGGTAGAGAACAGCATTTAACAGGTGCCAAAAATTCCCTTTGCTATAGCTCAGATTTGAAGTGGTCATAGGTACTATTGAGTTAGAGCCCTGAAGACACACAGCTGGGAAAGGAGGTGGCACATGCTGTTCCAGGTGCCCATGGAGATGATGGCTTTGAGTTGCAATAGCAGCTTGAGCCTAACAGCAGAGTTCACACAGTGCTATGCACATAGCAAGAGCTCAGTAAATACTTGATGAATGAATGATTTCACTTTCAATTTCTGCCAAAAAGCCTGCTAAACTCAAGAAAATCTAGTGATTTACTAATCACAAGGCATCAACTTTCCCATTTGTTAGGAGGAAATGAGATGACTTAAGTAGATGTGTTTTGAGGCTTGGAGGATAAACATTGTTTTTTTGAATTGGCAGGATATGGAGCTCTTTCTGCTCCTTACACAGCTACCTCTCCCAGCCCCTATTCCATATCTGAGTTTGTTTTTCAATCTCTCCATTTATACCTATGAAAAACAGACATCAAATATGCCTGCCTATATGGCTTTGTAAATAGATGCCGAGACCTGATTAGCTCTGAGGAAAGATCTTAGAGACAACCATTTTGTTAACAGTAAATACAGCCCAGCAATACTAGCCCTTCTCTACTAGCTCCTCCTTGAACTAACTACAGGGATCATTCCTCTCAAAGGAGGATGCCCCTTCCTTTACAGGAGTCTAATGTGAAGTTCTTCCACCCCTCTCAGTCCCAGATTCCCAAACTGCATCATAGCTAAAGTTGACTTTCCTTTGGTGCCTTCTAGTACATCTCTTGGTCTCATACAATAAGAAAGCAACTAGGTGGTACACTGAACAGAGCACTGCATCTGGAGTCAGTAAGACCTGAGTTCAAATTCTGCCTCAGACACTTATTATCTACATGTAGACAACAATGTTAAGGGACATGCCCTTAACAAGTCACTTAACCTCTCTCATCCTCAGCTAAGGGAAGGAGTTGAACTCACTGTCTCTAAAGTCCCTCCCAGCTCTCAATCTATGATACTATGAATTAGGTTTCTAAGTATATACAGAGTATCATATTTTCTCATCAAATAGTTATTTCAGAAGACTGATCAACCTATATCAACAAGCACTCATTAAGCCCCTGTTAGATGCTGATGTTACAAAGTAAAAAATCAACTGTCCCTGTCCCCAATAAGGAGTCACTAGATTTTTCATTTGATTGGAAAGAAACATTAATCATCAACAAGAACTTTTCAAATACCTACTATGTGCCAGATACCATTCTAAGCCGTGGGTATACAAAGGCAAAAACAAAATTGTCTCTATTCTCAAGGAGTTTGCCTTCCATGAGGTGGTAGGGGAAAATCAACATGTACACATGTAACCAGATAAAAAAAAATTGCAAAGTAAACACAAAGTCAGTTAGGGAAGGGGTACTAGCAGCATGGGTGATCAGGAAAGACCTTCAATAGGAGATGTTACTTGAGGTGAGCTTTGAGAAAGCTAGAAGTCTAAGAACTGGAAGTAAGGACTAAGTATATTCCAGGCATGAGGAATAGCCCTTGCAAAGGCACAAAAGTGGGAAATGAAATTTCATGAAAGGGGCAAAAGAGGAGGCCATTTTGACTAGATTCTAATGTATGTGAAGGAGGATAATGCTTCAATAGTCTGGAAAGATAGGCTGAACCCATATTGTATAGATCTTTAAATACAAAATAGTGAAGTTAGTATTTGATTCTAAGGCAATAGGGAGCCACTAGATACTTTTGAGCAGGGGGTGGGTGGCATGGTCAAACCTATGATTTAGGAATATCACTTTAGTGTTCACTTGGTCAATACATACACTAAAGTGTGAATATCATTTTGGCAGATGTGGAAAGAATGGATTGGAGAGCAGAAAGTCTAGAGGTACTGATTAGAAGACTATTTAAATGGGCAAGAGGTGATGTGGACCTGAACTAGGGTGGTTGGGGCATTGGCAGAAAGAAAGAGACATCTGCAAAGGATGTTGTAGAGACTGAATAAAAAAGACTTTGCAATTGATTGGCAATGGGAGTAAGGTACAATGAGAAGTTGAGCTTGACTCTGGGGTTGCAGACATGTGACTAGAAGGATAGTGGTGCTGTTGTTAGAGAGACAAGGGAAGCATTTTGGAGGGAATCTGTACATGTTGAGTTTGAAATCTTCTGTTGCCCAGCTAATATTCCTTATAAATAAATCTGGTCACATCAGTCTTCTGCTCCAAATCATGCAATGGTTCCTTATTGCCCAGGAGGTAAAACTGAGACTTCCAAACCTGGCATTTGAGACCTTCCACAACATGGATCCACCATCCTTTTCATCTTTATCTCCTACCCCTTCCGTACAAACTACATCATAGCCAAACTGAACTACTTACCTATGAGGGCAAACACCATGTCTTATATTAAACTTTGTATTTTTCCAGCACAAAGGTTTATTTAACTGAATTGTTTAGTTGAAAGCAACAAAGTGTCCACCTAACATCCCAACAAAGACTCAGATTAACATTAAATGAAACCATAACGCCACACTGCCAAGGTATTTGCTATGATAAGCAGATGGGGTGGGAAATGCAAGCTGCTGCAACAAAAAAGAAGCAAACTTTGCAAAACCAGATTGAGTTGGACAAATGGTCAACTCTCTAGCACTTCTTGCATTCTAGCTGCTTAATTTTGTTTAGATTCCCCCTAGCTTCGAATCTCCACTTGTCATTTGGTTTTCCTGCCTGCCTCAGACTTTACATCTCAGTTCCCACGCTTTGCTATGGACCTGGCTTGTCAGTTTACTCTTGCTCTCCCCCTCCAATTTGGATACTGATATTCCTGGTCTCAGGAAGGAATTATCTACTCTAACAGCATGTGTTGGACCTTAGTAGGATATGACAATGATTTGTCTTACTGGTAATTTCATCTTCCAGAATGTAGAAGAAACCATAAGCAACCTGTTATCCTTTATGATTCTGGCCAATAGAGAGGAACTAGTTGGTGAAATAGAAATGTCAAAAAAACTTAGGCACCCATAAGCATTTAAGGAATCAACTGTACACATTACAACATTTTCTATCAACTGGACAGCAGGTTAGAAAAAATTCAGAATTTGGATAGAATCCTGTGATCAAATATTCTGATGGGGAAATTAGCTCAAGAAAGATGAAAAGTTCTCAAGAATGGAAGTTTGATGATAGTGCCTTAAATTATTCCAGTGAGGAAGAAAAGGGAGAGGTATTTGAAGAGACTAAGGTAGTATATACAGAAGGAATTCATCCAGAAAGCCTGGACTTTTAAAAAATGAAGAGAAGAAAATGAAAATGAGTAAGTAAGGATGAATACAAAATGGTAACATGATGTTGAAAGAGTAGGTTAAAGAAAGTAGGCTAAAGCTGTCTGAAGTGATACTATAATAAAGCTAAAGATGATGGTTTTTAGCCACTATTTTGGAAAGAGAAAAGGAACAATAGAGAAGGCACAGAACCACTGGTTAGGGTAGATAGAATATGATAAGAGATGATGGAGAGAAGGGAGAAATGACCCAAGTTTTATTTTTCTTCCATATTGTTCTATGAATGAGAATGCCCTTTTGTATGGAAATGAACAAAAGTTACAGAAAACTGAAACTCAAAAATAAATAAGGAGATGCTAAGAAAGTATCTCATCAGCTTCAATTAGTCTAAATAATCTAGCCTAAATGACTTAAACAACATTCCAAGATAATGAAAGAATTTGATGATCATTTACCTCAACCTCCTCCTTTTATAAGATGAGGAAATGTAGGCCCAGAGAGATCAAGGGACATTCCCAAGGACTCATGGATAATAAGTGTTGGAGGTAAGATTTGAATCAAGATCCTTAGACAACAGAGACACTCTTCTTTTTATTATAACACATTTCCTCACATTTGAAATGTTATGTCCAATCAAAGTGCCACATTTTAGAAGGGACACGCGCAAACAGAAGTGAGTAAGAGAAGAATGACATAGTTGGGGAAGAGACTGAACATCACAATATGAGGATAAATGAAAGTAAATGACTTAATCTTTGTTATACCAATCTGAGTAAATTCATTTAAATTTATTAAGCATATATTATGTTCAGTGCTAGGTCTACAAATAGAAAAGCAGAGAAAATTTATGCTCTCAAGAAATTCCCCTTTTAATGGGGGAGACAATACATAGAGAAGGTTTCAGTCACAAACCAGATGGAAAGGTCCAATGGTCCTAAGGGTATGGTGACAAAGCAGATGCAAAGGTGTATTCTTTATTGTTGTTTCTACTATTAAAATAATTTCTTTTTCATATTTAGAACCACATGACAGTGACAAGGGCTTTGGCATCAAGAAATTTCTTTTCTGAGTCTTCAGGATCTGTGGCTGCTAAGGAAGCATAAGCTAAGAAGAAAAAACTGAGGAGGGACAAGGCAGCAATCTTCAAATCATAGAATCATAGAATTGTAGGACTAGAAGGGAAACTGAGGCCCATAGAGGTAGAATAACTTGACTAAGGTTGCACTGATAGACAGTAGTAAAACTGAAACTAGAACCCAGAGATCTATAAGATTATAATGTGAAAATGATATTGGATTTGTTTTGTTTGGCCCTAGAAGAAAGAACTAGCAACAAATGGGTGTGAGTTATATGGAGGCAAATTCAGTCTCAATATAGCAATTGATAAGTGATATCATCCATGTCCTCCACTCATGCAGATCAAAACCCTTCTCTTCCTATGTGAAACTTCTCTTCTTATTAGAGAACTTCCTTTGAATTTAAATATTTCATGGAGATCAGTGCTGTCCATATCTTATCCTTCATTCTGGATTCATGCCCAACCCACTTCCTTTTCCAGATATACATGTCCTTGAATGTCTTTTATGTAATTTCTCATCATCAAGTTATCATGAGCAATATGCTGAGCCTACTACTAAAATCCTCCATGCATTTCTCCATTGCCCTTTGGATCTCCCACCATTTTGGATCTTTTGAGATTATTAGGTTCCAAGAATTTTGGCCATGTAGCATTAACAAGAGAACACTGGTATTAAAAAATAAAACTATAAAATGAGTTTTGGTGTCAGAGAGCAATTTGGGATCACTGAAAGCACTACAAAATTTTCCTAGTATGATCCATCCCCCATCTCTCTATTCAGTTCCAGGCCCAGTGCCCTATCCATCTGTAGTGTCTATGTAAGCAATATTATACAGTGGCAAAAAGTGCGGAGCTCCTGGGTTCAAATCTTGCCTCTAGTAATTATTACCTGTGTGACCTTAGACATGTTACTTCCTCAATTCAATTTCTTCCATGAGAAAATGAAAGGGTTGGACAAGGTGGCTTTTAAGGTCTCTTCCATATTTAAATCTATGAGCTTCTGACCCTCACAACAACTTTGGGAGGGAGGTGCTATTATTATCCCCATTTTACAATTGAGGAACCTGAGGCAGATAGAGATTAAGTGACTTGCCCAGAGTCACTCAGCTAGTGTCTGAGGCCATATTTGAACTCAGATCTTCCTGACTCCAGGCCCAGTGGTCTATCCATTGCACCACCTAGCTGCCTGTCACACAGGACCTGAGCTTAAATTCCAGCTTTACCACTTGTTCTCTGTGTGACTTTGGACAATTTGTTTAACCTCTTTTGGTCTTAGGTTTCTAACCTGGAAAAATGAGAGACTGGACTAGAGGACCACTAATTTCCCTTCTAGATCTAAATCTATGTTCCTATGACAACCCTCTCAGCTTCAAAATTCTATTACCAACCTTCCCCCAAAAGACAAAAGGCTCTTTTTAACAGGGAGTTGTTACTCTGCATACTCTTTGGGGCACCAGTCCCTAACACTAAAATCCCCTTAACACTTAGCTCCTTTCCATCACTGAACTTCAGAAATGAGAATAAGTACTTTTACTTTCTTTATGTTGTGTGTTCAGTAAAACTGGGAGAATAGCTCTGGCCCATTTCATTCTCTTCTCTCTGGACCAGATGTGCTCACTAAAGCTGGGTGGCTCTCAAAGATAAAGGCCACCCTCTTCAAAGAGGATTATTAATGAGCTCCAGCACCACTTAAATGAAGTCAAAACTTGAGATTAAGGCTATCCAGGCTTTGAGCAATCCATCCACTATGCTACCATACATTCTACTTTTCTGCATGATGCTTCCTTCAACATGAAGGAAGCTGTCTGAACAAAACCTATGAGATTTCACTGGGAATACTACCTGTATTTTGGGGATAATTACAAGGCTCTGGCTCAGATCCATTTATAAGGCAGCACAAGGAATGACCACAATGAACTCTACCCTTTCTTTCCCCCTCTGAAAATTTTCCAAAGAGCTTAAAGGGAAGAAGACACAACATGAAACTTTCATCAGAGGTCTGATTGCTGCAGGAGTAAAGAAGCCAGACAAATCCTAATTCTGAGTGGTGCTGAGCAAGTTAATTGGGCACTGCCATCTTTCCATTGCCTCTCATTCATGCTCTTGATGTCTGGGAACACAAAGGGCTTATACACAAGTGAACATGCAACCCCACAAGCATTGCTAATAGCAAGGAGCAAAAGTGGTATTTGCAATCTCTAATCACCCTTATTTAATATCAAAGTCAGTCTCTTTGCCTCTCGGTATTCTAATCCCGACCCTGTTGTGCTCTGCAAAAGAACAGATTCACTTTCTTCCACTGGTCCTTTTAGAAAATGGTCAGACACCATGATATCCCCTGAAATTCATGGCTCACATCACATTACAAATGGGGAGTTCACAAGATGTGACCAATATCCTTCTCCACCAAAACTGGAGCATATTCTAGAATGAACACCTAAGTGGAACTTAACATCTTCCCATATTTTCTTTACTCTAGGAAACAGTCTACAGAATGGAGATAGAAGACCCCAAAATCCAAAGTATGGCAAATAAAGCTGCATAGGGAAGAATATGTGAGGGGAAGCATTGTGGCAAAGTAGAAAAGACACTGAATTTGGAGTCAGAGGGTCTTTGTTCAAATCTCAGCCACAGCTAAATTTTTAATTCTGGGATTTGTGTGACCTTTGGAAAGTCTCATAACTTCTGTGTGCCTCAGTTCCTTCAACTGAATTTCTGTGCCTCAGTTTCCTCAAGAAAAATGAGGTAGCTGAATTAAATGACCTCTAAAGTCTCTTTTAGCTGCAAGTCTATGATTCCATGGACTAACACACATCACTCATCAATGTGCAATCAAAGTTAAGGCTCTTTATGAGCCCCTGGTGAGGATGTTCACAGTACAGTGAGCCTGCCATGATTTGTTTCAGACAGGGACATGAAGCAGGGAGGGAAAGATGATAAGTATTTTACTCACCTTTTTTCATACAGTGGCCATTTTTCTAAGGCTTTCCTGGAGCAGTCTACATCTGCTTTTTATGCAGCTTAGATGAAGGGGAGGGAAATGAGGTGGTGACCTCTTTAAGGCACAGTGCAAGCTTTGCTACTACCTCTCAAGTTGTCAGAAATAAGAACTTGTCAATACATTGCCCTCCAGTTCGGCTGGCGCCACCGAGGGACCTGAGCCTCCCCAGGGACAGGAAATCAATAGAGAGGAACCGAGAGGCTTTTAAAATGATTTTGACAGCTTGGGACTCATGCATTAGGGCTCCTGATGGGACACAGGCAGCAAGGGCAAGAATTCAACTTGGCCTCCTATTTCTGTGGGGCCAGGAGGGGATAACACAGAGCAGGGAGCTGTCCAGCACAGTCAGAAGGCAGAATGGCAGCACGTAGAATGGCAGCACGTAGCCCAGCCTAAAACAGCATTGGCCTTCAAGGAGTGCCACAACAGAGAATTGCACCCTTTTCATGAAACATTTTTTTAAAAAATCAAAGTAATAGAGCTATTTTCCTAGAGAACCCATCTCATTTCCAGCTTCAGTAAAGTCCTTATGGCTGTTCCAGAGGCTGAGTTTCCCTAACATCACTTCCCACCAAGTTTCCCTTGGCAATCACACCCTCCATGCTGAAACCCCATGGCTACCTGTACCACCACTGCTGCTCACCTTCTTCTTAGTCCCTATAGATACAAAAAACAACAGCAGCATAAGGAATACATGAGCACAGCTCTCCTGAATGAGTTTGATTATGCCAAAGTCTTCAGAATCCCAGCATCCAGTACTTAATTTTTAAAATGTAATATATATTTAATGGAATATTAATATTTAACACACCTAATGCAATATTTAATTTGCTATCTAATGCAAATAAAAATAGTAAACAGATTTATTAATGATTTACAGAAATGCTTTTTCCCTATTTCTTTTTAGCATTTTCTGCCCAGGGAATAATTTTCCACTCCCCAGAATGCAGACATTGGAGCATTTTCAGACTGAATCCTGCAAGTGGGTCAGGATGATCATTTGACAAATCATTATCACCAACAAGAGACAACCACATCATTAGACAGGGCCAAATAGCATACCCAATTCCAACAGTTGTTACATCCTTTAAGAACTTATCATTAATCAGTGACAATGTTCATGAGAAACTTAACATTGGAATAATTTTCCAGGCACTTTGGGGATGTTCTCAGGCATACACAGGATATCCATATTGCACTATGTCACCTCCACACAAATCTAACCTTCAACATATCTATTTTCTCAGAGGATTTAGTGTTTATTATGAACCAGACCATTAACTCAGTGAAACCCTGACATAGCCAGGAGTGGGCACTGCTTCATAAATGAACCTAAAGGAAGTATCTTCAGGTTTCATTTTCTGTTCAGCTTGTGGGGCTTGTAGACAATCAAATTGCTTTCCCTGAAGAAGCTAGGAATGTTTATCAAAGCATCATTCACTGGAAATTTTAATTGTCATAGCTCTGACTCCTTACAAGTATTTGTTTCTGAAGATACTATAAAAACTAGTCTAATATCACAACCTTTCAGGTACTCATACTAAAGAAAATATATCACAATCATCATCTTATAATAGCTGGCCCTTTTAAGTACTTCAAGGTTTGCAAATTGCTCTCTCAATGGTGTTTCAATATGATCTTCTAAGGGAGTTGCTTTTATCTCCACTCTACAGATGAAAAAACCTATGCTTAGAGCAGGGTCACATAAATTAGTGTCTGAAACAGGATTCAAACCTAGGCCATTCTGACTTTGCAAACGCATCTCACTCCTTCAGTCACTTCTTCCCACCTTATTTGGAGTTAGACACATCATAATTATAAACAGATCCAGCCTCTCACCTAATGATAGAATCTATTCTATAACATCTCTGGCAGGTGATCAACCAGGTTCTGCTCAAGCACTTCCAATAACAAAAAGCTCACTACATCTCTCTCGTGAATAGTTGTGATCTGCACTGAGTCACCCACCCATTTTCCTAGTTCTGCCCTTCGGAATTGCCTAGCATATCTACTTTCTCTTCCACATCACAAAGGTTCTTCACATATTTGAAAACATCTCTCACATAGCCTTTAGTTTTCACTTGGCTAGGGCCAGCATCAACAGCTCCTTCAACTGTGCATTAGTTCAATTCAGCAAACATCTATTAAGTACCTAATAGATACAAAGCACTAGTCTTTAAATGCTTTGGCTTCTAGACTCTTTGCCAAACTAATATGCCTCCTCTAGTTACACTCTAGTTTGTCAATGGCCTTCTTAAAATGTGGTACTAACAACTGAACAAAGAAGGAAAGTGGAACTGATTTTATGGGCTTCATTAGACTGCATCCTAAAATCAAAACAGAATGCTTCCTATTCCATTTATTTGAGAATAAACTTGAAAGTCTAAGTATTTTTAATCAGAAGTACCCCCCCCAGCTCTAAGGAATGTAGCCAAAGTTTAGGGACTATTGCCGACAGCTTTTTTACATGAAATTTTTGCTTTTGGTTTGTTCAACTTTTATTGAGGAGGAAATAAACATTTATTGAGTACCAACCATGTGCCAAGGATTGTGCTGAGAACTTCACAAATACTGTCTTAAATAATATTGTATTTGGTTTATTGATGTCTTTTGTTTTTATGTCAGTTATTTCCTAACCTGTCATAACTCCCATTAAACCCTCCCTTGTAGTAAAGAAAAGCAGTTAAGTACAACCAAGAGTATAGGCACATCTGACTTATTTTGCTCTACCTTATTCTGCTCCTGTAATCCCCCACCTCTCTACTGAGAGGAGAAAGCTATATTTCATCATCTGTTCTCTAGGACCAACATTTGATCATCTCAGTCTATGTTCAATTTTCTTTTAGTGTCATTTTCATTAAATTATTGTGGTCATTGTATGTTCTTTTTCTCCTGCTTCTGCTGAATTTACTCTGAATCAGTTCATATGTCTTACAGTGTTTCTCCCAATCTCTCATTTTCATTATTATGTCACAATAGCTTTGCCTTAATAATCATATACCGTGATTATTCAGCTATTCTCCAATATCCCCAACTCTTTTTCCAGTTGTTGATTAGCACAAAATCTATTTGTCATGAATATTTTGGTATGTGTGTATGTATATATGCATACATAGATATGCATATCCATGTGTTTGTGGAAGAAGGAGAGGAGGAGGAGGAGGGAGGGAGAGAGACAGAGAGACAGACAGATTGACTTTTGCTTTTTGTTCTCCTTGGTAAACATACCCAGAAGTGGCATCTCTTGGTCAAAGCATTGCAATGTCTTTTCTTACACAAACATCTTTTAGAGTGATTTTTTTTTTTGCAAGACTATTCTTTTCCCAACCAAATGGCCATCATCCCTTGATCATCTTTTCTTATAGGTCTTTCTTATGGTCATGACACTATCCTTCTATCCCTCTCACACCAAGGGAAGGGTCCTTTGTGCTGCTGAAAAATCAGATTTGTGGAGAATAAGGAGGAAGATAATAGAAACTTCTCTGTAGGAAAAATGGATCTAGCAGAATAAAACATTATAGCAACTGGAGGGAGAGGAGAAATATTGATAAACTACCTTAGTAACATTGCTTAAGGTGGGGGAAGCAAATTCTAAATATACTGCCAGGCTTACCTACTCATAGGGAAACATGCTTATGCAAGGCAGGTGGGGAGGTAGGATGGTATTAAAGAAAAAATACTAGCCTTTAAAAATATAAACAAAATAAAGTCTTGAAAATATCTAGACAATCAATGGGAATTATAACAAAAACAATAGAAATTAGTATATTACTTTAAAATTTGCAAGGTGCTTTATTTATATACACCATCTCATTTCAATGTGTGTATACATACATATGTACACGTACATATACACAGACACATATGTCTATGTAGATAGATAAATAGATGAACTTTCCATCTTTGGTCTCCTTAGGAAACATGCCCAGGAGTGTTTCCCAGTCACAGCAGTTCAGCGACTTATCTTACTCAAATATCCTTTTGAGTGATTTTTTTTTGTAAGACTATCCTTTCCCAACCAAATAGCCATGATTCTTTGATCATCTTTCCTTACAGGTCTTATGGCCATGATACTATCCTTCTTTAAGAAGTCATACTCCTCATTACTCAGAATACAGAAATGAGTATATCTCTTTGAATATGCACTGCTTAAACCATAGGTGTTTAACATTTAGGAGTTTTTATGTTTAGGAGTTTAGGTTTAATGCTTATTTGAGTTGAATGAGTTAAAGGTATCTCAAAAGCAGCAAAGAGAAGAAAGAATATAATTGGCTACATGGAGAAAGGTGACAGAAATATGAAGGATGCTTTTTTCTTATTATTTCCCTGTTCTAGCTCATTTTGAATGAAGTAGATTCTAACCTTGAGTAAGTATTTCTCTAGGAGAAATTTTAAAATTGTGGTCCCTCCAACATGAATAACTCACTCTGGTGGCCAAATTAAGAAATTCACATTCTTCAAGTCCACATGTCTCCAGCAGATTTCTCCTGTAGAAGGAAAGTTCCAGGATGAATTATCTTTCTTTCCTTAAATATCTCTTTTCTTAGCTTTCAAAGGAAAAAGAACTACTGCGAACTTTTCATTAGTCTTAATTTTAACTAAATGTTTTATATTAACCTTTCACACAATAGTGACTTTTAATGCCTTTTAAAAATCATTTTTTCCACTGTGTAAATATGCATGTTGATGAATTATTACAAGTCATCAGTCTCCAAGAGATCTCTCATTTCCTGATCTTACAGTGGGATTCTTTTGCTTACTGGTATTAGAAAAATAAATGTAATCTTGGGACTAATTCAAACTGATTAAGATGAAGAGGCCCCCATTCTCCAACATGGCTAACATCAGAAGGCATCTGTGTTATTCAGTGAGAAGAAATGTAAGCTTGAATTGGTGTCTCAGTTAGCAAGGAAGGGGATTTTTGAAAGGGTCAACATAAGTGACAATATACAGCAAATGCATGGACATTAATTTGGCATTATTTTCAGGTATTGTCTCCTTTTTTACCACTAGGAAACATAAAATGAGTTACTCTCTATTCACTAAGATATGCGAGTATTAATTCATGTATATATAAAAAATTAGGTGTGCTTGACATGAATTCTTGTTATGAATAACATTGTATTAACTGTGACAAGCCCTAGAGTGTTACAGTGCCTCATAAATGAGATCAATGGTCACTCAAAAGAGTTTGACCTAGCTATCCATGCAAACAGCATCAGGGGTGTAGGGCCTAACTATTACTCAGACTATGACGAGCAGTTGACCCAAGGGGCTGATTCATCAGTATTGGATAGATCTTGCAGGTAAACAGTGAGTTAAGCCCAGAGTTGGACATAGAGAGAAGAGTGGATTGGTTTGCTTCTAGGAAATTTTATCATATATAATGATCCCAGGCTTCTGCCTGAAGCAAAATCCCATCTTTTTGATATAAGTATTTTACTTCCTTTGGTACTGTATAGTCAGAAGCCAAGGAATCCTTCAGACATTGAGGAGTTTAGGTTACTTAGGTTAAAAAGACCTAGGAGTTAAGGTTAAGAGTCACCCATGGGAGGGTGGAGAGGTACTTAGTGGGTATATCCAGACTGTGACACATTACAAATAAAGAATTAAATAGAAGTGGCATAAAAGATTTCATCAGAGGAATGTTGTTAGATTTTTGGTTGTTTACTTATTTTATTTGGTTGAGGGATGGGGATTGGACCAGACCAATGATTTTATCCACATAGGGAATTCCCAGTGAGTAAAGTCTCTCAGTAAAAGTTGGCATCTGCTCTGCAACTTAGAGTTTTAGGGAATTACCTGTTCTTTCCTAACCTTTCACATTATACTAGCTTTTAATGATTTTTAAAAGTTAATTTTTCCTCTGCCAAATTCATGTCCATCTCCTTCTTATTTATTGTCCCTTAATGGTGACTTTTTTCCTATTTTAAGGTTAGGTTACTAGCATCACATAACCAGCAGTCATATTTAGGACTTGAACTCAGGTCTTTCTGACTCTGAAACCAACCACCTAATTACTATGCCTTGGCTGCCTCCATATTTAGGTGCCTCTTTCATATTTAAGCAGAGGTTGGAGGACCACTTGCTGGGGATGGATTTTTTTGGGGGGTGGGGATTTGTTGTTCCTTCAACATGGTTTGTACTCAGCTGAGTTAGAAGAGTCCTCAGTGGCCAAGATTCTGAGAAAAATAGGAAAAATGGGGTTATCTTAATGCAAAAATCTGAGAGTTCAGTTTTGTCTTTAGGGCCCCACATCTTCCTTCCTGCATCACTTTGTTCTCTTTCCAGTGTAATGCCACCATCATGTCCCATCAGGTTCTATGCGCTACATTCCCTGGTTCCTCTTGCCTAGGAAAAAAAAACATTTGGCAAAAGAGCCCACATTAAGATAGGTCTGTTTTCCTTTTACCTTTGTATCCATAGTGCCCAGCTCAACATCCAGAACATAGAAGTTAAATAGTTACTTTTCGATTGATTGACACCAACTCCTGATTCTATTCATTGACCATCCCCACAATTCTTTCACAATTCTTCTCTTCTCTAAAGTTCAGTTCAGGTACTATGTCCTCCATGAAGCCTTATAAAGCCTTGCCTAGTCCCCATACATCCGAATGTCATCTTTCCTTTCTCAGTTTTATCTGGGGGTCTCTCTCTCTCTCTCTCTCTCTCTCTCTCTCTCTCTCCTCTTTGATTCTGTCACTCCCCACCTTATATTAAATTTATCTATGTATGTACCATAGCCCCTTCAGTAGATTCTGAGATCCTTGAAAGCAGGGGCTGAATATTTTTTTTTAATTTTTGCTTGCCTAAAATTGTGTATTGCACATGGCAAGCACTTAATAAACACTTTAACTGAATTAAATTCCCAGAAAAAAGAGTAAAATTAGACCCTATTCCTTCCCATACATTGTAAATATTCAGTATCATCCATCACAACTTCATAATTCATGTGGAGAAAAAAAAAGTCAAGAATCTCAATAGAAATATTGAATTCCAATTATATTAAACAGCACTATACATCAAAACAACTTTGTACTGGTTAAAATTGAGGAAAGTAAATCAGTGAAACACACTAAGTAAATAAAGCCCAAAAGTATTCAAACAGAGTAACCCACTGTTAAACGTTAAAAACATAAATTACTGGGGGAAGGAATCTCTACTCAACAAGAACAGATAGTAAAAACTAGAAAGTGGTTTGGCAGAAACAAGTTTTAGACTAAGAACTTATACCATATATCCAAAAAAGAGTTTCAAAACAAGAAACAAATGCAACATAAGTGACTATGTTATTTTAAAAATAGAGATTGGTTGGACTTTCAGGAGCCAAGATGGTGGAGTAAGGAGTAAATCACCAAAACTCTTCCATGTTCACCTCCAAACAACTATAAAACAGTGCTCCCAAACAAATCCTGGAACAAGAGAACCAGCACAAAGGTGGAGTGAAACAATCTTTGGACCCAAGAAACTTGGAAGATTGGCAGGAAAGATCTATCTTACTTGGGTAAAAGGAGAGCACAGTCCAGGACAGGAAGCATCTCAGCAAGCCAGCAGCAAGCCCCACCTCAGCAAATCAATGGTAGATCCTGAGCTCCAGTGTGGTGGAGCAGGCAAATGCGAAAACCAGGATCCTCCCCCTAACCGTGCCTCAGCATAGAAAGGGAATGAGCACTAGCTCTGAGAACAGCCACCTGCTTCAGCATAGCCCCAAGCAAATAGGCAACCTCCAGCCGCTAAATTGCCACATTTCAGTTTGGCCCCAGGAAATGTAGAAATACACCATCGGCCTCAACATACACCAGACACCAGCACTAGGACACCATCTTAGCATCAGGTAAACTACCAAACCTCTACAGTCTCCAGCAGCACCAGCCATCTCTCACCTCACCCCCTTAGCACAGCACCAAACATGAGGGTCCCCCATGGGCCTCAGGGCAACATCAGTGCAGCACCAGGTAAAGAGTCAGGGCCTGCAGCCCCTGGCACAAGAAGCCTGAGACAGTGCCCCTTCTACCCAGGAAGCAGAGCTCAAATTTAAAAGAAAGGAAAAAGGTCAGCAAAACACAAAAAGAACTTGACCACAGAAAATTATTATGGTGACAGGGAAGATCAAGACACAAACTGAGAAGAGGACAACAACAAAATACCCGTGGGCAAAACCCCAAAGATAAGTGAGAAGCAGTCTCAAGACCAGAAAGAACTAATGGAAGAGCTCATAAAGGAGCTTAAAATCATATGAGAGGCAGAAGAAAAATTGGGAAAAGAAATGAGAATGATGCAAGAGAATTATGAAAAAAGAGTCAATATCTTGGGGGGGAAAACTGCTTAAAAAGTAGAGTTGGCCAAATGGAAAAGAAGATACAAAAATCCACTGAAGAAAACAACCCCCTAAAACATACAATTAGCCAAATAGAAAAGAAGGTACAAAGGCTAATTGAGGAAAACAACTCTTTAAATGTTAAAATTGGGCAAATGGAAGCTAATGACTCTATGAGACATCAAAAATCAATCAAACAAATTCAAAAGAATGAAAAAAATAGAAGAAAATGTAAAATACTTCACAGGAAAAAATAGAGACTGGAAGGAAGTTCCATTCAGTTCTATAATTTAGGGGAATACTCATAAACAAAAAGAGTGGTATAGGTGATGCAAAAAAAGATAATTTTCATTATATAAAATTGAGTATATTCAACAGGTACAATAAAAAGAAAGAATTAGAAGGGACCTTAGAGACCATCTAGTCCAATCCCCTCATTTTAAAGATGAGGAAAATGAGGTTCAAAAAGGTTAAGTGACTTGTCCAAGATATCACAGGAAGTAATCAGCAGAAGTGGGATTTGAACCTAGCACCTCTAACTCCAGAGCCATTTCTCTTTCCATTGCACAACATGAATTGCCAGTAGCACTTTTACATGAACAGAATTAAAATAGTTATGCTAAGAAGAAAAATCATAAAACAGGGTGGAAGGAAATCTTCATATCAAATATCTCTGGATCTCTGATACTGGTCTGAATTTTTTCTAATCATATTTTTTCATTATTATAGGGGACTTCAGTTGAAGACCAATCCAGATCAAAATCTTCTCTGCAATGTACAGACCTAAATGACTTGCCCAAGGTTAACTTGAACCCAGGTCTTTCTGGTTCTAAAGTTCTGCTCTCTATCCACCATGTCACGCTGCCTCTCTATATGAATAATGATAAATTATCATGATGTAAGAAATGATGAATAGGAAAAATTCAGAGAAAGCTAAGATAATAGTAGTTAATAATAATAATAGCATCTGTATATAATACCTACTATGTGACAGGTACTGTGCTGGGAACTTTACAATTTATATCTCACTTGCTCCTCACAACAATCCTGGGAGATAGATGCTATTATCTCCCATTTTACAAATAAGGAAACTCAGGTGAACAAGGTCAAGTGACTTGCACAGGGTTACACAGCTAGGAAGTGTCTGAAGCTGGATTTGAACTCAGGTGTTCCTGACTACAGCCCCAGTGCTCTAACCCGCTGCCTCATCTGATTGCCTCATGTATAAACTCCTGCACACTAGAGCACATATGACCAAGAGAAAAAGATATACAGTGACTAATGTTAAGGAAAACAAACCTGAAAGAATTCAGAACTTAGTTTAATTCTAAGGGAATGAAAATCATAACAGGTATATTCTGGTGATGTTCTGTCATGGGAAGAGAGGAGAAAGTAGAAAAAAAAATAAATATTGGGCACAGATCTGGGAAGTGGGGTAAAGGGATGCCAGAAAGAAGAGTTTTGGACAATCAGGGTGTAGCTTAAAGGCACTGGGAACCTGGAGGTAACATGAAATATGGGAAAAGACCAATGAAAGGGGAGGTGTAATGTTATTTTTAAAAAATTAGCTTTGCCTCTTCCATATTTTGGCCTAGAATTTTGCCTTTCTTTATCGTTCATTTGTATAGAGAATAATGGTTAAATCCAACACACACCCACACACGCACACCACTGCCAATTAAAAGTGCCCCATCTGAGGTTCCCAATCATGGACCCTGGAAGCTTTCTCCCTAATTTAATACAAAATGTCCCGAAAATTATATTTCACTATCATATCTTTTGAATTGAGTTTCCTTTCCTTACCCTGGCCTTAGAGAGCCATCACTTGTATTTTTCTTGGCACCAAGCTTCCACTCTGGGGCCATTTGTTTAACATAGAACAAAACATGACACTCAAGAGAATAGTAAGTGAAGGCAGAAAGATCTGAATTATCCAGCCCCAAGCAACTTCAGAATGTTCTTGATGCCAAGGCACTCACTGTCCTCATGCCTCCCTCTCCATGCAAATTCTGGACCCAAGTTATTATGAGCTTTCCACCTTAGCCTTTACAAATGGAACAAGAGAAGAACATGCTTCCTTCATTTGCCAATAATTTTGCTTGTCCAGAGCCAAGCAAACGCAACCCAGGATCAGGTCTGACTAGCTTTTTGTAAATCGTTTATAACTCTAAGTACTTGAGTTTCAGGGTGACTCCTAGGATCATAGATTTAGAGCTAGAAGAGACTTTAGGGGCATCTAACTTAATTCCTTCATTTTACAGATGAGAAAACTGAGGCCCAGAGAGGGAAAATAACTTACCCAATGTCATATTTCCTGACTCTAAGTTGAGTACTCAATCCACTGAGCCATGCTATCTTTTTGTTCCATTACAAAGATAAGTTGATCTAACAAAATTCCATTGATAAACTTACAGAAGAGGGAGGCTACCTTTGAAATATCTGATAAACACCTCTCCCTATATAAAATGATCTTGTCCAATGGTACCTTAAGAGGACAAAAACAACTCCTGATTTGTTAACAATGATGAAGTGACCTGGGATGAATTGGCTGGTTTGGATGAGGTAATAACTTTCAGGGACTGGAGCTGATCCCCAGATGACCTGTTAGGCTCAAATTCTTCAAAGGGCAGATTCTTGTCCAAGGAACCCTCCATCTGTTCTGACCTATAAAAGAAAGCTGATATACTGCTCTTAGCCTATTTTGCCTATTCTCTTGCATTTTCCTTTTATAGTAGAATAAAGGGCAGCAGCAGAGCAGGATTGAGGAAGTTTATCCTTCCTTCCATCCCAGGAATCACTAGTGGTAGCCTTCTTGTAGAAAAGAGAGATTTCTTGGGCAGTGTCAAATTTTGGGGTTGCAAGAGTAATCCCAAATTCAAGAGTTTGGGTATCTGACATTTTAGAGAAAGAAAGGAATTTCTTCAATAATGTGATGTTTAAAAAGTTCAATCAACAATTTCTGGGTAATTAGTAATTTTATTAATAATGCTAGCATTTTAACAAAAGAGGTCAGTGGCACTCTTGAATGCTAAAGACCTTCATGGTGGTAGGCTCATGGCTTATATGCCCTTGGAAAGTGGGTGTTCCAGAGGGTGGCAATCAACTCTGATTGATTAAAAATTAATGAGAGAATGAATAGTACAATGAGAGCTCACTTCAATGAGGAGCTGAGGGATTAATATTAAGTCACTCTGGGACAAAGAGACTATCTCTACATCTAGACCACTCCCAACTTTAAGCAATCTAATCAAAGAATTTATCCCCACCCAAACTTGAGTAGAACACAATGGGCTTGCCCACCTTAGATTAAATTCCTTGTAAAGTTGTGTGGGGTCTGACCAAGATTGAGAAGAGTTAATTAACTCTCATTATCAACAATGTCTTTCTAGAGACTGAACTTTGAAATGAGGATTTTAGAAAAAGGAGGAACTTTGGATCTCCAAATCATTGGTTATTAAAAATAATTTCTCTCAGTAGGATTCTTCTTGAAGCAAAAGAAGATTCCTGACTTGGCTGCTGCATCTAGAGGACTAGTAAGGAATTCAAGTCACATTATGGAGGATCATAAAACCTGCACTCTTCCCCCACACTATTTCAATCAATTGTACAAGCAGTGTAGATTTTGGGGAAAGGGGGCTGCTTGCCCAGGAGCCCAAAAAAAAATGCACACTTTCTGGAGGAAGTTCAGACCACAGTGGCATTTCAAGTCTAAGAAAGATTATATAGGACCCTGAAAGAGAAAGAGAAATTTACCAAAATGTCTGAATATTGTCCCTTTTTTTCTGTTTTGTGTTTCCATTCTATTGTTGTGTGTATATCCATGTCAGTTTTTCCTGAAGATGTCAGATTCCATATGGTTTAGTGCATAGGTTACCAAAGTGGGTGATACCATCCCCTGGGGGGTGGTAGATGTAATGGCCACAAATACACAGCTTTCTAGAATGATCAAAGACTTTAAATAGAATTTTCCCATTCTAAGACATCCCTGGACCAAACCGAAATTCATGCTTTTAGTCTATTCCTACATCTTAAATTTTAAAAAACTTGTCACTTTTCTTGGGGCCAAACTGTCAGTCCAGTTCTAAAAGTCTTACTGCACAGAAGGTGACACCTTGACACTTACCTGGAGTCTTATTCTAAAACTGTCTTCAGAGCCCATGAACATTTCATGAGAGAAGAGTGTTATAACCACACCTTTTTTTTCCTCCAGTAGTAAATCTTCTTGGAAAACGTTTAAAGGGCAGAAAACTAGATTTTAGGAGACCTGGGTTCTAGTCCTAGTTCTGTCTTCCATTGTATATTATAGATTAAGTGGCTTTGTCTCTCTGGGAGGGACTCAGTTTCTTCATTTTGAAAAATGAGAGGTTTAGACCAAATAATCTCTTCAGTGTTTTTCAGCCCCAGCATTTTCTGAAATAAGTGAAGATGGACAACCCAATGCCAAATTCTGCTTGATAGTAAGTAGTGTTAGAGAGAGGCCCTGAAGTTTTCAAGGACAAATATCACAGGTAGGAGTCACAAAGCATTGATGGTCCTGTCTGGGTTCATTTTTGCATTGTCTTGAAACAAAGTTCCTCACTTTGCTCAGATATTGCTCCTGTCAAGAGAGACAGACTGAAAATGTGGGAGTGCTGTGGCAGACTCAAAATGCTAAAAGATCTTTCTTTGCAGGGTACTTTTCAAGGGAAGGCTGATATTTAACAGCCCACTCGGGAAAAATATTTATTTTCCATCTGTTCATTATATTTTAAATATGTGCTGCAACATTTTATGAGCTGAGATGCAGTAAACACATGTATCCAGGTTCTTTGCCTTTAGAATTCACCCTGAGAGTTCCTTCTATAACTGGATCAATTAGGGAAACAGGGCTCAGAGCTGACTTTGCTGAAAGCAGTGATATTCTGAGCTCTGGAGGCACAGGGCAATTTCCAGCGAAGGCTAAATCGTGCTGTTCCCATGACTAACATCCAAAGTCAAGCAGCGCTAACCCCCACAGCAGGGGAAGCAGAGACTTAAACTTCATAGTCCCAGAAGGCAGGTAGGTCCTGAAGCCCTGAACTCGTCTCTATGAAACAATCAGGGAAAAGCTGAGGGCTAAACTTTGTGACACTAACTAAAAATATTGATAAGGAAAGGAAGAAGAGCACAACGTGGACTGAAGGAGTTAGAGGAGGCGTCATAGAACATGTTAGACACTGAGGATGCTGGGGAGAGAGAAAAAATTATGCGCCCAAGATCTAGAGTTGGAGGTCCTCTAGTGTAACCTCCTCACTTTGAAGATGAAAAAGCTGAGGCCACAAAGTTTAAGTGACTTCCCAAGGTCACATTTTCCCTCCCAATATACTCCATAATCCCATGATACTAGCCTCCTTGCTACTATTCCATAAACAAGAAACTCCATCTCTAGGCTCCCTGCATTTTATTTTATTTTATCTTCCTTTTTTTTTTTTTAGGCAATCAGTGTTAAGTGATTTACTTACTGCCACACAACTAGTAAGTGTCTGAGGCCAGATTTGAACTCAGGTCCTCCTGACTGCAGGGCCAGTGTTCTATCTACTGTGTCACCTAGCTCCTTCCACTCCCTGCATTTTCACTGGCTGTTCCCCATACCTGTAATAATGTCCCTCCTCATCTGTTCCTCCTTGACTCTGACTTCCTTCAAGTTCCAGTTAAAATTTCATCTTCTACATGAAGCTTTTCCTAGTCTCCCTTAATACTTTTGCCTTCCCTCTGTTCATTATCTCCAATTTATCCTGTATATATAATATTTGTACATAGCTTGTATATTATCCCCTCCCCATTAGACTACAAGCTCCTGAGGAACAGAGATTATCTTTTGCAATTTTTTTTGTATCCTAGAGGTTAGCATAGTGCCTGGCACATAGTAGGTACTTAATAATTGCTTATTGACTAACTAGTAAGACTAGGATTCAAACTGAGGTCCTGTGATTTCAATTTCAATGCTCTTTCTACTGTACTACTCTTTATAGGATTTGGCCAGAACAAAAAAAAAGAGGGAGGAGTACATTCTAGATAGGGAAAAGAGTTTGAGTAAAGTCATAAGCACAGCAGTATAAACAAAAGAAAGAAGACTGATTTGGCTAGACCAGACTGATTTGGAGATAGTAGAAAATATGGTGGCATGAGTCCAATTTATGGAGAGCCTTGAAAGCCTATCAAAAGAATTTGGGCTTCCCTTTGAGAAAGTAATATCACTAGTAGAGCAAAGAAAGAGGAAAATGACTCATATGCGAAAAAATATTTATAACACCTCTTTGTGTGGTGGCAAAGAAATGGAAACTGAGAGGGTGTCCATTAATTGGAGAATGGGTGAACAAGTTGTGATATATAAATATATTTATATATGTATATACATATGTATATACATATATGTATATACATATGCATAGGTGTATCTGTGTATATATGTGTGTATATATACACATACACACACAATTTTATATGAACAAGTTATGGTATATGTATATATGCATATATACATATATGTATATATACACACATATACATATGCAGAAATGTATATACATGATAGCATATTATTCACCTGCAAGAAATTATAAAGGTGGCAATTTCAGAGAAACCTGGGAAGACTTGCATGAATAGAGGAGGACTAAAGTGGGCAGAACTAGGAGAACAATTTTTCAATAATGGCAATATTGTAGGGACAAACAACTTTAAAAGACTTAGAATCTCTGATTAATTCAATGACCATCTACAACTCTAGAGGACTCTTGATGAAATATGTAATCCACTTCTTGGTAGAAAAGTAAAAGACAAAGTACAGAATGAGGTATATTTGGGGAGTAGAATGAATGTGGGGGGCCAATGTGGGAATTTGTTTTGCTTGCCTATACATGTTTGTAATAGGGTTTCATTTTTGTTGCTTTCTCAGTTGGTGGAGAAAAAGAGAATGTGGGTCTGAAAATAAACTAAAATTTAGTTTAAAAAAAGAGTTTGGGCTTGATGCAACTTGTCAAAGTGGAAAGAATATAGGACTTGAAGTCAGGAAGAATAGAGTTCAAATCCTGCCACAGATACCTATCAGCAGCAAAACCTGGGCAAGGTATCTACCCTCTTTCAGTCTCAGTTTCCTAATTTGTAAAATGGAGATAATAATAGTACCTACATCATAGGATTGTTATAGGAATCAAAGGAGATAATATATGCAAAACATTTCACAAACCTTTAAGCCCTATAAATATTAGCTATTTTCACCATCATTGTCACCATCATCACTATTATTATTATTATTATTATTGTTATTAAGCAATAGATAATAAAATGCCTGTATGCCTCAGTTTTGGCATCTGTAAAATAAGCATTGGGCCAGATGACTTGTGAGGTCCCTTCAATCAATTAATTGATCCTTAAATATTTATTAAGTGCCTACCAGGAAATGTGCTAGGTGCTAGGAATACAAAGACAAAAGTAAAAATAATTCCTGCAGCTCAGATTCTTACAATCTAGCCAATAGGTGCTCAGATTCCTTTAGAGTCTGGCTAATATGGAGGATCTTTAATAAACCTTGTCTTTGGCTGAAAAAAAAAAATTCCTTCACTGAAGGAGCTTAGAGTCTAGCTGGAGTAAATAACATTTGCATATGTGGTGGGGGTGGGGTGGGGGAGTGAACTTCCCATGGAAGTGCTCTAGTTTAATCTCTCTCTCTCTCTCTCTCTCTCTCTCTCTCTCACACACACACACACACACACACACATATACATATAGTTATATGCAAATTAGATACAAAGCAATTTAGGGCACTAGCAGCTGAGGGGTAAAGAAATAATAATTGCTATCATTTATAAAGTCCTAAACACTTGCAATGCACTTTACATATCATCCTATTTGATCCTCACAACAACCCTGGAAGATAGGTGTTATTATTATCTCCATTTTTCAAATAGGGAAACTGAGGCTGACAGAACTTAAGTGACCTACCCAAGGTCACACAGCTGGTTAGTAACTGAGGCAAGATTCAAACTCAAGTCTACTTGACTCTTAAGGCCAAAGTTCTGTGCCACTTAGGAGATCAAGAAAGGCCTCCTGTAGAAGATGGTCCTCAAAATTCTGAGAGGTAGAAGGGAGAAGGGAGTGCATACCATGTGTGAGGAACAGCCAAAGCAAAGGCATAGTGGCAGGAGATAGAGGGTCATATATGAAGAACAGCAAGAAGTCCAGTTTGGCTGAATTGTATGTACTATGTGTAAGGCTAGAAAGATAGGTTGGCTGAAGTCAGGAGGACCTGAATTCAAATCCAGCCTCAGTCCAAACACTTGACACTTACTAGCTGTGTGACCCTGGGCAAGTCACTTAACTCTGATTGCCTCACTAAAAAAAAAAAAAAGAAAGAAAGAAAGATAGGTTGGGTCCAAGTTGCGAAAGACTTTAAATGCCACCTCTAACATTTAAGTGTTTTAGAAAAATTAATCTTGCCATAGTAAGAATTGCAGGAGGAGAGATCAGAGGCAAGGAAATCCATAGGGAAACTGTTGCAATAATTAGATGGAGGAAGCCTGGATTAAGATTTGGGAACGAAGAGGAAGGGGCTAATCCAAAAGACATTTTGTAGAAAGAAAAAACAGCATATGTAAAAAAATGGCAAGGAAAGTCTCCAAGTTATACAAACATCATTAAAGGGAACATGGAGCCTTAATTAGTTCTTAATTTGGGCCTGAGACAGATGAAGGAAGGTAAGAGGGAGGGAAAAAAGGAATGAAAAGTATTGTGTTTGAAAGCTGCCATCCTGGACACTTCCAATGCCAAGTCCTTGGATATTAAAAAAAAAAAAATTACCACAAAGGGAAGCACAGCCTATTCCTTCTTTGAGATCTTTGGGTGTGTCTAAGATCTCTGTTAAATCCTCAGATGCCTTGTTACCAGAACCAAAGAATCCACTCATCATCCCTTTTACCTCCTACATGTCTCCACTAAGGTGTCAGCGACTCAATTCCTATTGTTCCCTTGTTGCAATTCATCAGTTGGAATTGTTACTTCCATGGCAAAAATTTTCCTTCCTTTATTCCCCATTAATTTCTTATAAGGACACAGGACACTCTTGTCCTTCTCAAATGGCACTTCACACTGCCTAGGGTAAGATTTAATTTTCAAAGGTCTTTCTATTCATCAACAAAAATCAATGTGATTTTTTTAAAGTCTTTTATTTGTTAAAGTCATAAAGATCTTTCAAACTAAATGTACTACATGCTCTTTTTACATCCCCACTCCTATTTGGAAAAAAAAACCCTGAAAAATCCTGAGTCTGGTAAAAAGATGTTTTATTCTGCAAATGGTAGGATTTTCCATGTTTAAAAGCAATTTAGCATACAATACTGGTCAGAATGTTCCTCATTAAATGTTCTAGAGAAATTTAGTGGAAATATTTCATATTAGCTAAGTTAAATGAATATAGGCATTCTGCCCTATGAATTTGGACACTAAGTAATATGCTATCAAGTTCAAGGAAATCTAACCAATGATTATTAACATCATATTGCACAAAGGAAGAAGGGGTACAAAACTGATCTATTCATATATCATAGTGGGGAAGGGAGGGTTCAGTCATTCCTCAATCAATAGGTACCCACCTTGTTTCCAATTCTTTATCACCACAGTGCTGCTCTACTGAATATTTTGGTATGGTAATCTATGATTCTGTGATCTTCCTGATGGCAGTGTTAGTGGTATTAGTGTTAGTGGTGTCATGACTATGGAATTTCTTTTCCTGAGGAGTATCTATATAAATATAATTTCTCCCCTTCTTCCATCTCTCATATATGTTTTCCCCCTATAGAAAGTAAGCTCCTTGAGGACAGAAACTACTTTATTTATGTTATTGTACATCCAGCACTTAGTACTGTCTCACCCGTAGGATCAAATATAAGCCCCTCTCTTTAGCTTTTAAAGCCCTATACAACCTGGCCACAACTTATCTTTCCAGCCTCAGTGGACACTATTTACCTCCCCACAACCTGGCCTTCTCTGTTCCTTGCTCATAGCATTTCAAGTTCCATGCTTTTACACCAGTCATCCCACGTGCCTGGAACACCCTCCCTCCTCACCTCTGACTCATAAAGGCTCTCTCTTCCTTTAAGATAAGGCTTGACTGCCACCTTCTACTTGAAGCTTATCTGGATTCTCTCCTCCTTAATTATCTCCTAAGTTACATAGAAGGCACAGATCTGCATTCACATAAGGAATGTCCTCATCTAGGAGTTTCTGATATCAATGAAATCCTTCACTTTATCTCTCTTTGCATTGATTACATTTATATGTGTACATATATAAAAATAATTTTTATATCATAAATAATATATGGCATATATATAATATATAGTATATTATATAATCTATAATTCTGTATATACTTATACCCCATACACACACACACACACACACACACACACACACACACACACACACATTCTTGTATCCTTATCATAATGTAAGCTATTTGAAAGTAGGGATAGTTTCATTCTTTGTATTTGTATCTCCACTACTTAGCATACTGCCTGACAAATCCATGCCTAATAAATGGTTTTTGATTGTTTGATCAGTAGACTACGATAGCCTCTAAGAGTCAAACTTTGTCCTGAGTACCCACAATGTGCAGGTTCATTCCTTTTCAAATATTCTGCATTATTCCCTAACAAAGACATTAGGAGAGTGGCTACGGCATATACATAAAGTTCCTTTTTTTTTTTTAAGAGTTCTCTTTAACTCCAAAGAGAAATTAAGTGAGCAGTTTTAAAGTTCTTTATGCTTGTTTCCCCCTTTCACTGTGAGCTCCTGCAGAGCAGGGGACTATCTTTTGACTTTCCATGTATCCCCAGTTCATAGCACAGTGCCTGGCAGAGAGTAGGTGCTTAATAAATGGTTATCGACTGACTAGGATTGACAGAAGGAAGACCTTGATATCCATGACAAAATTTTTGCTCCACATGAGCCCTCAACACCTTCCTTTGCACAGATTACAAATGACTCAACGTGTGCAAAGATCCTAATAGATCTTCCTCCATATCTCTATACACACATACACACACACACACATACCACCTAAATATTAGGCAGGATGGAGTGTAAACCTGAGCCAGGAGCCAACCTTCATCTCCTCCACACATGTTCTTCCCCATTCACCTTGGCTGACCCCATCACTCCCCTGTCACTGGCTGAGAATGTAGTTACATTACTAGGGCTCCCAGCAGCTCTTCCTTTTTTCTCCTCCATTATTAGCGAAGACTCAAAAGGAGACATTTGGCTCAGAAGCAGAGCTGCATACAATCCCTTGCCCTTCTCTCTCTCACAATGCTGCATGAGCCTGTGTCCCTTTTAATAGGTTTACTCTTAGCAAGAAAAAAAAAGCATATTTCCAATAGCCTCAGTTTAGGAGAATAGATGATTCCCTCTGCTTTTCTCTTGACTTCTTGAAAAAAAATGTTATAAGAAGTGGATAGAGTGCTGAGCCTAGAGTCAGAAAAACTCATCTTCATGAATTCAAATCCTGCCTCAGACACATATTATTTGTGTGACCCCACGCATGTCACTTAATCTTACTTGCCTCAGTTTCCTCATCTGTAAATGATCTGGAGAAGGAATAGCAAGCCACTATAGTATCTTTTCCAAGAAAACCTCAGATGGGATCACAAAGAGTCAGAGAGAAAAAAAAAAAAACGACTGAAAAACAAATAGCAAAGGACAAAAGGACTACTCAGCATGGTACAATGGAAAAGTCACTAGATTTTGGATTCAGAAAACCAGGGTTCTTTGTTTCCCACCATGTAAGCTTGGGCAAGTCATCTTACCTCACTTGACTTCAGTTTCCTCATCAATAACATAAGGAGGTTGGACTAGGAGACCTCTAAGGTACTTTCTAGCTCTAAATCTCTACTGAGCCTGGGGCTTCTCTGTGATCTAAATGCAACCTGGCAGACACATCTTCACTCATCTCAAAAGAAAAAGCCATCTAACACTTTGACTAGGTCCTGGATAAACATGATCAAGAGCCAGGCAGTATGAGAAGGCATGGAGGGATTGTGATCTGAAAGATCAGAGTCCCCATAACAATGAGATCCAGCAAAGTTGTAGATTTTCAAAAGGCCAACCAGTTTTCATTCATGTCTAAGGCTATTTCCTGAGGCCCTTCATCATCCCATGAGAGGTAAGTAGATGCTATTGAGGATTTAGTTCTAGACTTAGAGTCAAGATGTACTGAGTTTGAATCTTGCCTCTGATGCCTTATTATCTCCATGACCTTAGGCAAATTACTTAATCTCCCTGTGTTTCAGTTTCCTCATGTAGAATGGCCCTGAAGATCTCTTCCAGCTCTACATCTATAATTTTGTGCTTATAGATCCCTGATTCACTATTATGCTAAAGCCAACCTACTTTGGGAAAGGAAAAAAAAACAACACCTTTACTAGTTTCCCTGGTTGTGATACACCCAGGATAAAAAAAGGAGGAAATGATGTTCCAAAATTTCAGGCTTCCCATATGGTTTCATAAGAGCATGAAGCATCGGAATTGCACCAGGACTTCCACAATACCACTCTCTCGCTGTTCTGATTCTCCAAGTTCTTGGCCACGCATGGAGTTACTTCCTAAACTCTTTCCATGCCATTCTTCACAACCAACACTTGCCAATGTCACCTGGCCAATGGCTTTATGGATCTAGCACCCCAGCTAGGCTTCTAAGAAGCCAGACCCCAGGTTTCTCAACTGATGACATTCAACTCAGTAATTGGCTTTTACTTCTGGCCAGTTCTGCAGATTCATCCCACCTGCCAAGAGCTGACTTCTGTTTGGCCTCAAGATTTGTTTCTGTCATGGTTCTCCAGTAAGAATGATTGCCTTCACATTCTGTTTGCCTAGACTTGTCTGTCCAGTTCCTGACATGATTAACACATGGTTCAAGCAATTCACATGCATAAAATGCAGTTAAAGAGACTGGAGAGGGGGCAGCTAGGTGGCACAGTGGATAAAGCACCGGCCCTAAAGTCAGGAGGACCTGAGTTCAAGTCCAGCCTCAGACCAAACACTTGACACTTACTAGCTGTGTGACCCCGAGCAAGTCACTTAACCCCAACTGCCTAAAAAAAAAAGAGAGACTGGAGAAAATTTGTAAAACCAGCCACCTTGTTGATGACTAATATTTCCAACTGGAATATAAATGTCAACATGAGGTCATCAAAAACAAAAGATAAAAAGTTATCAAGACTACACATGTACTGTAACAGCACATAATACTGAAAATGGCTATCAATTAAGGCCATTGAACCCATATCCCCACATTAATTAATGTGACAAGGAAACTTACTACCCTTTCAAGATTTTCATTTCTAATAGAGTTTTGGAGTCACAGCTTTGTTTTGCTCTGCTCATATAGAACATTTCATTAACGCTGAAACCAATTTATTAGAATGTGGGAAATCATTTTGTTTTTTTTCTATTAATTTATTACAAGATAAATACTACATGAATTACTGGGAACATACTTGACGCTTCCTCTCACACTGTTTCTCTCACTATAAATGGAGAATTCCTACTATGTGAGATGAAATCAGAGCCCTGTTATACAGATCAACTTTAAAATAACTCTAGCCCCACAAAAGTTTTTGGCTAACCCTCAAAATATACAGTGACCTTACCTGTATTTCCCAATATACAGCCTTCTTCCCAAATATACCCACCATGATCTACTACCTCCCCAAACAGTGGATAGAACTCTGGACTTGGGGCCAGGAAGACGAGCTCCAATCATATCTTGCACACTTACTAGCTATTTGGCCCTGGGGAAAGTCACTTAATCACTCAGCCTCAATATCCTCATTTATAAAATGAGGTTAATAATAGCACCTACCTCACAGAGTGTTCGTGAGGATTAAATAAGACAGTGTTTTAAAGTGCTTTGCAAACCTTAAAGATGAGTACACAGAGGCCCATAAAAGTTTAAATGGTTTGTCAAAAGTCACATTGTTAGTAAATGACAGAACTGGAATTCATACTCAGGTCTGGTGACTCCAAATTCAATGTTCTTTCCTCTGTAGCACTCTTTAAAAGATTTGGCCAGGCCAAAAAATGAATAGTAACTATTACAAAAATAATTATTATCACTTAAGTAAAAGAGCATTGCCTTCCTTCAGACATACTTACTTTTTCCCTCAGAAACCAGCCTCCATAATAGGCACTGATAAATATGAACATTAAATATGAAGATATTCATTACTTTTTTAAGACCCATTAATCAGATTATGTTGTAGTCCAGAGCACCTGGGCATTTCTATGGCTAAATTAGTCCCAAATAATGTTATTCTAGACCCAGAAGACCTAAAAATAAGAAGAAGAAAAAAAAACTAACCATTTCCCTAAGCAAAATACTTGGAAAGCAATAGTGAACCTTATTTTACACATGAGGCATATTCCTATAAAATTGTATGTAAATTAAATACTATTTTAAATGTACTGAGGTGTTTGATATATAAAAGGAAGCTAGAATCTGAAAGGGTGGGACATGGAATTCTTCTAATCCCTGCTAATGAAGAGGTTCAGTCTAGTGGATCAATTGAATTTAAGAGTTCTGAGCTACAATGAGGCTAAAGCTAATCGGGTATGTGCACTAAGTCTGGCACTAATATAAGGCATCAGTGTGAGAGAAGGCCTGTCAGGTTGCTACAGAGAGGTTTAAATAGCCCAGGTAAGAAAAATGGAGCAAGTTAAAGTTTCCACATCAATCAATAGTGGGATTGAGCTCTTGAATGGTCATGGCACTTAAAGCCTGGAAAAAATAGGGAGACCCAGGCTCTAAAAAATTAATAATAATAATGAGAAGAAGAAGGATGCTATAGACAATGTTTCCATCAATCTATTCAATGAATCAATTCATTCAACAACCATTTTTTAACCATCTACATTGTACAGAACACTAGCACTGGGCAGCTACACAAATAATTAATATGTGATCTCTGCCCTTATGGAGCTTACAATCTGAGGGTGAAAGAAAGATGATACATAAAAATACAATAATTATTAATAATTATAATAGAATTAAAAGTGGGAATGGAAGAGACAGAAACAAAACCATCCCTGTCCTCCAGGGAGGTACATTCTATTGGGAAGAAATAATATATATACATATGAGAAAATGCAAAAATATACCAAAAAATACAAAGTCATTTTGTGAGTGGGCAGACACTAGTAACTAGAGGGTTCAGAAATCCAATCAATCAATAAGTACTTATAACTACTTACTCTGTGCTAGATAGCTACAAAGACAAAACTGACCATGGACAAGTCATTTAACATCTCTGAGCCTCAGTTTCCTCATCTGTAAAATAAGGGGGCTGAAATAGATGGCCTCTTAATCTATAATCCCATTATTTTTTGAAGCAGCTTGAAATTATTTTGGAAGGGAGTTTGGGGTTTTGAGAAGTAGAAGTGAGGAAGAAGTACAAGCTAGGTATGGGGATAGCCTTTCTGAAGGTGTGGAGACAAGAGATGGAATATCATATAACAAATACTCTATGAAATCTCTCTCTCTCTCCCTCTCCATCACTTTCTTCATTTAGACAGGGTGTCCTGAAAGTCTTAGTGGGACTTTTGCAGCACCTTGTATATCTTATTTTCTTGACTTACACTTATCATGGGAATTCACACCAGGGACAACAACACAGTCACCCAGAATTCCAGATGGAAATTCATTAGCACCTAGGACAGTATAGCAGCATTCCCAGGTCTCTAGGGTACCAATTCAATCTCAAGACCAGGATATCCAAATCTCTATAGATCACAGAAGACCAAAGTATTTAAAGTTGGAAGTGAACTCAAAGATAATATGGTCTTACCTTCTCATTTTACAAATGGGAAAACTGAAATCTAAAAAGTTAAAATAATTTACTCAAGGTAGGAAGTCAGGAAGACCTGAGTTCAAATCATATCTCAGACACTTACTAGCTGTGTAAACCTGAGCAAGTCATTTAGCTTGCATTTGTCTCAGTTTCCTCATTTGCTAAGTGAGCAAAATAATGGCACCTACCTCTCAGCGTTGCTATGCAAAACAAATAATGGTAAAGTATCTAGTACATAGTAAACACTATATAAATGTTAGCTATTATTAAGTAATATTAAGTAGTAGAGAGAGAGTCCTCTGACTCTAAATTCAGTGTTCTTTCTACTGTGCTATGCTTTCAGGTCTCCTTCAGGCTTCCTAGTACCTATGAAAACTAGGAAAGTATACAACTGTGTAAATTCACTGTGGGGAGGTCAGGGAGACATTGAACAACCGGGGAATTATTTTAACCCATTTATAAAGTGAAGTTAAAGAATTCAGAGATCCAGAGATGGATGGAAGGACCAAATGCTGTGACTGTGGTAAGGCTTATAGCCAAATTTATTTCCATGCAATTTCATTCATTTAGAGCAGGGGTTTCTAATCTGGAGTCCATGAACTTGGTTCTTTTGAAAATACTTTGATAACTATATTCCATATAATTGTTTCCTTTGTAATCCTATTTTGTGATCATTTGTACCTATTTGTAATCATTTTGTGTTTTTTAAAAACCATTGTTCTGAGAAGGAGTCCATAGGCTTCACTAGACAGGCAAAGAGATCCGTGACACAAAAAGGCTAAGAAACCCTGATTTGCAGGTAGTTTGCAGGTAGTTTGTTAAATATAACACCAGACTGGGCAACAGGAAGTTGAGGATGCAAAATCCTGTTTCGGATACTTAATAGATAATAGTAACACCTATTTCAATGAGTTGTTGCACACAACAAATGTCACAGTGTATGTAAAGTGTTTTATAAGCCTTAAGCATTATGTCAATAAGCTATTATTATTCTTAGGAAATATAATCCCCAAATATGATATTGTCCTCACATTGGACATTCAACAAGAGTTACTTGCTAATTCATACCTGTCACTTGGCTGTCTGGTTGACAGCAGCATCATCAGGCAGCTTCCTCAAGTCTAAAGGTCACCTCAGTGAGTGACTGAATGAGTGAGAGTGTTCTCTGCTTTCCCCAGAACTATTCCTCCTCTAGTTTCATAATCTAATAGGCTCCAATGTTCTCTTTTGCCTTATTTCTTTAGTAGCCCCTGTGGGATGTAACTGTAATGTTCTCAAAGAAAAAAAATCGATATAATGTTATAAAAAAGTACAAATGTACAAATATTATGGATGAGCAATGAGTCTTCTCCTACCCAGACCACTGCACCATTTTTTCATATATTTTTCATCTTAACGGTTCATCTCAGATTCAAGGGTAACTCCTTTGTTACCAAAGTGCAGCATCAAGCCAGCACTGGAAGGATCATTGGGACCATTACTCCACCACTTGCACTATGAGAGAAAAGACATTTCCTAATGCAATTTTAATAGCCAATTATCACTGAGATGTCTTTGTCAGGGCATCAAGTATATATTAAAATGGCTAGTTTCTCAACACAGCGACAATAGCTTTGGCTGCAATGAGAAATGGTGGTTCTACAGATTTTCAGGCATGATTCAAAACAGAGTCTCAATAACATAGCCCTTACATTGCTTTTCTTAGAAACTCCAACCCCTGAAAGGGTAATTTGGACTACAATGTTGGCCATTAAGAAAATTTAAGTTGATGCATAGGCCCATTATATAGTTGTAAAAGTTCAAAGTATTATCCTATGAGGCATCTGATAATTCACTGTAACTTTGGACAATGCTATGCTTAATCATACCTTTTTTTTTCTTTTGCCATTTCTATATGTTTTTCAGGAAATGTTATTCTGTTCACCACCAATGGTAAAGGGAAGTAGGGAGCAAGGACAAAAAGAAATGGAAAGAAATTCAATCTCAATTGGATGGAATTAGAAGAAAGAATAAGTAGGAGAAAGGGATTCCAAAAATGTTTAATTCTCTGAACAAATAAGTTTTTGTGATATCTTAAGTAGTATCCCAGGCAGCTAGGTGGCACAGTGGATAGAACACTGACCTTGGAGTCAAGAGGACCTAAGTTCAAACCTGGCATCAGAAACTTACTAGTGTGTTACCCTGGATAAGTCACTTGACCCTGTTTGCCTCAATTCCTCACCTGTAAAATGAGCTGAAGAAGGAAATGGCAAACCACTCCAGTATCTTTGCCAAGAAAATCCCAAAGGGGATCATGGAGAGTCATACACAGTTGAAGCAACTCAGTAACAATAAAAGTACATTCTGAGCTCCAGTCCCACATTTCCAAATGCTTACTGAACTTTTTCATTTGTGTCTCATAGATACCTTTACCTAAACATGTCCAAATAAGAACTCATTATATTTCTCTCTAAACTTATCACTCCTCCTAAATTCACTATTTTTGCCAATGGTACCACTTGACAAAGTCACTGAAGAACTATCCCTAATTCTTTACTCTCACTCATCCCTCCCATATTTAATCATTTGCTAAGTCTTCCCATTCTATTTCCACATCTCTCACCTAAGCCCTCTTATTGCCACTTATACTACAACCACCCTGGTTCAAAGACAAATTACCTCTACAAATTACCCAGACTTTTACAATAGCCTCCTAACTTGTATGTCTCCATCCAGCCTTTCCATTTTCAAATCCATCCTCTATGCAGCTGCCAATTTGATTCCTATGGATGGAAATTCAATATGCAGAGAGAGAAAGGACATTTCAAGAGAAGAGAACTACCCTAATTAGATCATACCTATTAATAGATCCAAGAATAGGATCAAAGTGTCAAGAATGATTTAGATAAGTTTATGGGTGAGGCATTTATTTTTAATAATTTTGGTTGATATCTTTTGTTTTTATATCACTAACATTCCTCCCAGTACTCCTTCTTCCTTGTTTTCTTGGTTCTGCTTACTTCACTCTGCATCCCTTCATATGTCTTTCCATGTTTCTCTATATTCATATTTCCATTTCTTTTAGCAGTAGTATCAAATTCAAACATAACTGGATCCCTACAGGCTGATATTGACTTAGAAAACCACTAATTAAAAAACCACTAAAATATAACTATGTTATATTTTATTTTTGCTTATTTTGTTAAATATCTCCCAATTACATTTTTATCTGATTCAAGACCCACTCAGGTATTTGTGGGGGCTTTCAGCCCATGGGCTGTGAGTTTGACACCTATATCTTATGCACAGTTATATTCTATAATATTTGTATACCACAATTTGTTTAGCCATTACCCAATCAATGGGCATCTATTTTGTTTCAAGTTCTTTGCTACTACAAAGATGATCATTGGATCACATAAATATTTTGATGCATGTGGTATTTTCTTCTCATTAATGACCACCTCCTTGGGATATATGCCTAATAATAAAATCTTTGGGACAAATGGTATGGACCTCTTAGTCGCTGTATTTAGATGATTCCACACTACATTTAAATGGTTGTATCGAGTCACAGCTCCACCAATAATATACTAATGTGACTATTTTCCCATAACCCCTCCCACATTGACTATTCTCATCTGCCAATTTGCTGGACGGTGGGGGGAAAAGCCTTTTACAACACTAATTCAGGATAAGCTAGGTATGAGTGGTGTATAATCTATACATTTGAGGTTGGCATCATGAAGGGCAATTATGCTTTGTTGAAAATGTCTGTTAGTGCCATTGTTAGGGAATGGTGCACCCAATTTACCAATGATCTATTCCATCTCACTTCTCAAGGACAAGGACAAGAATACCATAAAAAATAGACCTATTCCTAAAACACAAGTCTGGCCATGGTCCTCCCCTACTCAAGAAACTTCAGTGGCTCATCATTGTCTATAAGATAAAATACAAACCCCTCTATCATTTAATTAAAGCCTTCACAATAAGGATCCAGCCTGTCTTTTTGTACAGATAATTCATTACTCCACATCATATAGTTTATCTTCCTATTCAACTGGTCCAATTGCTTCCTCTCCCCACCCTCTACCCCTCACATATAGCATTTCTTCTCCTACCCTCATATCTTTGCTTGGCTGTACCCCATGCCTGGAAAGCTCTTCCTCTTCATCTCTGCATCTCAAAACCCCTAGAACTCTTCCAAGTTTAGATAAAGTGCCACCTTTTTCAATAGTTCTCTGCAAATATCTTCCTAAAGCTAAAATCACTTTGTATTTATTTATACACATCTTGCATTGATTTTATTGTGAAACTGTTGTATTTCACACACACACACACACACACACACACACACACCCCAATAGAATATAAGCTCCTTGAGGGAAGGAGCTATTTTATTTTTTTTCCTTTCACCTGCAGTATCTAGCACATAATAAGGGCTCAATAAATATTTATGGATAGATAGACTGAATGATTTGAATGTCTTCACTTTGTCTTCTAAAGAGCTTTTTGTTGGTGATGATGCACTGTGATTCAAGCACAAATAGCTTGAGGAATCAAAGTCTTGATTTTATACAAGTCATAAATCATGTAAATTGGAGTGGGTGGGTTAAAAAAAACCACATGAGATGTGATATAGAGGCACTGGGCTCTGGAACTGGTAAACTGGCTGCAGCCCCCAGCAGAGGTCAGCACACTCCCTCCTGCCCAATTATAGAGAGTGGGTCATTTGCCCTTGACATCACTATGAGGGGATAAAAGGACAGTGACATAATTCTCAAACCACTAGATTTGAGTCTGACCCTTTCAAGCACTCTGCAGAAATCACAGCACTAAACAGCCTTCCCCCAGGGAGCATTGATGAGGCAATGAGTGGCCCCACCCCATTTACCATCACTCATGAAGCAAAGCATGAAGCTTCTTGGAGTTGGGCTCATTTTTTTCCTTATAAATGATTGCTCCCTGCTCACCTAGGGAGAAGAGGTTTGAATTCATTTTTTTCAATGTGTTACTCTTCTTGGGGCTGAGGTTTTTTTTTCAGTCCCTCCCTGTGTTGTTAGCTACCACCTGTTCTGCCTCTGTCCCCATGCCTAACTGCTGGAGCACTATCCCTACCTTAAGCAGATATCAGGAGACTCTCATTCTGTCCTCAAACAAGGACTAAACCACAATCCCTCAAGTCATACTGTACTAAAACTTTCTACTCCTGAGGCAAATTTTTGGAGACATTGTGTTTAGCATGTATGCTGATCCTGAGGAAAATGAAGGGCAGGCAGGAGACTCAGGACTAAATGAGCCCCAGTACATATCCTCAACACTGCTCACCCCCCCCCATCAAGTCTCCATGAGCAAAATGTATTTGGGGGTAGATGAAGATGGGAGCAAGAAAGCAGAGAACAGATGATGGTGCCTTACGCTCGTCTCTCCATGCCCCTCTCCTATAATAACTATCCAGGAGAATCAAGGAGGTAATGAAAAATATTGATCTCATTAATCCAGGAGAATGACAAAAGAATGGTAACTGACAGCCAAAAGGGAGACACTTCTATAAACAGGGAGTCCTGTGGAATTAATAATAATCATCCTTTGAACCACAATAGTCTCGGGCGACAGAAGAATCAAATGCTCTTTTTCTTAATTTATTTCGTTATGGGGGGGAACAAATCCTCCCCAGTTGTAAGATAAGACTATAAATTGTAAAATTTTATAAAATCTGAGCTCTTAATATGAGAGAGAGAGAGAATGATATAGTACCAATAAAAACAGGTGCTTCTTCTAGTTAAATTACAGTGACCAAATGTACATATTACACTGAGCTGAGCTCCACATTACCAGAGCTGTTACAGTGACTAATTTGGTTATGGGCCATGATGGACTCCATGTTGAGAGTGCCTGCCTTTTTACATTTCATCTCATTTTTATTATAACCATGTTTTTATTTTTGAAGGTCCTTTTTGATCTTACCACATGCTTTCAGAACTGAGGGGCAGTCCATTAAGGGTTAGAATTTTAGATGTTTTACAAGCTCAAAGTTGTCACAATACTGTAGCTTGGGTTTCTACGGCAGATGCCTCCGTATGTTCATCCAAAAATGCCAGGATTCTGGGGTGTTTCCTCTTCCTACAGTCAGAAAGCCCAGTGCCATGGTTTTCCCCATCCACCCTCTTATTTTTATCACCTTGTCTCTCTCCTTCTCCTCCAACCAGGTAGAGTCACAGCCATGCGTATCCATGGGCTCAGATGACTTTATTCCCTTCAAGGATGCAGTTATGAAGACAATCAAAACAGAAAATCTCTGCTCTGATTTTTGGTTTCTTTAATTCATCTTATCTGATAATGTGGATCCTATACTCTTTACCTTACCTGACCCCTAATAACCACCTGATGCCTCAGACCTTGGATGAGAAAAGGTCTTAAGATCACTTCCAACTCTAGGGTCCTGTCATAACAACAACTTACATTGACAAAGTACCTGAAAATTTACAAGGTACTTTCCTCACTACTACCCTGTGAGGTAAATAAACACTATGATCATTTTCCAGATGAGGAATTTGAGACTTAGAGGGCCTGTCCACAGTGAAATAACTGGTAAGTGGCAGTCAAGATTCAAGAAGGCCAATTCTTCAAGCTCTAAGCCCAAAGTTCTTTCCACTACAGATATGAAAACCAGTCATGCCATCCCACTTGGAGAAGCAATGTCTTCCTCCTTAGTCTTCTGTAAATGATGAAGAGAAAAATCACCCAAGTCTTCAGAATGAACATCTTCTGAGCAGCACATTGAATTGGAGATGATACTAGTCTCCTATTGATAGTGCTACAACTAAAATATGGGATGATGGAAAGCATCTCATAGTTTATCCAATCCAACCTCTATTCAAGTCCACAAGCATTCATGAAGTGCCTACTATGTGTCAGGCTCCATGCTAAGCACTGGGGATACAAAGAAAGGCAAAAGACAGCCCCTGCTGTCAAGGAGCTTGAAGTTTAATGGTGAAGAAAACATGCAAACAGACAAGATACAGGATAAATTGGGAGGGAGAAAGGGAGCTAGTCTCAGGTGGAAAGCATTAAAACTAAGAAGGATTAGGAACAGCTTCTTGAAGAAGTTAAGACTTTAGCTAAGATTTGAAGAAAGCTTCTGGTGAGTGACCTTTGCATATTGTCTGAATGCAGACTGAAGCATACTATTTTTCTCTTTCTTCCTTTCTTTCTTTCCAGTTTTTTTTGTTTGAATCTTCTTGTACAAAATGACCAATAGGGAAATGTTTTATATGAATAACCTATATCAGATTACTTACCATGTCAGGGAGGAAAGAGGGAAAGGAAGGAGGGAGGAATAGAATTTGGAACTCAAAACTTTTTTTAAAATGTTAAAAAAATTGTTTTAACATGCAATTGAGGAAAAAATAAAATGTTATTTTAAAAAAGAGAGAAAATGAAACCACTAACAATCTATTCTACTAAGGACCATAGGATCATAGACGTAGAGATAAAAGGGACTTCAGAGGCCATGTAGTTCAACCTAGAGATTTTACAGATGAGGAAACTGAGGACCAGGGAGATTAAGTGACTTGTTCAAGGTTATTCAGGCATTAAATGGAAGAAGTGCCCTGAATCCAGGGCTTATGTTCTTTCCACTGTACCATACTTCTGGATGTTTCTGACAGAAATTTTTCTGAGCCAAAATTGGCCTCTTTGAAACTTCCAGCCATTATTCCTAGTTCTACTCTTTGAGGCCAAAAAGAACTAATCTAATTCCTCTTCCATATGACCTCCCTTCAGAGACCTAAAGACAGCCAACCTGTCCCTGAGTCTTCTCTTCCCTAAGCTAAATATTCCAATTTCCTTTCACCTAACCTTCAAGATGGTTGTGGAAGAGGGATAACTGTTGAGTCATGAAACTGACTAAGCCCCTGGCCCCTGACTCAGCAGTCCAGGTGTATTCAAACCAGAACAATGTGCTGTTAGAAAAGGTAATATTCATTCTCACTCATTCTCTCTCTCTCTCTCTTCTCTCTCTCTCTTTTTCTCTCTCAGTCCAGAAGTGGCACCTGGCTCAGATAAAATATCAGACTGCAAACATCACCCAGAGAAACACTTAGGACCCTCTTTGTAAGTTTAGAACAAAAAATCTTGTGGTTCCAGAATCAGTCCTCCATATAAATGCCAAATCAATCAGATAATTGGTCTCCACTGAGCCCAGCCTGAAGCCTTAAAACCTGCGTTGCACCAATACTTGGGGGGAGGTGGGGATTTAACTGAGTGCACAAAAAATCCCAACAAACAGCAAAGACTTGGATCCATAAGGGACTAAGAACAGGGAAAACAGCTCAATACCAAAGCCCCCACACACGAGTCATTGACTCAAGCAAATAGAGATTATTATGGGTAAATCATTATGAAAATCATTCTGCTATACAGCCAGGAAGAGAAAATGAAAAGCAAATAGTGTGGGAGCAGAGCACACAAAGGGACAAAAAGAAAGTGCACCCAAAGGAGTGGGATTCAAGATCACCTGAAAGAGAGCAACCCACAGAATATCTCCTCCAGGAAAAATGTCGGATGGCAAAAGGGCAACTCAGATAACTTGACACCTTCAGCCACAGGGCTAGGATTTTCTCCCAGCAATCTGCCTGTGCAGAAGTCCCCTCCAGCAACACACGTAGTAACCCTTCTTCACCCTAGTCAGTGGTCTTTTTGAACTATGGCAGTGCAGAATTTCCTCACCCTGTGACGAACCTGGTGATACCTCTCTTTATAGATAGTTAGGGTGGTCCTCAGGTGACAAGCATTAGGAGTCAGCCCGATGTGGTCACTAGCAGGGTAGACTTGAAATTGGGAAGACTTGGGTTGTTTAGACATTTATTTAACCCTAGGCAAGTCACTTTCTCCCAGTCAGTTTCTTTATTTGTGAAATGGACATGAATCATGGCACCTACCTCACAGGGTTATTGTGAGGATCAAAGATAATGTAAAGCTTTGAAACCTTAAATTGCTACATAAATTTTGAGGCAGCTAGGTGGTACACAGAACAAAATAGCTGGAGCTGGAGCCAGGATGACGTGGGTTCAAATCTAGCCTCAGACATTTATTAGTTGTGTGACCCTGGACAAGTCACTTAACCCTATTTGCCTTGGTTTCTTCATCTGTAAAATGAGCTTGAGAAAGAAATGGCAAACCATTTCTATCTCTTTGCCAAAAAAATCCAAATGGGATCAGGAAGAGTTAGAGTTGGGCATGACTGAAAACAATTAAACAACAGCAATCTCTTACTGATATACTTTAGGCACTGAACTGGGCATTGACAAAAGACAATAGTCCCTGCCCTCAAGGAGTTACTTAACCTCTCTCAGCCTCAGTTTCCTCATCTGTAAAATAAGTATATTAACAGCACCTACCTCTCAGGTTTGTTGTGAGGATCCAGAGATAATATTTAACAGTGTTTTTCAAACCTTAAAGCATTATATAAATGCTATTAATATTACTATTATTAGCTAAAGTAGCCATTATTATTATACAATCTATTACCCAGTTTATATTCAAAGGCTTTCCCAACTCATTCAACAACAATCAATTAGCATTTATTAATCAAGGTGATGCAGTGGATAGAGCACAGGGCCTGGAGTCAAGAAGACTTATCTTCCTGAGTTCAAATCTGGCCTCAGACACTTAATAGCTGTGTGACTCTGAACAAGTCTTTTAGCGCTGTTGCTTCAGTTTCCTCATCTAAAATGAACTGAAGAAGAAAATGGCAAACCACTCCAGTATCTCTGCCAAGAAAAACCCAAATAGGGTCACCAACAGTCAGACACAACTGAAGAGGCTGAATAACAAACACCAATAATAATAATCTGCTACTGATGTGTTCAAGGCACTGAACTGGGCATTCAGGACACAAAGAGAAAAGCACAATAATCCCTGCCCTCAAATTGCTTCTAGTCTATTGGTGGACTGTAAATTGTGAACCACGGATTATATCAGGAATTTGCTGGGAACTGTCCACCTGAATTTGTGTTGTAGGGACATAACATTTGACAACCTGGACTCGCCTCCATATCATGACAAGATATTAAAGTAGGGCTTCAGCAAAGTCACAGGACATATATGAAGAACAGACCCTTTCCTGCCTATTGCTGGATGGGGCATCCTTGTTAATGTGGGAATCCAGGTGCCTAAATACCTAAAAGTGCCTAAATACCCTGACCTGCAGGAACTGGTGGGAAGGACCAGAAGGGACCACAGAATAGAAGCAGGAAAAAACTAGGAGCTGGGTTTAGATGAGGTCTGGGAGAAGACACAAGAACTCTTCTCCCAAGGCAGTATGGTGGCTGGCCACATGGCAGGATAAAACCCAGATGCTGGGTAAATGGAAATGGGGCTTGTTAGCTCAGGAAGCTGTGCCAGGCAATCATGGCTAGATTCAAGATATCTTAAAATAAAGCTCTTGTTCTCTTTAACTCATGAATTTTCTTCTTGTAAGTTTGTTTTAACTTATTTCTCTTAGTTACTAATAGAATGATACAGTGGAAAGAGCTTGAGCTTTGGAATCAGAGGCACTCTACTCAGATCCCACCTCTGACATTTACTATCTGAGTGACCTTGGACAAGTCACCTCTCTAAGCCTCTGTTTCTTCACCAATAAAATGAGTGGTCTGGACCAAATGGTCTCTGAAGTCCCTCCCAGAACTAGATCAACGACCCAATGGAAAGTTCATTTCAAACAACCAAACCTTTATTTAAGGTTCACTAAGGGCAACAAGGGCAACAAGGTCAACTAGGTGATGCAGTGGATAGAGTGCTAGACCTTAAGTCAGGAAGACTCATCTTCATGTATTCAAATCAGCTGTGTGGCCCTGGGCAAGTCACTGAACCCTGTTTGCCTCAGTTTCCTCACCTGTAAAATGAGCTGGAGAAGGAAATGGCACCACTCCAGCATCTTTACCATGAAAACCCCCAAAAATGGGGTCATGAAGAGTCGGACATGACTGAAACAACTGAACAATAACAAATGACCTTGAGCCACTTTGTTATCTTGTGTTTGAAATGACTGGACTAGACTAGATGGGCTCTGAAGTCCCTTCCTCTGCTATGATACAATGACATGAATTATGAGAGGCTGAGATCACCCAGAGTCATGAGAGATAGCTCCCTTACTAAGAATCATCTTATCTTAACAAACATACTTGAGCTCATTGTTAAGAAAGAGGATTTGAGAACTGCTGATCAAAGGAGATGGGAAAATATATAGAGCATTGTCGTGCTAATAGATCATGCTGAGCTAAGTTACAGAATACATACTCTGCTCATATGAAATCCCTAAGGAAAAGAGATGGTGATGTTCTCCTGAATCACGAAATTTGTACCTTATTTTACACAATTCCCATGTACCTGGAAAGTTTTATATAAATCTCTTTTTTTTTCTTATTGGCTAATTGAATCACATTTTAAAATACTGAGATAACTTGCTATTTAAAAGAAATCTCTAGAGATAACAAAGTACAATAGAAATAACACTGGACTCAGGACCAGGATGCCCAGAATTCTAGTCTTGGATCAATCATTTCTAGCCATATGACCTTAGGTAGGTTGTTTTGCTTCTCTGACCCTCAGTTTCATCTTCTATGAAATGAAGGGGCTGGATTAGATGATTGCTAAGGTTCACCCCAGTCTAAAATTCCTATTTTGTCTTTTCTACAAATCTAGATTTTTCTATATTTCTACCTAGAGCTTGTTCCTGCAATAAGGAAAATTCCTGTAGGGGCTCCAAATGGTTGGCAGACTAGATAACTCTGCTTGTCATTTCCCTGAGGCTGGAACAAAAAAAGGCAACAGAGCTATTCACCCTCCAGTGAAGTTCCATTTTGGGTAGCAAACAGGTCAGTAGAGAGGCATCCTCGGGTTGCAAGGGATCGAATAATGATCCAAGTAGGAGCCTAATTTCTTCAGCAACCAGTTTGGTAAAAGGAAATTAAAAGTAAGTTGTCAAAACCCAAACTAATTTTGGTTTCGGTTTGGGTTTGATTTTGGTGGGGCAAGTACCTCAAACCAAGAAACAAAAAGTATGCCCTCACTTGAATGGTGGAGGCGAGAAATGAAAGGAGAATAAGTGGAGAGGGGGAAAGCAGAGCTCACCTCAGCCTGACATGTGAAAGCTTCCTGTTTTAATTATTTTTGCTAACTAGATGCTAAGTTCTATAAGTCTTGTACCCTTGGATAAAGGCCCAGTTATTCTATCCTAGTTATGGCACTATCTGTAATTCTGCAGAAGATGGACTTTGAGACTTTGCCAAAACTTGAGGACAGTCCCTTTTGTGGACTTAAGAATACCTTCTGGTGGGTGAGAGATATGAAGTGCTCCCCCTCCTGCTCACCTTATGTTAAGATTTTCACATGGTAAGTTATGATTAATTTCTGTAGCTCCAAGGCAAATTGTGTTTCTATCTGATCATTTAAAATCATTTGCACCTTTCAAACAACTCAGCAGCTATTCTGCCCAGTAATGTGCTTAATCAAATCAAGAAATTTGGAATGATATAAATTCCCAACAAGGCTTGGCTTGTTAGGAGCTCCCACAAATGCATTGGGACTTGATTTAGACAGAATCATAAACTACAAATGTGCCTTGGGACTCAATGGTTGAATTTGGATTCATTATTTCTTCATCCATTAAAAGCAGATTAACTTTAGGGAAAACTATTTCTTGAGTTTGAATTTCACTCAAATGCTCAATTGGCCTTAAATAAGCAATCATGCTCACAAGGTTGCATTTTAGATTTTTATTTTAAATGTCGAATTATTCCCTCACTGAGGCTTGGAAGAAGATTGCTCAGACTGATTGAACCTTCTCGTCCTCACTTTCCTGTCACTGGGATTGAAAAGAGCAGTAAACTGATTTTAAGGTATCACCTTGCCATCAGAAAGAAAGCAAGTATCCCTTTTTTGATTCCCTCTTCCTTGAAGTATCCAACACTCCATATATATATATATATATATATATATATTTGGGAGATAAATATATATCTCCCAAAGGTGGTCCATATAATTCCTATCTTCTCCAACTGGGCTGCTGCACTTAATCCAAATTAAAGGTTGGAAAGTTCTACCTTAGGATTCTTGACAGCAGTAGCAGTCACTTCTAAGGTATTTCCCATCTTCGGTTTTCATAAAGCTTTTCTTCAGTAAGTAGGCCCAGTTCATCAATTCCCCCAAAGGCCATGTAACAGACCTGTGTTGCCTGGAACTTGTGGGTCCCCCCTCCCCTACAGTAATGACATAGAAGACTTTGGGTACTGAGGCTTTCCCCAGTGGGTAACATATCTGTGGACATAGGACTTGTAAAAGGTAAAAATTAAAAGCAAGTACACATGGGAATAGCACACATAAGAAAGGATCTTCCCAATACCTTTTCTGCCTCTGTTCTGAGGGAAGAAATTTCCCATTCCATTAGGTGAGAAGTCAGCTTGTATGAGCATTAGCAGACTTAGCAGTGTCAAACAGCCAAGTGACTGGGAAGCACAAAGAGATAGTCCAAAGAGGGATAAAGGCTCTTGACTATTTTAGAGCAATAAATATTGCAAACTTCCTGAGTGATTTAAACTCACCCCTGAGGTGCTTGACATTTCTAAAATGCATGTTCCTACTGCTTATGTTTTATTAGTCGTTTAATCCAGTTAAACTATTTACTAAGTTATGTGCAGAGGCTTTTGATCGAGAGTTGTAAAGTGGAGAGAATGGTTAAGCAGACTGAGGTCGAGTCAAGAAATTTGGGGGCGGGGGGAGCAGACACACAAATATCCCTAGACTCACATTGAACCTAGGTTAGCCTATGTCAGAGAAAGAGCTAATGGGTGGTTTGCTCTTAGCATCTATCTATAGATGGAGTTCTCAGGAAGCCTGATTAAGATCCACAGTGCCCCCTGGTGGTGGTCAATAGTTAAATTGTGATTGCTCTTCCCATTTTAGTCATCATCCATATCTGTGGTATGTGACAGGCAGATCAAACCATCACTTCTCCTCAAAGAGCCCAAGAGCCTCAGCAGTATCAGTGCCCAACCCCAGGTCACAGCTCTGATTTTAGTTTACTCCTGAAGCCACCATTAAAAAGAGTAACCCTCATAGAGGAGGGTGTCTCCTCCTAACCACTACCAACCTCAATCGAGGACCAACCCTCATCTTCAATTAGGTAAAACCAAGATCCCTAGGTACAGCAGCACTACTCCAGATCATTGGCCCTGATTACAGCCTAGCCCCCACAGCCATAGTCCAGAGAAGCAATGCTTACGGAGAGTCAACCTGGAAATTTCCTCTTGCTGAAACCTCTGTCTCCTCGAGACACGGCCACTGAGGATCCAAAGAAGGAAGTTCCCAACACTGATATCTTTGGCACTGTCAAATGGTTCAATATCAGAAATTGATATGATTTTATTCATAGAGATGATACTTAAGAAGAACTTACCTTGTCACTGTACCCTACCATACAGGGTCTTTCCCTCTGACTATATGCATCATCTTCCACTTTTAGAATGTAAGCCCTCTAGTGGAATATTATTGTGCTATAACAAATGATGAACTCAATAATTTTAGAAAAACATGGAAAGACTTACACAAAATAATGAAGAGTGAAATGAACAAAACCAAAAGAACATTGTATACAGTAATAGCAATATTGTTTTAAAAACAACATTGGACAAATAAATTATTTTGTCTATTTTTGTCTATTACATATTTATATATAAATTATATTTATATTAACTATAAAGGTTGTATAATGAAATATGCTAAATGTATCCAGAGAAAGAACTGATAAATCAAGGTATGTATAAAATAAATTTACATACACACATATACATATATACGTACATGTACATGTGTATACACACACATACAGACACCTATTTGTGTCTCATGGTAGCCATCTCTAGGAAGGGGGGGAGAAAGAAAGAAAAAAGGGTGGGAAAAGAAATTTACATGATAATTTTGTTGTATATTTGAAAGGAATAGCAAGTTGTGCATAGCTGATATATGGTTTCATGTGCAATCACCTTCTTTATTTTATTTATGGAAATGCTTCTTTTATTCCATAAATTAAAAAGAAAAGAAAAAAAAGACTGTAAGCCCCTCAAGAGCAGTCTGTCTTGTTTTTCTGTTTGCATTCCCAACATTTAGCACAGTACTTTGCACATGATGAGTGCTTAATAAATGCTTTTCATTCATTCATTCATTCACCAATAGACTTATACAGAAAAATTCTACTTCACTCACTCATAGGCCATTTCCTACTTCTATGTAATTTTCTGGACACATCATTTCTAGGACCAAATCCTTTCACTTCCTGACATTTGGTCAACTGTGTTGAAAGGTAAGTCTTGAAATAATAGGTTATATCCATTTAAATCAATCTTTAAACCTTCACCCAGCATGTGGTAAAGACAAAGGAACCAGGTAGCAGCTAAGTGGCACAGAGGACAGGGTTCCAGACCTGGAGTCAGGAAGACCTGAATTCAAATCCAGCTTCAGACACTTAGTAGCTGTGTGGTACTGGGTAAGTCACATAATCCCCATTTGCCTTAGTTTCCCCATCTATAAAATGAAGATAATAACAGAGCAACTAATTCCCAGGGTTATTGTAAAGACCACATGAGATAAGGATTGTAAAGCACTAAGCATAGTGCCCAGCATAGAGTAAGTATTATATAAATGTTAGTCATCATCATCATCAATATTATTATTATTATTATTAGGTAGACATGAAATTCAGCTGTGTTTCATTCCTAGAGTTTTGTCTATCCTCAACACAGCTAGAACTATCTTTACTGAATAAATCTTGATTCATATATATTTCTTGAGGTGATTTTAATAATAATAACTGATATACAGTGCTTTAAAGTTTGTAAAGATATGTGTATATGTATGTGTGTATATAATTTCATTCCAACCTCACCAACAATGTTATGAGATTAAATACGACAGATATTTATTGTCCCCTGTTTGACAGATACGGAAATTGAGACTCAGAGAAGGTGTAACTTGCCCATAGTCTCACCGTCAGTGTAAGAGATAAGATTTGAATACAGGTAGCTTATTGGAAAAAATTCTCATACGGAGTTAGAGGAATGAGTTTCAGTTCCTGGTTCTGCTACTTACTTCTTGTGTGATCTTGGATAAATCATTTAACCTCCCTGGGCCTCATCTGTAAAATGGAGAAGTTGGACCATGTGGCCTCTGACATTCCTCTCAGATCTATAGCCTATGACCAAGGTCCCTTACGGCTCTCCATCTCTGATCCTGACTTCAAGTCCACCACCCGAGACACGTCATCTCTCTTTTCTCACCTTTCTAACCCATAATCCTGAACACTTCTACTGTATCCCCAGTGCCTGCTTCTATGTGTCATAGAAGCTGCTATCTTCCTCCCACTCTCTTCAGATGGCACTTTGCCTAAAGGGACCCACTTCACCCTAGAAAAGAATGATTCTCCAACTTTGGCAACAGAAACATAAAAGGTTACAAGTCAAATAGTTTGTACTTCAGGACTAGTGAATCCTGAACCTCATCTGTTCTTAAGAAAGTCTCCAAACTAGCAGCTGGCAAACACATAAAGTAGGAGAAGTGGGATAAGCATGAAGGGAGGAAATTGAGGGATTACTCAGACGGATGACTGGGCTCACACAAGTGCTCCAGACCTGCAACCTCAAAGCAGCAATAGAGAATACAAGAAGCAACTTTTAGAGAAAACGTAAACTATAGCAGACATTCTTCTTGTACTTGGTTTTCCCCCTATCAATAGTTAGTCCAGACTCTTGACTGATTACACATTTCTTTTAGTTGGATTTGCATAGAGATGGTCCATTGGTGTATATTTTTATGCTCTCTAGCAACATAGTATAAATAGCATTGGATTTGGAAAAGAAGGATGGTCATGGAGTGAAAATGATGAATAATCAATGGACCATCTATGTGTTACATTGATGATACACACAATGTCAAGAGACCAAAACCTAGAATGTTGGGAGACCCCCTGAGGAGGAATTATGAAAGAGCAAAATGTTTTCCTCACAATAACCCTTGGTGGTAATTTGCATAAGCATTATTATGACAGCATAATATAGTAAAGAGGACTTAGATTTGAATCTTGGCTCCGACATTTATTACCTGTGTGACCTTGGGCTTGTCATTTAACTTCTCTGGGTCAGAGTTCCTTCATGAAAGGGCTATACTAGCTGTCCTCTATTGTAACTTTCTAACTCTAAAGCTATGGTCCTATTATCCTCATTTGCAGATGAGAAGGCTGAGATTTCAAGAATAAGTATCAATTTTTGTACTTTGTTTGAAATCTTATAAAGGATTGTGACTAAACAACTCTCTGAACCAAACTGCCTAAGTTCAGCTATGCTCATTTTGCAGATAAGATAAATGAGTTCCAGAGAAGGTAAGTGACATGCCCTAGGTCACACCACTAACAATATTAAGAACCTAGACAACTTGAGCCCAAAACCAGTGTTCTAGCCCGTAATCAGCTAAATCTAGTTTAATAACCTATCTCAGTTTCCTTGATTGTGACCTCATTGTGGAAAGAAAACAAATGTCTTTAGATATGGATGCAATGCCCATGCCATACTTTAGGACACAGGGGCCTACTAAATGGTATCAACCATCTGGCCAGCCCATCAGTGGTTGACTACCTATATGCAGAGGAGTCCCTATTCGGTTGCTTTAGACATTAAAATAAGCAGTATGCATTTCTGCATGCTAAATCAGGATTGTGAGAGGAATGAGAAAATACTAAAAATATCAACTGTGCAAAATTCCATTTCATGGAGGTTTGACTCACCCCCTGGATCACTGAATCCTGCCTTACACAAGTTAGGATTTTGCCCAACTCTTCCTGTCACCACCTTTATCTTTCCTCTGCTCACCTTATCATAATAACAATACTAACATTTATATGGTACTTAAAGTTTTACAAATTGCTTTACCTTTTATGCCATCTCATCTTCACAACTGCCCTGTGAAGTAGACACCATTCTCATCCTCTTTTTTACAGATGAGGAAACTGAGGCTGAAAGAAGTTACATAGCTTACCCAGGGTCCCACAGGTATTAAGGGTCACAGAGGCAGGATTCAAATTATAGTCTTGTAATTACAAATCCACTCTCTCCATTATGCCACTAGTTGCTATCATAAGGTGCTAATACGATTGCCTCATTACTTACACTAGCACTTTCTTCCCCATTAAAAACCTCTTTGCTATTCAAGTGAATAGTAGTCTCTTTTAATCTTTGCTATACCTCATCAGGCCATCTACACATGGCATGACTAATGCTTGCCTTTTTATACATGCTCCTCTTATATCTCTGGGCAAGAGTTTATAAAGAAAGTCTTTTGGTAGAGATTGTGTTAAGAGTTCACTCACTTCCATGTGATGGATCTATGAGGATCCAAAGATATACTCGATCCTATGGTGCAGATCATCACCTATCCGTGACTTTCCATCTTGTGTGACTCATACACATTCTCCTATAAATCCTTCATTCATGGTCCACCTAACATCTTGGGGACCTTTCTCTGGCTCTTCTTGACATGGCACACACAAACTATCCATTGGTTATCATTTCCCAAATCTCAGTTTCTCAGCTGTAAGACAGTGATAAAGACATCTGCTCTCCTTACTCCTCAAAGTTATCATGAGGACTGACTGAAATGTATATGAAGGTACACTGTAAACCTTAAAGTCTTATACAGATAATGTAAGGCTTTAGTATTATTACTTTCTTCTGATTCTCAGGTTGATCCATAGTTTCATTAGTATGAGTGTCCTCTTAGCAAATACACATCTTGACCCCTCTATGCTATCTCATGTTTTGTGATTCTTGCCCTTATCTTTCCAATAACCCTTCACAGAATATCCACCCAACATGCTGGAAGGCTTTGTCTAGTTCTTTTAATATCACTGAACTGCCAACATAGCACGTGGGCTGTCCATCTGTCATCTCTCCTTCTCATTACATGACCTTGATGGCATCTCTTATGCCACTTCTTATTCACGTCATCTCTGGTGATATTCATTTTTCCATTGCCCTTTGAGTTACTTATAATTTTGATTCTTCAGAGACCCAGTGTTCCATGACTCACAGCCATATGTATATGTATACACATTACTGAAAATATATTAGCACTAAAGAGAGAGGATTTTAAGGCAAAATCCCACAGACTAAGATCATTGAAAACACTGTACAATTTTCCAAATGTAATCCAGAGTGATCTCTTCTTAATCGGTTCTGGACATGGTTCATTGTCCCTCAGCTGTACCTATTTAAAACGTCTATACTGATGAACTAAGTCAATGTCCTACCCTTTCAGCTGCTCTTTTCATTCATTTTGTTTTTCCAGTGTGAATGGTTAGACCAAAATCTTTCGTATGACTGTGGATTTCACTGAGGAGGCTTTGTAAGATTCTATGGCTCATTGCGATCAGTACTATGTTGTTTACTAGTAGTGGTAACCACGAATTCCTAAGAGTCACTTCAAAACTGAAGTAAATATTTCCTTAACAGGGACAAGAATTTAAAAGATGAAAAAAAGTCAGGAGAAAAAATAAGGCAGGATTATTGAGTGTCTTGTGAATGCATACATTTTTTTCTCCTCTGGTACCTTGTCCAGACACTCTAGGAATTTCTCTAAAATGTTAAGAAGGAAGAATGTGACAATAAAAGTTTGCCAATCTTTGAGCACAAGCCTCAGGCTCTAGGTACTACTCAAAAAAATTTGATGAAGATGATGAAATTTCACAGGCGCTATTTCAGTTGAGCCTATAAAATTAAACAATATTGTTAATGTTGGGGAGGAAAAAAAGTGTACCATAGAGCCTTGAAAAGACTGGCCAGTTCTTTCAAATGATCAAATGGTAGGGTACTTAGTGACATTTGGTCTATGGAGGGAGATATAGCACCAGAGGGAGGCAGGAAGGGGAAGACCTCTGATAGTCATAAGGCAATTCCCTTAGCTAGTAGTTTCCTATTTGGGGATTTAGGTCCCTAGGACCCATCAAGGCTTATGAGTGGGGTAGCATCTAATCTAATTTGGTCAAGGAGCTACTGGATAATCAAAAACCATAAATAATCCAAAAATTTAGTTTTATTGCTGGTAGTTTTGCCTCCACCAAATTTTGTATAGGAGCTACTAACCTACAACTAAGTGGTACAGTGCATAAAGCACTAGACTTAGAATCAAAAAAGATATGAGTTCAAATTCTGTCTCTAACACTCACTATCTATATAACCTTAGACAAGTCCCTTACTATCTCTCAGTTTCCTCACCTGTAAGAGTCTTGGACTCAAAGAGTCTCTAAGGTCCCTTCCAACTTTAAGTTTATGATCCTGTGATCTGATGATAGGACTACTAGCAGACTGATATGGCATAAATAGGCAGACAGGTAGTATAATGGATAGGATTTGGAGTCTGGAAGATCTGAGTTCAAATTCTGCCTCAGATGCTTACTGGATGTACAACACTGGGTAAGTCATTTAACCTCTCTCAGTATTGGTTTCTTCATCTGTAAAATGGGGATAATAATAGTGGTGGTGGTGATGATGATGATGATGATGATGATGATGATGATGATGATGATACTGGTGGTGGTGATGAAAAATGTCCCCTCCACCTCTTCTTACAGGAGACTGACCTTTTGTGGCAATGCTAAGGGGACATTCAAGATATGGACAATGTAAAAATTAGATAATCAAATTTCTGGTAACTGAGAGTGAAATATTCTAGCTAAAATAAGTCACTTCATTGAGAATGCTATAGGTTATTCTATTATGAGGAGTTTTGTTTTCTTTTTGATTCACTTAAATGAACTTGAAAATGACAACTATGAAGACCTGAGTTTGGGTAGAGGAATCAGGAAAACACATGCCTAGGGTTTCAGAGAGATGCATTTGATTTTCTAAAAGGCTTTAAGATGCTCAGATAAGCCCATCAACAGTGTGAGTAATCCCAGCTATTGTGCATCCTCAACTCGAAGTAACAAGCCAAAATTAGGCTAGAGGCAACATGAAACAGGGTAAGAACTGGGTTATGAAAAGAGCCAATTTCATGGACATCTCAAAAGCACAATAGGCAAGGAAAAGAAGCACGGAGCAGGCAGACAAACAGATTTGTAAAGTATGAAATTACATCAGTAAGATAGGGACACAATACAGAGATTAATGAAACTCAGATAAACAGGTATTATATGATATACAACAGAATGGCTGGCCAAAGAAGTCTGCAAGATTCAGAAACCAGTTTTATGGATCTGACATGTGCAGAGCTATCCCAGTAAGATGGAGGAAAGAGCATTTGAAAGCTACTCACATAGATAAAAGTGCTCCATATCATTTTGAGTGTACTCTCAATGGCTCTCATTCATGAAGAAGGACAATTTCACTATGTTAATAGGATGAAAGAGACTTTGGAGTGTTTCAGATGGATTAGAACAATTCCACTGCTCAGCTCTGTAGCAACTTAAAGTACATTAAAGGGACAGGGTAATTAGAATGCGTGGTACTGAGGAGGATTTTTAATACACATTTCTTACAATTTTAATTGATTTTTCTCATTATCTACAGACCTTATCAGAACCCTACAAAAAATTAATCCCATTTCTTTACTTCACAGAAAAAAATGCCTTTGATTGGTGCCGAGCGTGAACTGTGTATGCATTATATAAAAAAAAAAATCCTACAAATCCCCACTGCTATATTTAAATGTCTTTGGATAGGATGAAAATGTGCATATAGAGTTGCTGTTTTTTCTTAACATTCATTATGGTTACCTACAGCAGCAATTTCAAAGTTGTTTCAGTACCATAAGCTACCCAGAAGTGGCTATTAGTCTAAATTATAATGCTGGCTTTGAATATACACTAGGACCCAATAGAACATCATTAAACATATTTGGATTTGCCTGAATTTAAAAAGTCCACTGTAATGCAATTTCTATTGATGCAAAGTGAAGTATGCAGAACCAGGAATTCTCTTGTCTATGTATCTATGTTCTCTTGTATAGCCTCCGTAGGGATCCACCTGACAACTTGGGAGCCTTCTTCTCAATCTCTCGACATTGCATGAATACACAGACTGCTCATCTTTTATTTCTCATGCTTGCTACATGACCAGCCTACTTCCTCTTCCCTACACTAGCTCTTATACTACTTCTGATACACAATTCTTCATTATAAATATACTGTGGCTTATCTATGCCTACCACGAGTCTCTCCATTACTCCTTGTGTGACCTACAATTTTATTTCTTAAGAAGTTGTGGTACTCCAAGATTCATGACTACATAGTATCGTTAGGAGAAGCCTGGGATTGTATTTCCCATGTCATTTGTTTTAGTGTTGCCCATATAGGTCACATAATAACTATTTGTCAAAGTCAGAAAAAAAAGAACATGTGCCTCTCTTTCAGGAAGGTGCATAGGGTCCCTAAAAGTACTGTGAAGGCAAGTGTGGTAGCACACCCCTATACTCCCATCTATAAGACAGGCCAAGGCTGGCAAGTTTCTTGAGTTCAGGCATTCTGAGCAACAGTGGGCTATGCAGATCAGGCATCTGCACTAAAGTTTGCCCAAGAAGGAAAGACTTGGTTGAAAATGAAGCAGGTTAAAGCTCCCTGTCAGTAGCAGGATTTGCCTTTGCACTTCTAGCCTGGCTGAGATGAGAAGGGAAGATGAAGGAAGGAAGTATTTGTACATAGTGCCTGCTAGGCACTGTTCTAAGCATTTTACAAATATTGATCCTCACAACAACTCTGTGAGGTTGGCACTGTTATTATCCCCATTGAACGTTTGGGGACACTGAGGCAAACAGAGGTTAAATGACCTACCCAAAGTCACACAGATAGTAAATGTCTGAGACCAGATTAGAACTCAAGTCTTCCTGACTGCACAGCTCTACTTACTGTACTGCCAAGCTACCTCACTCTAAAATAAATAAATACAAAAATACAAATACATAGGTAGATATATGGACAGGTAAATATATAGAAAAATTGATAGATAAATAAGAAGAAAAAAAAGGATTGTACAACTTCCCAAATACAATTCTGCTGTCTTCCTGCCATCCAATTCGGAGCCTTGTTGCTGTTGTTGAGTCATTTTTCAGTCATGTCCACCTCTTTGTGATCCCATTTGGGGTTTTCTTGACAAAGATACCAGAGTGGTTTGCCATTTCCTTCTCCAGCTCATTTTATAGATGAGGAAACTGAGGCAATCAAGGTTAAGTGACTTGGCCAAGGTCATACAGATAGTAAGTGTCTGAGGCCAAATTTCAACTCAGGAAGATGAGTCTTCCTAACTCCAGGCCCAGCACTTTATCTATTATACCACCTAGTTGCCTTGCTCATTTCTATTTGTAGCATCTTTCCAAGGCTGACAAACTGCTGGACCAGTTTGATGGCAGCTCAGGCACTATCCTCTACATGAAGCCTTTTCTGAACCCCCTTCCCAATTACTAAGGCCCTCCCTTCTCAAACTGCTTTGTATTTATCTTTGTCTCCATGTATGCATGTATATATATATTAACTTTATGCTTATATTGTTCATATTGTTCTAGGTACTTGTCTCCTGTAAGCTCACTGAGAGTAGGGTTTTTTTTCACTCTTTGTACTTATATTTCCACTACCTAGCACAATGCCTGGCATGTAATTGGCCCTTAAAAATACACATTGATTGATCCAACTGCATACCAGAATATGGACAACAAACACTCTTCCACCACTAATGGTTTTTTTTTCTTTCTTTTTTTTAAGGCAATTGGGGTTAAGTGACTTGCCCAGAGTCATACAGCTAGTAAGTATCTGAGGCTAGATTTGAACTCAGGTCCTCCTGAGTCCAGGGCTGGTGCTCTATCCACTGTGCCATTTAGCTGTCCCAGTACTATTTTCTTTAGATAATTTGGTAAAACTGTCATCTGATCATAGATCTCATTTAGGTAGTACCTGATGCAATCAACACAATGCCAACTGCACACAGGAACATCTGAAGGCTCTCACACCCTAAAAGGAATCCCTCTTACACTTGGATTCTGTAATAGAAATCCTAAATGCCAGTAATGAACAACTATGGTAAACATATCGCCCTGTTTTATGCCTCACTATGATATTAAGAGATTGTTCCAAAAAATGCTGCTATATTGAAGAGGCAGCTAGGTGATACAATGGATAGAATACTGGGCCTAGAGAGTCAGGAAGTCCTGAGTTCAAATCTGGCCTCAGACACTTACTAGGTATGTGACCCTAGGCAAGCCACTTATTCCCATTTTCCTCGGTTTCCTCATCTGTAAAATGACTTGGAGAAGGAAATGACAAACCCCTCCAATATCTTTGCCAAGAAAACCCCAAATGGACTCACAAAAAGTTGGACACAACTGAAAAATGACTGAGCAACAACAACAATTTCCAAATATATCCCAGCCCTACCCAGAGAGTCATCCGTATCAACAAAGAATAAAGCAGAAATGGAAAAAAATGCAGTTCAATAACACTATACATTACATCAACTATGTTTGACAGTATATACATCATTAAAACTCATAACCTCCCACATCCACAAAGGGAAAGAAATACATTTCCTCATCTACTATTTGAGGCCAATCTTGGTCACCATAATTACAAAGCATTTAATTTCATGGGATTTTTCCCTGTCAGCATTGTCATAGACATGTTGTATATTGTCTTCCTAATTTTACTTACTTCACTTTGCATCAATTTATTGAAATCTTCCCATATTTTTCTGTATTCTTCATGTTCAGCATTTCTTATGGCACGGTAACATGCCATTACATTTGACCTTGGGTGAGGATAATTTATTCAATAACAACAACATTTCAAAGATAAATTGCTTTGATAACTTTGAAAGATTTAACTCTGATCAATGCAATGACCATCCTTGATTTCAGAGGACTGATGATGAAGAATGCTACCCACTTCCTAATAGATAGGTAGGTGATAAACTCAAGACACAGAAAGAGATGTACATTTTTGGACCTAACCAATGTGGGAATTTTTTTTTGCTTAACTATACATATTTATCACAAGGGTTTTACTTTTGTATCTTTTTTTAATGTGAGGAAATGTATGATTATTAATCCAATAAAATAAACATTTGACCTTGTGTTCATAGGATCAGCACAGATTCAAAGCTAGAAGAAAACTTAAAGGTCATTAAGTTTAACACTCTCCTTTTATCGAAACTGAGGCAAAGAGAGGTTAAATGACTTACTCATTTAATCCCAAATGACTTGGGATATATTTGGAAATTGTTGTTGTTCAATCATTTTTCAGTTGCATCTAACTTTTTGTGAGCCCATTTGGGGTTTTCTTGCCAAATGAGGTAGAATCTAACCACAAATATTCTTGACGCCAAGTACAGCAATCCATCCACTACACTGGGTTGACTCTGGTCTTGAAAGCTATTCCAGCCAGGGTAAAGCTCTGGCAGGTTCTACCATATTGGATATACTTTGAGAATGGCCCTGCCATAGTCTATATCAGTGTTTTAAGGGGAAGCCTGAGTATGTTTACAGAGGTTCATCCTCAATAGAATGGCCACTAAATGATGAATTTTTTATCATACCAATCAACAAAACAGAAAATGTAAAACATCCTTTAGTCCTGTGTGCTCTCTTCTGTTTATATGGCAAAGAGGACAAAGGGTTCTTAGAATCACACCATATTTAGATGGTCCAGAAACCTTAATTTCACTTTTGGTGCTGTAAATATGAAATCCTTATCTAATGAACAAAGAGTTGATATATGACTAGAAGAAATATATGACTAGAAGAACAACTAAGGCCCAGGAGGTTGAGTGGTTTTTCCAAGGTCCCATAGGTAATAAACATCAGAAAAATAAATTGAACACAAGTCCTCTGACTCCAGAATCAGTGGTCTTTCTATTGTACCATGCTAAATAAGGGAATGGACCCCAAGTTCTCCTCAGAGAAGAAAAAAAAGGGAACTGGTGGAGTTGGTTTTATCATGCATCCATAGCAGAAACAGATATCATGGAATCAATCCCTCAGTTGCCTTAAAATTCTATCAATCACTTTCAAATGATATGTACTACCTATCCATAATAAAAGCCTGAGAGACCCCACAATCCTAGTGAGTAGGTACTGAGCTTATTTCCCAATTCCAGTGTCATAAACAGGTTACACTGTTTTATGTTTGGGAATGCAGAACCAACTCATCATGAGACCTTTCAACACTTTTTGGTGAAGGAAACCCCTTGATTTAGTGTGTCTACTTTGTATTCTTAAGGATATCTCTGAAGAACAACTTCCACATTTTAATAACAGAAACCTAATGTTCCCTCATGAAGAGTCCAGCTGTGCACCCTCAGACAGACCTCCTGAAGGGTCATCAGATTGCTTGTCCTCCCCTCTGGCATCTAAGCTGCAAAGACACTCACCAAGATATCCAACTCACATTGCTTGATCAAGTGTTGTTTTCTCCCTCCACAAACTTCAAGGGAACCAACCAATCCACATTCCATGCCATGTGTTTAAGTGTTGGATCCACAGGCATGATGGCAGGGTGATATTTTGTCATCCTGATTCTTAATGATTGCCATGCTCTTTAAACATGAGAATCTTAATTCATTATCAGAAATGTGCTTTGTGTTCCTGGGTGGAGGAAACAATGACTTTATCAGTCATTCCTCTTTTGCTGGACTTACTGAATTACCTGAAATGTCAAGATAATGTCTCCCCAGCCTGTTTTTATTACAGTACCAGGCTATGCTCATTAAATTATGTTAAGATACATTGATTTCCTTCAACGGGAATAGGGGAACACTGCCAGAAATTAACACTAATCTTCTAATTCAGCAAGAATAAATATGTGACTGATTAAATCTTAATTAACAGTTCACAAAAGGCTGCTTAATGTCATGTGGCATATGCATCTTAATTATCTGACTGTTCTACTGCTGTTTGCAGGGCAAAGAGGTGACTGTGAGATTTCTCTTTGGTTTTTCACAATCTTCTGATCAGCATTTCCCATCATTCATTCATTCAATGAACAGTTGTTGTGAGCTTAACATGTGTAAGGTATGACAGGTAGCTGAGAGCAAGATTTCCAACTGGGTATTTCCTTTTGGGGCTGTTCTCATAGTTTCCATGTAAAAGTGGCACTCAGACATGACCCATTGTGATGGTGGAAATCTTGCCCTACATTGTAGCAGGGATATGCTCTCTCTTTTCTGAGATATGAGAACATCTCTCTCTAAGACATAAGCTTACTTTAACCCTTCCTGCATTATCTTTCCTAGAGGAAGCCAACTAATGCTTGATATTGTGGGATTTTTTTCCCCTAGGCATCATAGATTAAGTTGGGTATAGTTGTACTCATGTATGGGGGTGGGAAGGTACATGAAAACTGTGACACCGAAATCATTGTGACCATGAAGTTAGGCATCAAAAACTTCCACAAACCACTCCACATAGAGAAAAGAAACAGCTGGACAGTCTTAGTTTATAAGCCATCTTTCCAAGTCAAGCAGCCGTCTGGCTCTCTGAATTTCAGCGACAAGCACTTCAGGGTTAGGAAGTCTAGACAGCAGAAAATCCCCTTGGGTCTCAAGTGCAAGACCACGGACTGCTTAGGGAGAGGAAGAGGAAGATCATAACAGAAAGCATTGATATGTTTATAGATTCAGACACTGGCAGAAAAGCCAAAGTTCCTACAAGAATCCAAATCACAGAATATTATAGCTGCAAGGGACCTTAGAGATTATTCAGTGCAACCCTCTCAATTTACAGATGAGGTACCTGAAGCCCAGAGAGGTGAAGTCAGTCCTGGGATTAAAATCTCAGTTTCCTGACTTCTATTCAGTGCTCTTTCTATGATACCAAGCATCCTCTTTGATGAGATGAACAGAGCCCTTATTTGATTATTAATATTAAAAGAAACTGTCACAGTTTTGGTCACCAAGAAAACTCCTCAACTATTTTTTCTCCTCCACTAAAAGCACCCCACTCTCTAGAGCATAAAGTAATTTGGCTGTTGCATCATGGACCTCCTGAAGCTTAGACCATAAAGAAAGAATTGTAAGAGTCATGATGGGAAACATCAGCTGAGCAGCTTTTCTTTCTTGTACCCCCTGGAGCAGTTTCTCTTCAAAACATGCCAGAGCAGTTTCATCCAGAATTGTTCTCTAAAGTCATTATCGACTCCATGCCACTTTCTTCTCCATGAAGTGAGCAGTGTTGTGTAAACAGAAAAGCTCATTCTGACTCACCAAGTGAGAGTAAAGATTAATATGTATCCTTGGTGAATTTCAAAATTTAAACTCATACTGTCACACTCCTCAGAAGAGATTATGTCCTTGTTGGTATGTTTTTTATGATCATGTCACACATTAGTCATATTCTGAAGGCCAAGAAGCCAGTCATGTACATATAGATGGGAGAATTCAAAGCTAACACACCTCCTTGGTATGCCTTCTATAGGTAACCAACTTTCTTATTGACTTCAGGTTCTAATTTGCAATTCTATCACAGAACCAAAGTCATAAAGAAATCATCTTGTCCCATCTCCTCTCCTTATTTCTTATTCCTCCATGATGGGGCCTTCTTATATATGTTATGTGGGAAATTAATCTTTGAATAATGATGCTTAAGTTTCATAGGACTGAGATATTCAGTGTAATGGAAAGTATATTGGATTTTAATTCAGGGGACCTTGGTTCAAATCTCAGCTGTACTACTTACTACCTGTGTGATCTTGGAAAAGTCACTTAATCTCTCTCATTCGCAGATTCTTCATCTGTAAAAGCAGAAGACTGGACTATTTCACCTTATATTTCCCTTCTAAATCTATGGTCCTGAGGCCAGGTTCGAATAGTTCATAAAAGCTAAACATTGTCTGACAAAAATCATAAACCTACGGTTGCATGGCCAACAGGACCCCAAGAGGACTTAGGGATCAAAGAAGAATCAGAAGTCCAGCATGTCACCATGTCCAGGGATAACTCAATGGAGTACATAAGGACTTTTAGCTCTAGCTCTAAGACACTGGAAGAGAATCTGCTTTACTGTCAAAAAAAGAAAGCTATGCAAATGGCTTTTGTTCCTGTGGGCTTGTCTTCAAAAATATCAATTAGAAAATAATGAGATAAGGAATTTGTTGAATGCAATGAATACATAAGGAAAGAAACAACAAGGATGAGACCAAGTCACTGCAGGCAAGAAATACCAACCCCATGTTGCAATTCCACATGCTAGTCAAGACAAAGGAGGAGCATTCCTTGTGCTGTAACAGGTAGACCAGATGCTCAGTCTATTGGTTTCTTCTGCATCTTTGAGTGGTCCATCACAGACAACAGAAAACAAGGGAAGAGATGAAGGAGCATGCACAAGCGGAAATGACCATACCACACAATGACTCAAAGAGCCATATTTTAAGAGCTTTTCCTTTGTGTATATGACCAAACAAGTGAGTCCTGGAAACCAAACCTGATCTGACTGTTAAATTTCTCAAGCAGAAAGTTTTCCTGATACTGACTTTAATGGTTTTCAATTCAAAGAAGAAAAAGAAAGGAAGAAAAGTTGTCAGCAAGAAGGGTCCAGAACCATGGAAACGGTGGAGCAATCAGTGGTTTACTGAGAGTACCAAGGCCTAGGGACATTATGCTTTGGAAGGTACTAGTTAAGTTCCTAATGCTATCTAGACTAGTCAACATCCTTTTATAGTGGTAGAATTAAGAGGAGAGCAATTATAAAAGAGTTGGAAGGGGTCACAGAAGGAAGTGAACTGGAGAAAGGGTGAAGGGGTCCTTGGCGGTCTCAGTTTCCTTACTTCTAAATAAATTTGCTAGGACTGAATGACATATCCCTTAGCTCAAAAAGACTCACAGAAGGTATGCACTGGGTACATGTGCATGTTTCCTGGGTGATTACCACTTATGCCATGATTATGGCATAATTGCCACATTTTTTGTTTTTTCTTTGTATCCATAATACCTAACAACATAGTGCCTAGTACATAATAAGGACTTGAATAAATGCTTGGTTAGTGACTAAAGGATATGTCTGAGACCACGGTGGCAAGCTGTGGAATTTGAACAACAAGGAAAACTGGTTTCTTTCTCCCTGAGGGCACATCTGCTTCAGAGGCCTTCCTTTTGATAGAAAACAGGACAAAGTTTGCTTTTGAAGTGTTCCTTCGAGGATCGGATCAGATAGCAAAGAAAGAAAACTTTAGCATAGAGTTAATCTTTTCCATAGATGAAATTGGCATCTACCTGCATCTATTTGAGTGGAACCTAGAAAAAAAAACTCAGAATATCTTCCCTTGTGATCTTAAAATTTCCAATTATTTCTTTGAGTCCAGATACTCAAGGCTTCTATTAAAAGTGAGGAGTGTTGGGGTTCAGACAGGGAGAAAATTAGGCCATTACTAGTCATTAATACCTTATCAAAGATCAGGGGCCTGAAGGAATGGAACATGAGATAAGTTATTTCCATGAGAAAGGTCTGTGGTATAGGCAGAGTTGAAACTAAGAGTAGGGAAGGAAGCCAGCAGCCTTGGGGGAATAGTCACAGTTATGGTCAATACACATTTATTAAGTGCCTACTATGTGCCAGGCACAGTGCTAAGATTAAGGATACAAATACAAAAAAAAAAAGGACAATCCTTGTCCTCAATGTGCTTACAATCTAATTTAATAATGCAGAAAAGAAAGCTAAAAAGGTGGGAAGAGGGGAGAAAGGGGGAAGGAAAGGGGAAACAAAAGTATACAGGCATGATAGCAAAGTCATAGGGTGCCACATAGAACACTTTGTATTATTACATTTTAATAAATTCATGAATTTTTAATTCCAGAAAATTCCACTCTCCATAATATATATTTGGTGATCAAGTATCATGTGTCACTGTGAAGGCTGAGAGTTTCCAGTGGACAGAAACAAACTGAGAGCAAATTTTTCAAACATGGGGGTATCCTTGCCTAGGATACATATCATTGCCTCGATACTCTAGGTATGGGACACAAGTTAGGAGTTCTTCATAGCTTAAGAAGCAGTTGATCGATAACATGAGGGCGGGCTGTGTGAGTTAATGGGAAGAACAAAAGAGGGCACAGAAAGAGGGAGATAAAAGGTCACTGAAGTCAAACTCTACCGACTTCAAATTTCTGCTCAGGCTAAAACTCACCAGCACTGGGCATCCCCCTGTAATTAGAGATTAAAATCCGATGATCACAATTTATTGAGTAACTACTACATAACCAGACACAATGTTAGCATTTGTGGGTGATATGCAGGAAGGCATGGTCCCTGGCCTCCAGGAAATAATAACCTATTTGATGAAAGAAGGGTTTTCTATAGGTGATCAATAAATAAGACAAGGTAAGATAGTGATATTGTGTTTGTATAAAGGGATAGGGACTACACTTGTGATATCACCAGTATGAGGGACTCACAGATGAGGAAATTCCTCCAAACAATGCAGACTGGCATCTTCTTTGTAATTTGGAGTCTTAAAGAGCTCCCTAGAACACAAAGAGGTCAAGAGACATGCCCAGGGTCACAAAGCCAGTATGTGTCAGAGGAAGCGCTTGAAGTCAGGAATGAAGCCAGTACTTCTTGGCTTCAAGGACAGCTATTACATCAAGTTGACTCTCATATGATACATATATATATATATATATATATACATATACATATACATATATATATACATATACATATATATGTGTATATATATATATACACACACATATATACACATGTATGTGTCTATACACCTACATATATAAAAATATTTATACCTATAAAAGATAGTATATGCTCAGTGCCAAATGAGTGGTTCAAATAAGTGCTCTGGGAATTCAGGAACAGGAATCATCACCCCAGACTGGGCTTGGATAGTTAGGGAACCTTTCACAGAAGAGGTTGATAGGATGTAGCTGGACTGTGAAGTATGAATAGCAGCACGGAGACAGGCAGAAATACAGTATTGTAGAAGTAGGAAAAACACTATGCTTGGGAGTCAAGGGACCTAAATTCAAATCCTGGCTCTGACCCTGAGTGTGCAGAGCACTGAACCTCTATGAGATTTTGTTTTCTCATCTGTAAAATGGGAATGATAATAATTTGCACTATCTACTTCTTGGGGATGTGGGGAAAGGATACTGTAAACCTTAAAGCAATATGTAAAAGTGAGGTATCATGATTAAGTGGCTGAAATGGCCTAGGCAAAGTCATGAAAGAAAGAAAAGAGATCCATTTTAGAGTACAATAAGTAGAACATTTTGGCATTTGTACAAGGGAATTGAAGAAGATAAGACCAAAAAAAAATAAATTAGTGTCAGATAGATAGAGGGCACTGAACATTCTGCTAAAGAGTTTTTAATTTACTCCATTGAAACCGGTTTTGGAACAGACCTGTGATTGCATTACTTTGAGAACTCTCAGTGAGGAGACCCTCTCTGCCAATGCAAATTAGCACCTGTTCTGCAATTTACAATTTTAGAATTTAAGTGGGGTGTTGAGAGATTAAGTAAATTGACCAGGGTCACATAGCCAATAGTATGTCAGAGGCAGAACAGGCCAACTCTCTAACCAATATACTACATTGTCTTTCTTTCCATCCCCAGTGCTTAGCACACTACCTGGCTCATAGTAGGCACTTAATAAATGCTGATTCCCTGCCTCATAGAAACTTACAAGCTGGACAGAATAGATGAGTTCTGGTTTATCACCAAGTGCCCTTCATTGTAATAAGGCTGGCAATACAGGGGCAGGGACCACAGCCTCAAAATAATAAGAGGTAATAATACTGGACTCCAGGGGAATAAATATGACCCTTCCACTCTGGGAATCCTTCCATGTCTGTGACCTCCATGTACTCTGCCCAAGGTTAATTTTGCTTTCAGAATGCTCTTCAAAACACTGAGAACACTATTAGCAGCAGTCTAAAATATTCCATCTCTTATCTCAAATGGAATCCATGGAAGTGAATAAAGGAAGAAGCAGGAATTTGTGCCAAATTAAGCATAATTCACTGCATCTAAATAAGCAACTAAGTTGAAAACATTAGCATACAGAGCTCAAGTGTGGAGACACACTGTGGGATTTGTGTGCCCAGCCTTGGTTTTAGGATGGTTATTATTTTTGCATAATCTTGTTACTCCTATTCAACTCCAATTGTGTTCTCTATGTCAGTGCTCATACAGTTCATTTTGAATTCCATTGTACCCACCCAAATACCTGCTGTTCGAAGCAAAGCAGTTAAGAAACAAACATACTTGTGACTTGGCCATCCATTTCCAGGGAGGGGGAAAAAAACTACCTATTGCATGAGACACATTGAAACTAACTTGGGAATCTCCAAAACTGCTGCTGAACTGGACTGAAGATTTGCATTCTGTTTCACTAGACCACACACTTTTAGACCTTCCTGCTCCCCACCATTAAGGCTGGGGGAAAAGGGAAAAGGGAAAAAGGAGTTATGCCCACGTATCCAGATTCCTTTCCTCCTTCTGCTGCCCATGCATCAGAAGGATATGGATTTGAGAAGACAATCTGTCCTTCTGGGCTCAGTAGAGAAACTGTTGAGTATAAAAGGAAGAGCAGGATTATGGGATCGTGCATTTGTATTGTGTGGGATGTTTCCAAATCAAAGGAACAAAAGGTAAAGAGTATCCTATGTCTTTGACCCCAGTTAAACTGCCCACAGACACAGTCAAAAATGCTTCCTCCTTTCTGTACTAATTCTTAGCCTTCCTTCAAGACCCAGATCCATTACAACTTCTCTGGGAAGCCTTTGCTGCTTATTTCTGTGATCTTTCCTTCTTCTCTAGTCCTATAACATGTAATGATAACTGACATTTTATAATATTTCAGTATTTACAAAGCAGGGAGGACATTATGTATATTTTGTAATAATAACTAACATTTAGATAGCACTTTAAGGTTTTCAAAACACTTCACATACATGATCTCCTTTGATTCCTCACAACAATCCCATAAGTAGGTGATATTATTATTCTCATATTACAAATGAGAAAACTGAGGGTGACAATAGTCAGGTGATTTGCTCACTGTTATACACCTAGTCTGAGGCATGATTCAAACTAAAGTCTTCCTGACTCCAAAACCACCACTCTAACCACTATACTCTACAAGTCCATCACTCTAACTACATATATATTTGTATATATACATATATAAGTATATATAGAAAAAGAGAGATGTAAGGTGGTTTGGAAAGGAAGGTACTCTAAGTTGGATGGATCAAGGAGGGACTCATGTAAAATGTGGCACTTGAGCTGAGTCCTAAAGGAAATTAAAAATTCTGAGAGACCAAGATGAAAAAGGAGAGTCTACCAAGCATGAGACAACCAGTGCAAAGATACCAATAAGATGTGGAATGGAATGTGTAAGGAACAGTAAGAAAGCTGATTTAGCTTTAGTGTGCATGGAAGGCAATAACATATAATGAGGTTGGACAGGTAGACTAAGACTAGGTCCATTTTATAGATGGAAAAACTGAGACTCAGAGACATTGAGTGACTTTGTCCAGCATCTCACAACTCAATGTCACTGGTCAGATGCTAACCCAATCCCTACAAAATACAAGCCCAACTTACCTTCTACTATGCCATTTAGACTCTCCAGGTACTTACCATCTCTGCATCTCACTCAACATGTTTATATCTCTTCTCCATAAATTATTTACATTTACCTTTTTATGTATGCATAGTTTCCCTTTGAAGACTGGGGAAGAGATTTTGTACTATACTTCCTTACGCCTTTCTCCTCCATAGCCCAGCATAGAGCCAAACACAAAGAAGGTAATTAACAAACATTTGTTGATTGGTTGAAACTGGTTATCTCTTTCAATAGTGATTCAATTCACCATGAAATTATTAATTGTGCCAGAGACCGTACTATGACCTAGGATTCAAAGACAAAAAAAAGAAATAGCACCTGCCCTAAAGGAGTTTATATTCTACTGAGGAAAGACACCCCATAAACAGATTTTATGAATACATATACATGATATGTAAGGTAAATACAAGGTGATTTAGGGGGTTAGGGTGGCATTAAAAACTGAAGGAAACGAGTTTGACGTCTGGTAGGAGATAACTCTTGATCTGAGCCTTTAAGGAAGCTGATGGCTCTAAGAAGGAGAAGTAAGAAAAGATAATATTCTAGGCACGGAGGACAATCTGTTCAATGTCATGAAGTAGGTAAATGAAATTTTGTACACAGTGAACATGAAGTAGGCTAGTTGTTCATAGCATGCATGAAGGGGAGTAATATGAGATTAGTCAGGAAAAATAGGTTGGAGCCAGGTTCCAAGGCTAATAACCTCTCTCCTCTAGGGATATGTGAAACTGAAAGAGAAAAGCAAGGTTACCAAACCAGCTCTGTAATGTCATGGGATTTAGGACATTTACAGCGTAGCTCATTTTACATACAGATTGCTTTCTGAGACAGTCAAGTCCAATGCCCACAGGGATTGGTGGTTGTACAAATATGTTTCCAAGTCAAAGAAGCCTCAGATTCAGTCCCAAGTCCCATCCCAGGCTTCTTTCCTGGGCCCACCTTCCCCCACCAATGACTAAACCCCCACAAGGCTAATTGTCTAAGGTCACCCAACCCATCTTTCTTCCTAGCTCACCAGAAATTGCCCCAGAAGGCAGTATTCCCAATTCTGTCTCTGTATCTTTGCACCTTGTAGTACTTTACAAATAGTAAGGATAAAATGGGAAAGGTGTTAATGTGCCAACAAAGTATTGACACCCTATCATCCCTTTATAAAATATAATCTGTTTTTCTTGGAAAGAACTAGTGAGACATATTGAGATTAACTGTCTGAAAACTGGCTCCACCCCTGAAGGATTTTCAATTGCTAAAACTCTGAGCTCTGGAGCTAGACTATGCTCTAAGCATCTTTGTGGAGTGTGCATACCAGATGGCAGGATTTCTTCCTTTTCCCCGACACCACCACCATTGGCCATGGTGTTTTACAGTGGGAGTGTTTTACAATGTCTCCTACTTGTAGTAGAAGACGCTGCATCTAGTAGAGTAGAGACGCACCATCTTCAGACAAATGCACTTACAGAGAGGCAGAGTTCAAATAATTTCAAGGAATGGCACCTCTGACAGTGGAGAAGAAAGACAGTCATGGACTCAACAGAGAGCTAGTCCTGGCAATTGAGAGTCAAACTATAGAAAGGAACAGATCCCTTGCTGAGCAACCTGCCTGACAGAGATGCTACAAACAGGAATGTGTAGCATGAGGACTCCATGAGGAGAGAAAGGATACCAAGTCTCTGAGTACCTAAGGCATGAATCACCTTGACCATTCATGATATATCTATATATCTATATAGATACATAAAGATATAAAGATACACACACACACGAGTATATATATACATATGAGTGGATGTGCGCAAAAAAAGTATGTGGGCTTAAAACTGCACTAAGACTTTTGGAACATCCTGTACATGACTTACTATTAACTGTTCTCTAAGTTTGCACCTATTCTTGCTACAAACAATGTGTATAATAGAGCGGTGGTACATTCCAAATTGGTGGAAAGAATGTTTTAAAGCTGATGTTCTTTCCATGACATCTTAGTAAATGCCTTTGCTGTAAGCTAAACTGACTGTTAATGGGCATCCACACTGCTTGGAGTTGGAGTTCATGAGCTGAATCAGTAGGAATATAGACCTTAGAACCTGGGAGTAGGGTATTCAACTTCTGGGAACCCAACTCATTTAGAGGACTGAACCCACTGAAATTTAAGGAAATAGCCCAGAGTAGAGCTACCTAGCTATCATTTAATAAATCAGCAGTTAACATTTATTAAATACCTACTACATGACAGGCACTACTCTAAGCACTAAAGATACAAAGACAAAAAATGCTCGATAAAATGAGCAACAAAAAAATAAAAAAAATTTAAAAATTAAAAAAATTAAAAAGAAATGAGCAACAAGCCTTTCTGGGAAGCCTCACCTAGGAAAAAGGCTGTCTCTTACAGCCTGAAAGAGAATCACTTTCTTAAAGAGTCTTCCTAAGAACAGTATCTCTTCCTCTATCTCAGAAATCTTCTCAACCAGTCAAATGGGAAATGCTTGTGTTCTCAAGACAGTCAGCAAACTCCACTGGAACTAAATGAGTATGACTTCTCTAGGATTCTCAGGGCCTTTGATGTCATCCGAAGGAGTCAGGGAAAGGGATTAGCAACAGTGTATTGGCTGGGTATCTAGACACCTATGTTTTCAGATCAATAACCTGGCCACTGGATTCTCCAGCATATATCAAACACATTGTATTATAGCTTCATTCAACCTTATGGTCTTCACAAGAAAATACAGAAACACCTGTGTAAAAATCTACTCTCACTGAGTTATAATAAATAAGTGAAACCTGATGCCCACAATTGACAAACTCTCAGACACACATATAATCAGAGCTGCCTCTGGACCTAGATGTGACTCCTGAAGTTGGGAGTAAAACTTGTGGCCTTCACTTCCCCCACTCACTCACATGTGGAACGTTCTCCACCCTCCCCCCTCTTGCCTCTTAGAATCCTTATGTCAAGGCTTATTAGGGAGCCTTTCTGGATGTCCCCAGGAGTTAGTGTTCATTCACTCTATCCCCAAATTATTCTACATTTATTTACATAGTGTGTCCTCAGTAGGATGTAAATTGCTCGAGGGCAGGAATTGTTTTGTTTTTTTGACTCTATCTCTGGCACCTAACATAATACCATGCACACAGTAGGCACTTAATCAAAAGATCATAGATTTAGGGTCTTAAGGTACCTTAGAAACCATCAAACTCAATCGCCTCATTTTACAAATGGGGAAAATCAGGTAGAGGAGTTAAGTGACTTACCTAGCATCACACAGCTAGTAAGCATCTGAAGAAAGATTTGAACCCAGGACTTCCTTACAGAAAGTCCCATGTCCTATCCACTGCAGCATGCTACCTTTCAATAAACAATGTTTGTTATTGAATAGAGGTGCCCAGATTCTGAGAGAAGGAAGGATATTGCAACCGGGCTTGGGGGGGGGGGGTGGGGGGGGGGGGGGTGAGCTCACAGGGTTGTGACAAAGATTGAGACCCAGACTGCATAGCTATGAAGGCCCAAAGAAGGAGGCTTTGAGACTGATGCTCAGTGAGGAAGAGGAGCATGAAGATGTGGTAGTCTGAGGCAGGTAGAGAAAAAAACAACATAGACACTTGGGGAATTTCCTAAAGGGCATTTGAAAAGAACCTTAAAGAAAGTGTTTCCTTGGAAAAAGGTATTAGGAGCAGAGGGAGGCATGTGCTACAGTATTAATATTGAGCATATCCTAAGCACTAGCAACTCCTTGGACCATCCCCTCCCTAGGTGCAACCACATTAACAGGATGGAACACCTGAGGTAATGCTACATATAAACAGTCATTTATCAAAAGCGACAGCTTAATGGATTTCTCCGGCCACCAGCTCCCTGCCCACTATCTCAGAACTTTGTCAAACGCAGAATCATGATTCATTTGCTTAATGACTTCTGGGGCCGGAATGAACATTAGTAGGGAAGGGAGTGGCTACTCCAGCCTGAACAGCCAACATGCCCAAGAGAGAAAGGAATATAATAAATAAGGTTGCCTATCCCACACTACTAGGTTCCACCCTGCTGCCCCTACATACACACACACACACACACACACACACACACACACACACACACACCCTGACTCACCAGTGGTAACCAACTTCTGGGAACCCAATTCATGACCGCCACTGAAATTTATGGGAATAGCCCAGAGGAGAGCTACCTAGCTACTATTTAATAAATAAACAATGAACAAAGATTTACTAAGTACCTGCTCCTTGGTAGGCACTGTGCTAGGCACTAGAGATACAAAGACAGAAATTCTTGGTGAAATGAGCAACAAATATAACAATGGGCAGCTCAGGGCTTTCTGGGCAACCTCACCTAGGGACAGGCTGTCTCTTGCAGCCTTAAAGAAAACTGCTTTTTCAAAAAGAGCCAGTCTTCTTGAGAACAGTCCCCTCCTCTCCACTCCTTTCCTCCAGGGGTTCTAGGAAAGGGGAAAATTCAGATCTACTCCTAGGGAGAGGTTGAGATGTGTCCTATGGGAACCATCTAAGAACCTGGAGACTTTTTAGCTCCTAAGACTCTGCAGCTTGAAGGCAATTGATGACTCAAACTTTTATTAACATTAATTAATGAATCAAACATTTATTAAGTTCCTACTGTGTGCCACAGACTATGCTAGGTGATTAGCAGTACAAAAACAGAAACAAAACAGTCCTTGCCTTCCGGGAGCTTACATTCTATGGAGGAAGACAATAGGTATAAATTATCTCTGAGTTCTACAGCCAGAACCTTATCAATTTAGCTTACCAAAAAAAAATTATTAAGGACCTATGTTGAAGGCAATGTGCTAGGGGGAAAGGATACAATGAGGAGTTTCACAGTGGATAGAAGACTGGCCCTGGAGTTAGGAGGACCTGAGTTCAAATACAGCCTCGAACACTTACTAGCTGTGTGACCCTGGGCAAGTCACTTAACCCTGATTGCCTCAAAAAAGAAAAGGATACAGTGTATTAGGATACAAAGATGAGAACAGACTGGACAGGCAAGGGAAAGGCTGAAAGGAGAGGGAGGAGAGAAGAGCAAAGAGGAAGAAAAGATCCCTACCCTCAAAGAGTAATCATGCACTGCAGCTAAGAGACAGAGAGAGTGGATAAACCAGGAAGACCTGAGTTTGAATCATGTCCCAGATACTTCCTAGTTGTATGACTCTAGGTAAGTCACTTAATCTTGCCAAATTTCAGTTTCCTTATCTATAAAATGGGGATAATGATAGCACCTACTTCACATGGTTGTTGTGAGGATCAAATGAGGTAATATATAAAGTATTTTACAAACATTAAGGTATTTACATATATAAATGCTGTTTATTATTGTTATGGTTATTCTTCTACTAGGAGATACAATATACACTCAGTTAAGTAAATTCAAGATAACTTTAGGAAGAAAAAACTAACTATCGCTGGGGACAGAAGAAAAGGCTTTTCATACTAAGTGGAGCCTTGAAGTCAGCTAAGGATTCTACCAGGCAGAGGGGAAAAGAGAACTTGTTCCAGGCATAGGAACCTTCATGCAAAAAAATGAAGAAGAGAGATACCATGAAGGTCAAGAACAGGTAGTAGACCAGTTTGACTGGAACATAGAGTATGTGAAGGATTGGTTTCTTTTCCCCCATGCTATTTGCAGGGGGTAGGGGAGGGTGGGGGGGTGGGAAGGTGGAGGGGGGAGTAATACAGCATGTCTTCCTAGCTCTTAACAGCTATTCTGTCTCTGGCTACCAGCCTGCAGGGCTCCTACACATAGTCTGAGGATAGAACAAGCTGGCTGGCAAAACTTTTAACTCCTTCAAAAAGGTTAAAAGATTCCAGAAATGGGAGCAATGTCTAGTCCTATAATCCATTCCAGAGGTCGAGGTTTTCCTTCAAGAAACCTGCTGTGTCTAAGGGCAAGGGAGAGCTCCTTATAGCCTGGGTACTCCCTCTGTTACCACTTCCCTGCCAAGCAAAAAGACAGAAAAAGGATAAAGCCTGTTTTAACAAAAGAGGAGTTGTGTCTTAAAGGGATAGGCTGATTTTTTTTTCCTTGCCCTGAGAGAGAGCCTAATTGAACACTTACGCAAAGATGCACAGGAAGGACAGGAAACAAACTAGAGGAAACTGTGGAGTCGGACCTGAGTACAAGTTTCAGAGCATTTGGCAGTTAATGGTGAGCAGCCGTGCAAGGACAATCACAGAGGAGAATTGAAATGATGCTATTACTGTTTTCCAATGCAAATTCAGAGGTTAGGGCCAATCAATCAATCAATAAACATTTTTTAAGCACCTAATATGTGCCAGGAACCGGGCTAAGCCCTGGGGCAAACACTGAGGCTTGGTTCAAGTGGCCAGACTCTATGAAATGGACTGCAACTGCTGGTTGTAACCAGCCCTTTGGGAGGCAGGAAAGGTTCTGTTCCTGTTCCCTACTGCCCCTAGCAGGTGGATAGAGCACTGGACCAGGAATGATGAAGACCTGAGTTCAAATCTGGCCTCAGACATTTACTAGCTGTGTGACTCTGGGCAAGTCACTTAACCCTGTTTGCCTCAGTTTCCTCATCTTTAAAATGAGCTGGAGAAGGAAATGGCAAACCACTACAGTATCTCTGCCAAGAAAATCCCAAATGGGGTCATGAAGAGTTGGAAATGACTGAAATGATTGAACAGCAACAAATTTCATTAAGAACCTAATTCTTCCAAAGAGATATTTCTACCAAGTAGAGAAAAGAGTTTAGGAACGTGGATTTCAAATTGGAAGGAGATATCAAAGGCCATCGAGTCCAATTCCCCTCATGTGAAAGATAAGGAAACTGAGGCACAGAGAGATTAAATGAGTTGCCCAAGGTCATAGAAGTATCAGATGACAGATCCAGAAGCTGAACCAATATCTTCTGACTCCAAATTTGGTGCATTTTTTTTTTCTGGAAATGAGACCTGCAGTTTGACAATAGGTGGAATCAAAGACAGAGAAAAAACAAGAGCTTAAAGGGGTATTCCTATTTTCACTGAATTTCTCTCCAACTCTAAAGAGTTTCCAAAAGTAAAACCAAGATGTGGAAGTACAATGGAAGCAGTGCTGCATTTTGAGTCTTGAGTTCTAATCCCAACTCTCCTATTTGTTCCCTGTGTGACCTTGGGCAAGTTACTTCCCCTCCTCTGCAAAATAAAAAGCTGGACAAGGTAACCTCTAAGGTCTATTCTAACACCTATTATAGAATTCTAATTTAATGTGATCTAATGTCTGTGCTTTCAACTGAGAAGACTTCACATTTCCAGCTTAGTTTTTAGTCTCAGTTTGTCCCTGGTGAAGTGTCCACTTACAGAGAAAGGGGAATAACTCCCCACTAAGCTTTCTGTTTCCCAGGCATACTTCCTTGCCTCTAATTTTAGTTCCTAGTTAATTTTCCTGAAACATTGGTCTTTTTAGGTATTCACCTTTTAATTGATGGTCATTAATAACATAAGATACACTGAACTAGAAAAAGAAAGTTGTAGAGGTTTAACTTAACTTTCAGAGTTTCCAACTACTTCCAAAATTGAATCTATAAATTATTCTATCTTGGCAAATACAGTCTCTTCCCTAGGCAACGTGAACTGTTGGCAGAAGCTTAAAAGGAGGCATTCATTTTCTTCACTCTTTGCATCTGTGGCTTAGATGTGCAAAAATATAGTTCAGCATTTTTGCTCTAAGATATGTTCTTTTCTTTTCCAGCAGAAGATGAGGCCAATCAATCAAGCATTCTATCAGTATGGTTTTTGCCTCATGTACATTTCAATAGCAGTGCTGATTATGGGCATCACAGAAAACAGAAAATGTCACTAATAAAGTGCTAAGTCAAGGATTGTCATAGCAAATAGCCCATTACAAATGACTGTTCTTTCTTCTGTCTTAAAGGCAGAGATGCCACAGTACAGCCAGCTTACGTGCCTTCCCTAGAGTCTCAAAGAAGGTACATAAGTAAAATGAAATAGGTAAACCACCATCCAACTCTTAGAATGCATATATTTCCTTTCTCTACAATGAATACTGAACAGAAATTCAAATAATAATAGAGGAGTGAGAAAAAGTTGCTTTGGGGTTGGCATTAGGGATTTCAGGGAGGACAGTGAAGAATGATGCCTGAATTATTCTGCATCCCCTTTACTTTGCCAGGGTAGACACCTGGAGACCAGTTCATCATAGCATAATGTAAAGAGCATTGAACTGTAAGGAAGAAGACCTGGTTTCCAGTCCTAGCTCCACTCACTAATTATGTAACACTGGGCAGATCATTTCACCTCTATGGGCCTTGCTTTCCTCATCTGTAAAGTAAGGGGTTTGAAATATCTAAAATGAGAGTGAAAGAACAGGGTATCTACCATTCCTTCTGGCTCCAACATCTCTGATTCTTAGATCAAAAAAGGCAGCTAGGTTGCACAGTGGCTACAGCGCTGGGCCTAATCTTGCCTCAGACACTAGCTTTGTGGCCCTGGGCAACTCACTTGGCCTTTGTCTGTTTCAGTTCCCACAACTTTAAAATGGGAATAATAATAGCATCTACCTCACAAAGTTGTTGTGAGGATCAAATGGATAATATCTGTAAAGTCAATAAACAATTATTAAACACCTATGTTCCAGGCACTGTGCTTGTGTGTATATATATTTAGTACATATATATACATATTTAATTATCTGTGACTACACTGAATTCCACTCTCCAAATAGAATATAAGTTCCTTTGAGATCAGAAACTGTTTCACATTTATATTTGTAAGTCCAGTGTCAGGCACACAGACAGTGCTTAATAAATGCTTGCTGATTGATTGATTGATGTAGAAAGAGCAAGGGATAAATAATGAACATACCTCATACTCCACTGGCATCCATAAAATATTGAGAAAACTAGATACAATGAATATGACCCATATGATGGAGAAATAGACATTTTCTCCACTCATCACAAACTCTCAAAATTCTCTCAAATAAGAATTATGCGTAAGAGGTAAACTAATTGTAGCTGACTCCACTGCCCAAAACACCATGAATTTGAACAAGGTAACAACCTGATAAATTAAAAGTAGAGAAGGCTCATCCCTAATCCCTAGCATCTTCACTCAGCACCCCCTTCCTCACAAGTTCCCAAACTTGGGCAGGATAGCACAACCCAACCCACTGGCATGAGCTCTGGCATCCTCTTCTTGCTACTGAAATCTCTGCCAGAATACCCTGGAGCTGCCTGCACCCCACCATTCTTTGGCTACAAGAAGCAAACCTCAACCTTGGCCATCTCATTGTGCAAAGAAGGAAAGGTATAGGAAAGCATAAGCGTGCTGTGCCTGGGTCTGGAATATGCTGCACGAGTGGTTAGCCAGAAAAATAAAAAACAGAGGGAACTTAGGCAAGGCACCAAAATGTGAGGGGAGCTATACCATGTCAGAAGGAAAAGAGAATGGCATCCATCTGGAGCCAGTCTGGTCCCCTAAATATCACTTGGGTCAAGGACCAAGTCTGATGAAAATTGAATTCCCCAGCACAGGAAGAGGCTGAGGTAGCTTTGAGGTTCAGCCCTCAGAGGATCTTCCATCAAAGCAGAAAGAGTCAGAAAATGAATGATAAGGGAATATGAGCAAAAAAGACTCAATTCACCAAATATCTCAGGAGAAAGAAAACTCAGTTAAAAACTTTAAGAGCAAGCAGACAAATCAACAGGAAACCTATTTAAACAGAAGGGAAGATGGCCACAATACATCTAAATTAGTCCGCACATCTACAAATAAATATTGCGTGATAAAGGAAATACTAATACCAGATGAGGCAGAGAACCCTGTGGATTCCCAAGACAGCATAGAATGACTCTAGGATGATCTCAAATGGTTCAAAAGAGAGATAAGAATCATGAAAGCAGAATTTATGGCCCATGCAGCTGAAATAATTGGTGGAAGACAAAAAACTTGAATCCAAGGTGGTGCCTTCAGAGAAACAAAGGAGAGAAAAGAGATTAGGAACATAAAAAGGGAAGAAGAGAAGCAAAAAAAAAAGCAATAATATTCAAAGAATACACAATCTCAATACAAGCAAAATATATTAATCTCAAAGACAGGGTATAGAGACAACTTAAGGATCACAGGTCTCCCAGAAGAACATGAAAAATCAAAAATCCTGAACCACAAAATGCAAGTAATAATGCAAAGGAAAATTGTCCAGCACTTCTGAATATAGCAAAATACCAACTGAAATCCACAAATCAACTCCAAAAAAAAAAATCTATGGAATCAACTCCAAGATGAATATCGATTACATTTAGTAATTCCCAATAACAAAAAATAAATTCAGAAAGCAACAAGGAGAAAGACCTTCAAATAATAAGAAAATTAAATAATACAAAATTGTTCTATACCTCCTAGAAACTGCAGAAGGGAATGGAATAATATATTTTAAAAAGCAAAAGAGCTCAAAATGAAACCCAAAATGATATTCCCTGCAAACCTGAGCCTAGCAATGACAAAAAGATCAAAGTTCAATAAAAAGAGCCATGGGAAACATTCCTACAAAAAAAAAAAAAAGACATGAGCAAGTTATTCAATTTGTAGGAAGCAGAAACACAAGAAAGGTAAATAAATAAAGCTACTAAGAAAACAAGTAACAAAGTAAATTGCCCAATTTCTAAAGATTATTAAAAGAGAAAGAAATAAGAAAGAGGAAAATACCTAGAAAAACAACAAAATAACAGAAGGACCATTAAGAGATTTCTTTCTACACATACATAAGGAAATAAAGATGAAAGAAAACTTGAATAGGAGAAGTGATGGGAGAGAAACAGGCCTGAAACATCATTAACTAAACCCCACAATAACAACACCCCACCATGGGTGAATCAGTTTGAGTTTTTTGGGGGAACTAAACTGCAGAATGGAGTGAGGCATAAAAGGGGAAAGGAGAGGTAGGAAATAGACAAGAATAGATGATATACACTAATTAAGTCAATGGTAAACAAAGAAAAATAACTTATGTAGAGTCTTCAGAAGAAGAGGGGCTACAGGTAAATGGGAGAAGTGATGAAGGAAAGAACTGAAGCAAGCAAAAAGAAAATGAGAAATCTTGAATCAATGATGTGAAGTATCCCACTGAAGACCACTACCATGGGGAGTGAGGAGATTTATGTATTCTGTAATGGGATATGGAGGACCTTGAAACTGGCACAACCTGAAGGGATTTGGCACTCTAAGAGAACCCTACCTCAGAGAAAGTGTTGTAAATCGATGGACAGGATCCTACCTTAAGAGAGGGGAAAATCCTGGGCAAGTCATTTAACCCCATTTGCCTCACCATGATAATAATGATAATAATAATAATAATAATAATAATAGGCAGCTCTTAAATACCAGATACATTTGGGGCAGCTAGGTTGCTCAATGGATAGAGTACTGGTCCTGGAGTCAGGAGGACTTAAGTTCAAATCCAGCCTCAGATCAAAAACTTAACACTTACTAGCTATGTGACCTTGGGCAAGTCACTTAACCCCAATTGCCTAAAAAAAAATTTTTTTTTTTAAAAAGAGAGGGGGAAATCAGTGCTCCTGGGGACAACCAGCATCCAGAAGAGTGGGAAGCCATGAAGTCATTGAGGTGATTTAATGGCAAATGAAAAAGAAAATTACCATTGGCAGGGCAGAGGGTAGAAATGGACTGCATGATTAGGGATACTGAAAATTTTCTATTGGGGAGCAATTCTTCTATTTGCTCTATCTCCTGCAGATATTGACATTTCTAAGCATGAGGCAATGAGAGAGACAGAGAGAGGAGGGGGCAAGATCTACAAGACAATGACATACAAATTGTTTAGAAGTGGGAACTCAAAATAGGTATTTTAGAAGCTTTAATTCCATGATAAAGATAGAAACTACAGAGGAAGTAAGTAGAAGGGCCATGAATCAAACGATGAAAATTTAGAACAGTTACTAAAGAAAGAGAATTAATGAAAAGAACAAAGTAATGTGTTTCAGAAAATGGCAAAGAAAAGGGAAAAAACTCCCAAATAAAAGAAATTGAAGGGAAAGAAAAGAAGAGAGAATATAATTAACAAATTAACTGAGAGGTGGGAAGAAGGGAAGAGTTAGATGACTAAATAAAAGGAACGAAGAAAGAAAAAAGAAATTAATAGTTAACCTCCAAACTAAGGAAACAGGTATCAAATGGGATGGGGGAGAGAACTTGAAGATGAGGGAAACTGAGCCTGTGGGAATATTTGCCTTAAAGTAGATCAATCAGAAATAATTAAAGAGACAAAACTCTATCTTTAAAGAAGGGAAAGAATGGAAAAAATCCTAATTCAGAAACCAAATAAAGACCCCAGTATATTGGGTGTAATCTCTGTGTAGGATGTATAGGAGAAGGGGGTTCAAAGTTACCCAGGATGTGAGGACATGGATGGGTTGCAATCTGCACTGTTGGAAGAAGCAGTTGTATTGATGAGAATGCTGATCACAGAATTTCCAAGTTGCAAGAGATTTCAGGGGCAGCCATGCAGTCCAACCATTACTGAAAAAGAAATTCAACTACAACAACCATGAAAAGAAGTGCATCCAGCTTTGGCTTCAAGACTTCCTTTAAGGAGGAATCTGCTACATCCAGATGCAACCCATGCCACTAGGGGATAACTTCAATTACTTTAGTTTTCTCTCACATCAAGCCTGTTTACATCTCTGAGACTTCTACTCATTACTCCTACCCTTGACCTTCAGAACCCAGAAGAATAAGTTTAATGTTTCTTCCACATGTCAGCTATTCAAATACCTGAAGACATCAATTCACGTCTTAAATCTCTTAATCTCCAGATTAAATATATCCAGTTCTTTCCTTCACCATCCTGTTTGCCCTTCTCTGAACACTTCCTACTAATTGATGCTTTTCCTGAAATGTGGTACCCAGAATTGTACATAGTGCTCAAGATATAGTCTGACCAGGGCACAGAAAAGTGAGGCAAATTCCCTCCTTTGTTCCTGAATGCTATACCTTTCAATACAGATTTAGCCCTCACTCACTTAAATCCAATTCATTTGCAAGTCATGACATCACCTTCCTGATGTCATGGTCCTCTTCGAGAAAAAAGGACAAACAACAGATGGCAATTGCTTTCTTAGCCTTTCTCACACACCATTGACTCATGCTGATTTTGTGGTCAATTAAAACCCAAGATTCTTTTCAGATAAATAGAAGTTCATCTTGATGGTCATATGCCTTTCCCATCTAAAACCCATGAACTTCAAGTCTATCTTCCTGAGAATGAAAAAAAAAAGGGTTAGAACCCAGGAGTTTCTGTTGCTTCAGGGGATCTGGAAATCAGCTGAGGACTAATTCAATAATAAGGTAGTGTTAAATAGACTGTATGCAGAAGAGTTATTCATCAGTAGATCAGTGAAAAAATAAAACATACTCTTTCTACCCAGTTATCAATAACTACTTCAATTCTTTTCTAAGCAGAGAAAAGAAAAAAAAATAAATATGCATAAGAGAATTTTGAAATCTATTAAGAACATTTTAAACACAATTTTAAATACAATAACAGGGTCAGCACACCATCTCTAGAGAATGGTTTCTCCATTTGGAACTTTTTTTCCTTTAAGTTAATAGTAACGCATTCAGGCAATTTTCTTTTTAAAGACTCATTATGATACATAATGACCTTTTAAAAATTTTTCTATAGTCTTCCACTGTAAAATCAGGACAACAGGAAACTCAATACTGCACTGTGGTACAGTGAACATTTATAGAATAAAAAACTTCAAAAAGAAAAAAAAACTCAGAATTATAACCAGACAATGCAGTGGTTGAGGTGGGAAAGCAATGATGAAGATGAAATTGTCTAGCAGCATTTTCTAATGAGAAATTTACTGGCATGTGGGGAATCCAGTTTCTATGAACTGACAAAGTAGGTGGCAAGGTTAGGAGCACTGGGACAGTTCCTCCTCTCCTCTCCAAAAAAATGTACCACTTCCCTCATCCACCAGCCACAATGCCTAAAGTTGTATGATTAATTTGATTTAGGGCTGATCCAGCAAGTATCTCTAGGTCATTAAAACCTTTGAGTCAATTATTTCACCAATCATTTTCATCAATTAAGTATTTACTAGTACCCACTTATCTGAGACACCTCAGGCACAATACTTATCCTTTCTGACCCTCAGTTTCTTTATCTGTAAAGTGAGAGGGTTGGACCATCTGGCCTCCAAAGTCTTTTCTAGCTCTTAATTTATGATCCTATAATCCTTTTATATGTCAGGTGCTGTTCAAGATGATGAGGATGCAAGGATAAAACATGAAAATATCTCTGCCCTCAAGGAGCTTACATTCTAAGGGGAAAACAACATGTATACATAATAAGGAGATACAAAATATATGCAAAATAAATACAAACTAAGTTGGTGGTTGGGCAGCATTAGCAACTGGAGGCATCAGAAAAGGCCTCATGTGGGAAGTGGGCACTGGAGACAGGCTATGAAGGTGGTTATGATTCTAAGAGGAGGGAGTACATGCCAGCTACAAGGGAAAGCCAGTGCCAAGGCATAGGAATGGGACAGAGGTAGAGAACCCGTGGCCTCAAGGCCACATGTGGCCCTCTAGGTCTTTGAGTGTAGCCTTTTGACTGAGTCCAAATTTTACAGAACAAATCCTTTTATTAAGGGAATTTGTTCTGTGAAGTTTGGATTCAGTCAAAGGGCCATACTTGAGGACCTAGAGGACCACATGTGACCTCAAGGCCATAGGTTCCCCACCCCTAGGATGGAAGAAAGAATATCATTTATTAGAGACCATAAGAAGGTCAGTTTGACAGGAGCATAAAGTGCATGAAAGGGAGCAATGCCCAATAATAATAACGTCTGGAAAAGTAGGCCAGAACCTGACTGTAAAGGACTTTAAATGCCCTAGCATAGTAAAGAAAACTAGCAATCAGAAAACCTGAATTCTCCTAATGCTAGCATTAAACAGCAGAACATCCTGAAACAAAGCACTTAAACTCACTGAAGCTGAGTTTCCTCAACATTAAGATGAGGGGAGCTGGACAGATCACTTTCATCATATGACATCTAGATAGGAATTGAGGGACAGGCATATATTTACTGGGATGGGGAGGGATAACTTTGGAGCAGAGATCAATGGTCATCCAGGGAAGGCAGGCCTGAAGGGAACATTATACGGGGTAGAGTCCTGGGCACATGGGTTAGGCGAAGATGGCCACAAAAATGATGGGAGGGAGAGAGAAGTAGGAGAGTACTAAAGATAAACATCGCACTGAATTTGCAATCAGAGACAGGCAGGATAGCACGGTGAAAAGAAGGCTGGATTTAGAGTCAGATTAACTAGGTTTGAATCTTGATCCTGCTACTTACTACTACCTGTGTGGCCTGAGGGTCATTCACAGATTTGGAGTACAATTCAGAAGTTTTCGTTGTAATTACAAGCTATGGTAAAGATTATCAGTTGATTGAAGGTTTTTGTCTATCAGCCAAGAGAATTTCAAATACATATATATATAATATATGCATATACATGTGTGTAGGCATACATATATGCATACATACACATACACTTATACACACATATGTGAAGCTATGTCATAGGTGGCATATATATATATATATATATATATATACGCATGCACACACACACACACATATGAATAGTAGACAAGACAGAAAATGGGGAGGGCAGTCAATCTAGGTCCTGAAGTTATGGAAGAGGCTTATTCCTCTGTCATGAGACTAGGGAGGGTTAGGGCTAGGGAATATAGAGGCAGATAAGGCAACATTGTTTGCTCTATGGCTAGCATAGCAGGGAAACTGGGAAAGAGACAACAAGTAAGCATAAAGGGAAGTAGATATGACTACTTATCTTATACTGAAATGGAGGCTCTTTAAAAATGTAATCATTCATACCAGGAGAAAAACGATACAGGGCCCCTCTCTCTTTGCTTCCGCATTGGGAAGGTCACTTAACTATATGTGGAAGCTGTTTCCTCTTCTCATGCTTTACTTGCTCCCATGTACCCCATGAACCACTAACACTGGCCTCCTTGATGTTCCTTGAACAAGAAACTATCTCCCTGCTCTCAGCATTTTACTGGCTGTCTCCAATGCCTATCTCTCTCATCATCTCTGCCTCTTATCTTTCTTGGGTTTCTTCAAGTCCCATCTAAAGTCCTACTTTCTGCAATGCTTTTTGACTGAGGTACACCAAACCTATGCCAAAACTCTGAACCAGAACATACCAAGGCTCATGCTTAAAATGTCTCAGGAATTTGAAGCAATAGCAGAGAAGCAGCCAGGACAGTGACCCCTTACAGATGGACCAGGCTGTGACCCATGGGTTCCTATATATAATCCCAAAACATGCCTTCTCTTTGAATTAGTCTAACTTTACCATCTCTTCATCTTAATGAAACACTTGAGAAGAACCTATCTAATAAAGTCTTAGAGAGAATCACGTCTCAAAATATGGTTGATATGGTTGATTTGGCTCCTCCATGCAAAAAATTTTGGCTCCCAAACCCCATGTAACATTGGTTCAACTCTAGTGTTATGAAATAACATCCTTAAGCTTTTTAGAGATTTTGCCAAAACCATCTTTAAAGAAACTGCACTTAGCTTCTGGAATAGACATGTAGCGCAACTTAATTTATGCTTCATGGTCTTGGGAAGAGGAAGAGAATATGGTATTTGTAGCATTATGAGTATAAGGCAGGATTCACATAATTTACATAATCATAGTAATAATAATAGCAAGCAGTTACATAAGCACTTTAAGCTTTGCATGGCACTTCACTAATATTATCTCATTTGATATTCACCACAACCCGAGAAGGTAAGGTGCCATTACTATCTCTTTTACAGATGAGGAAACTGAGGCTGACAGAGACTGAGTGACTTGCCCTGGGTCACACAGCTAATAAGTGTCTAAAGTGGGATTTGAACTTGGGTCTTTTTGACTACAGGTCCAGCAGCCTATCTACTGTACCACCTAGCTGCTCACAGGTTATGTGTTATCTCATGTATGTTCATTGTTTGTCCAATTCACATTTCTAACACATTTTTATTATTTTTAACTGCCATGCTACTAGATAATTTTGCTTGCATAATTTCTAATAAATTGAATTGACCTTGTTTAATTGCTTTTTAAAGCCTAGTTTAATTGCCACAGTTTGGGGTTTTGTTTCTGAATGTTTAAAGATATTAAAAAGGAAGCTGAAGTAGTTTACTTGGTTTTTCCCCTCTTTCAGGGGATTCAGGGTGTCACACTCATCTTATTAATAGCTCCCCCTCATTTGGATGTATGTTTCATGAGGATAGGAATTAAATAACATTTCCAGGTCCCTTAAGATCCATTTCAGTTCTAATATTCCAAAGTTCTTTGAATTTTAAGTAACATATCAGATCCATAATAAAAGAGATTTGGGGACAGAGGATGCTGCTTTCTAGTGTCTCTCAAATCAACATGTAGGCAACCTCCAATTCTACCTACCTATGAGGTCAGCGGTGGAAAGAAGACCCAAAATTTTTAATAGTGATATCTTTAGTTTTCACATCCCCTTCATTTCCAAATACATCCTTCTCCCCTTCCCTATTCAGTGAGCTAGCTTTTGTGACAAAGAACTTAAAGGAGAGAAAAAAATAAAGCAGTTCAGAAAAATTAACCAACACATCGATCAAGTATGATGGTATATGCAATGTTCCATACCCATAGCCCCCCACCTCTGCAAAGTAGAGAAAGAGGTAGATTTTCTCATTTTTTCTGTGGAGCTAGACTTTGTCATTATAATTACAATGTTAGGTTTTTGTTGTCATTGTTCATCTTTCCATTCATTATACATATTGTTTTACTGGCTCTGCTTACTTCACTCTGCCTCAATTCACCCAAGTCTCCCTGTGCTTCTGTGTTCTTCATGTTCATTGTTTCTTATTCAATAGGAACTGACTCTTAAATTTGAAAAAAAAAATCCTCTCATTTATTTGCAAAGCACTGTCCTTACAACAACATAGTGGGCTGGGCAATATTTGCAATCCCCATTTTACACGTTAGGGAGCTGAATCCTTGAGAAGCAAGGAGACGAACCGTGGTCACATGGTTCACGTCTAAAACAGTATTCAAACCCAGATCTCCTGATACTGAGACCAGGATGCTTTCCCTTAAATTACATTGGCTCTCAGGGTAAATTGCAGTGTTCCAGGAAAGGGAGGAGGCAAAGGTGGAAGAATGGGAACTAATCCTATAAACTCCTCCTGGTGACATGGCATTAAGGCCAGTGATAGACAAAATCAAGAGGCTGGAAAGTTTATTTTGATGATCCCCCACTCATCCTTTCCACAACCATCATGCCAGGAACCTAGTATTTCATGCTATACCTAGTTGCTCAGGGTCCTTCACCCTGGCATCCAAACCAGGACTAGACTTGTCCTGCTTTCTTAACACTCCCCAATGTCTCTGTTCTCCCTGTCCCTGTTCTACATTCTAGTCAAATTTTACTGATTTCAGTTAAATAAACCAATCCCTACTACACATGGTAATTCTTCTCTAAAAATTGTTATAAGCAGCACCTGCAAAAGGAAAGAGCCAGGGAATAGGGGCTAAAATTAGAGAAGCAAAGATCGAGGAGAAGGGATATACATACCAAGGGGAAACTTCCTGATCTAGTTAGGGGAAATGGCTAGAATACATTGCCAGGAAAAGTTTGTAATAGCAATAACAGTAATAATATCTAGCATTTATATAGTACTTTAAGATTTGCACCTATGTTACCTCATTTGATTCTCTCAATAACCCCGGGGGGAGGGGTGCTATTATTTTGCAGATGAGGAAATTGAGACTGAGAGATATTAAGTGATGTGCTGAGGGTCGCACAGCCAGTAAATGTCTGAATCAGGATTCAAATTTAGGTCTTCCCGACTCCCAATGCAATACTCTATTCAGTGGACCACACAAATGCCTCATGTTGATAGTATAGGTTTTATGCTTTTTTTTTTCAAACGCTTTCACAGTCAGCTCCTTTGATTCCCACAAGAATCCTATGAAATATATACAATAAGCATTACTATTTCCCATTTTACATACAAGGAAATGGAAGTTCAGAGACCATCAGATCATAAGTCCTATATGAGGGGTTGGAAAGAATTGACAGGGAACATGGTTTGTACAGAAATAAATGTGATAATACATAGAACGTGATGGAGACAAAAGAGAAGTCTAGACAAAGTATTACAAGAAAATTTGAGGCAGAAGAGATCATATTCAGCTGAGGTGGGGAAAGAGTGGGAATCACAGGCAGCTAGGTGGTGCAGTGAATACAGCACCAGCCCTGGAATCAGGAGGAACTGAGTTCAAATCCGACCTCAGACACTTAACATTTACTAGCTGTGTGACCCTGGGCAAGTCACTTAACCCCAATTGCCTCACCAAAAAAAAAAGTGGGAATGAGCTAAGGCTTCATGAAATTAGTATCTAAACTAATCTTTGAATTAAGATAAAGTGTTTCAATATGCAGAGGGGAACATTTCAGGCATAGGCGATGGTCAATACAAAGACACAGAGGTAAGAGATGGAGTCTAGTGTTCAGAATGAGTAAGCTGATATGGCTAGAGTAGAGGGAGCATCGAAGGGAGTAATGTCCAAGAAAACTAGAAAGATAGCAAAGGACCAACTACCAGCCAATGACCGCAGACTGGGGAATGGCTAGACAAACTCTGGTATGTAAATATAATAGAATATTACAATACTTAAAGAAATAACAAAAATTATGAATAATACAGAGAAGCAAGGCAAGATTTATATGAACTGATCCAGCACTACACAAGCGCAGCCAAGAAAACAATATACTCAGTGACTACAACAATGGAAATGGAAAGAACACCCATGACAAAAAAAAAAATAGTGAAATTTACAAGGGACAAGTATAGATTCAAAGAAGGACTATGAGAAGACATCGTACCCCAATCCTTTGCAGAAGTGGTTGTGGAGGTCCACGTGTATGAAACACTACACATACACACACATGTACATATATATATATATACACATATACATGGATATGTATATATATGCATACACATATACACATGTGTGCATATACATGCATGTATATACATATTTGTATATATGTGTGCTTTTTTCCAACTTTTGTTTATTGATTGATTGGGTTTGATGATCCTTTTTTCTCTTATTCTTCTTTTTTCTTGATTTTCTTTAAAAAATACTCTTTGTTATATGGAGTGACTTTCAGGGAAGGCAAAAGGGTAGAGGAGGCAATTTAAGCAATGTAAAAAATCAATAAAATTTCTTTTTAAAAATTAAAAATAAAGTCATTGAATTGGAGAAAAGGGGAAAAAGGGAAGAACAGAGGGGCAGAGAAAGGGAGAAAAAGAGAGAAAGAGAGAGACAAAATAGGAAGAGAGAGAAAGAGAGGCAAAGGAGGAGGGAATGAGAGAGGGTAGGAAGGGAAGAAGAGAGGGGCAGAGCACAAGAAAGTGAGGGAGAGAGGAGGAACAGAGAAAGAGAGAAAAGAATGAAGGAGTGAGAGACAGCTCATTAGGAGCTTTGAACTCTATTGACTTGCCCAAGGTCACACAGATAATAAGAAGCACCACTGAAATTCAAATCTAGGTCTTCTGAAGACCAATCTAGCATTCTTTACTATGAACTATTAGGTTGCAGTGAAATTATGGATAGACTTAAAAGACATACCAATTTTTTAAAATTATTATTCCTTGAGCATTAGGGAGCCACTGAGGATTTTTGAGCAGAAAAGTTATGTAATCAGACCTGAGCCTTAATAAGATGAATCAGGTAACTGTGAGAATGATGAAAAATGGAAAGTAGAAGGCTAGAAGTTGGGAGACCATTTAAGAGACTCCACTCTGAGTGAGGAAAGGGTAATGAAGGTTGAATTAGTTTGATAGTTCTATGAATGTAATAGAGAGATTATCGTAGAGAATGTAGGAGGGAACAGATTAAAAGAATTTGGGGAGACAGAACCTTTCAGGACTCAGCATCTGATTAGATGGACAGCATGAGGAAGAGAGAAAAATTAAAATCATTATCATCATCATCATCATTATAGCTTTCATTTATATAGTATTTTAAGGCCTATAAAGTGTTTTACAAATATTATTTCATTTGATGCTCACAACAACCCTGGAAGGTATATGCTATTATCACCCCCATTTTACAGATGAAGAAACTGAGGCAGAGAGCACTGAGGTTAAGTGACCTGTCCAAGGGCATTCAACTAGTAAGAATGAGGCTGGATGTTAACTCAGGTCTTCCTGACTCCAGACCCAGAATTCTATTCACTGTACCACCTAGCTGCCTCACTGATATAGGGAAAGAAACAAGAATATATCTGAAATAGCCAAGTACCTGAGGTTTTGAGCATGGATAAGTCAGATGGTACCATCAATAGAAACAAAAAAGCTAGTGAATGTTGTGCAGTTAAAATAATCAAGCCTGGCCATGAAGAAGGGATAAAAAAATGTGCATCCCTCCCTTCTTTGTTTAAAGGTAGGGGACTATGGGATAGAACAGTGTTTAAACTGCCAAACACAGCTGATATACTGTTTAATCTCACTAAACTGCTTTTTTCTTCTTTCATTTTCATTCTTTGTTAGGAGAGATGGCTTACTGGGTAGGAAAGGGGGTAGTGTATTTGGAAATGATGGTGACACAAATACAAAAAATATCAAAACTTTTTAAAAAGAAATAGAGAAGTTGGAAGGAGAAGGGGGAAATAATTAGTTGAGTTTTGATAAATGAAAATGGAAAAATTTCTTTCAGGAGAGAACGGCAGGGTCAGGGAAAGTTTCATAAAGGATATGTCCCCTGAGCTAGGCCTTAAAGGATTTCAATGGGAGTTCATGTACAAATGCCATCTACCAAGGGATAGGTAAGTGGAGCTGTCCAGCAGGCACTGGGAAATGGACTGGAGTTCAGGAAAGAAACCAGGGCTGAAGATAAAGAGATAGTCCTTGTTTCTTAACAGGAAACTCAGCCACAGAAAGCTGGATTTGGAGTCAAAGGATATGGGTTCAAATGTCACATCTGCCACTTATCTTGGCCTTAACTTCTTTGGGCCTGTGTTTCTTCATTTGTCAACTGAGAGGACTGGACTAGATGATCCTCTCAAGTCTCCCACAACCCCAGTCCGTACATCTATGATCCTATGATATCTATATCTACTGCAACTCCAAGACAGAGCTTTGCTCATAGAAAGCACTCAGTAAATCCTGGATGAATTTAGCGACAGCATCTGTGGCCAGAGCATTTTGATGATTTCCTTTTGTTCCTACCTATACATTTATGTCTTATTAGATGCTTTTCCCTCAGAGTGTAGCTCTGATTCTGAAAAGAAAGGATTTGAGGAGTGCCAGGTCACTGTCCTTAAGGGTGGAGGAAAAAACATCTTTACAGAAAAAGATTCTTCTATTTTCCCCATCCTCCCAGAGGTGAGCTCTTTGCAATGGGATTGGTTCAATGTGGAAGGGCAGCTTTCTCTTATGGTCCACAGATATGCAATGGAAAGGGTTCTGAACTTGGCGTCATTAGACCTGGGCTCAATTTTCCACTCTGCTACTTACTACCTGAGTACTGGGCCAGTCACTTCATTTCTCTGGGCCTCAGTTTCCTCAACTATAAAAGAATAAATTACCCTTGTGGTCCCTTCCTACTCCAGACTTAGGATCCTACATTCCTATGATTTCATTGGTAAGTAAGAAAAGGAACAGAGACCCATAGAGATGCTGTCCAGAGTTCTTACTCAGAATCATTAGACAGTATGAAGTCCAGTTCACATTCTGTGTTCCCAATATATCTTTTGCTTACTCCAGTGACTTCTTTAGTTTACCAGACCCAAGAGAACAAGTAGGCTGTGCATGTCAGCAGCCCCTGCACAAGATGACCTCAGAGGCTCTTTGGAGACAGAATTCCTGGTCTCTGTGAGTGAGTCAGACTAATCATTCTCATCACTTCAAGGACAAAAAGCCTAAGCTCAGAAAAATGAAAACAGCCCCAGCTGACAATGTTGTCAGAGGATGCTGCAAAAACCTTTCCTCTACAGGACCATGCATTTTCCACAATTTCCCTTATGGAATGAATGGCAACATTCTTCATTCCTTAGAAAAAGTGATCTTTTTGAATTGGCCACATATCTCCAAAAGGGAACAACACTAATGTACAAACTTTGTAAAGGCCCTATTTAAGAAGAATGGTCACTTTGCTAGACTTGTCTTGAGTCTCCATTCCCTGTGTGGAAAAAATTGTGGATTTGCAGTAAAAGGACCTGGGTTCAAAGCCTGGATTTGCTATTTACTACCTATGTGACCTTAAGAAAGTCACTTAATGTCTCTGAGCCTGTTTACTCAAATGGCAATACCAAGACACCACAGAGAAACTAAAAATAGGGGATAACTACAAGCAATAATCAGAAAAATACCACCCCTATTGGGAAATGAATAAACTTCGGGGCTAGATAACAGGTGTTATCTATGCCCCATCTTTAAAACTCATTAATTCTCTCCTTTCCCAAAGCTTATTATGTTAACACAAAAAAAAACATGCAAAAATTCAGCTAAAATGGATTCATATCATGCAAAAAAGGCTTGAATTTGAAGTCAGAGGACCTGGGAGGACCTGAGTCCTGCCATTTACTACCTTATGACCTTGGGCAATTCACTTCATTTTCTTCATCTTTAAATAAGATATCTGGTTTTAAGGGGGTAGGGAAGGCCTTCCAGCTCTAAATTCCATGATTCTATAATTAAGAGTACAGTAACAAGGCTTGAGGTTAGACACGGAAAGAATACTCATAGTCAAAATGCTTTGACAAAGAACAGAATGTAGAGTAATGCAATGAATTTTCTATTTGGAGTCGGAGGATTTGGAGTTTGAATCTACTCCTCCCTGCTTGGCCTTGGGCTAATAATAACTAGCATTTATCTATTTAAAATTTGCAAAGTGTGTGACAAGTATTATCTCACCTGATTCTCCCAATGACCTGGAGGTAGGTGTTAGTATCCCCATTTTACAGGTGAGGAAACTGAGGCAGATAGTAGTTAAGTGACTTTCTCAAGGTCATAAGGTAGTAAATGGCAGAACTGGTAGTCAGTATCTAAGTCAAAAGTAGATTTGAACTCAGGGTCTCTTGATTTCAAGTCCAGAGATCTAGCCCCTGTGATACCTACTGGGCTAGTTATTTGACTTCTCTGGGCCTCAATTTCACCATCTGTAAATTAGGCATGGGACTAGATGCCCCCTAAGGGCTACTTCACCTCAACATTTGTGATCAGTCTGAAGATATTTCCTTCCTTGGGGATTTTGAGGGAAAGGACACATCTTCTCCCATATAAGCTGGATTTGGGACAATCCTGTCTGTAGACTTAGAACAAATTAACATCTAGAAGGTCCTGCCAGCCAGGACTAGGATTAATAAGTTAGTGGAAGGAGCCCTAATCTTGATTTCATGCTTTTTTTTACCATCCATTTCTCAGGGCTCACTCAGGAACCTTCCAAAACTGCACCTTCATCCTAATACAGAACTACTGGAGGCAACTGGATATAGCAGTATTAGACTGTGTTAGACCTAGACTCAAAAAAAACTTGAATTTGAATCCTGCCTCAGACACTTAGGAGTTGTGTGACCTTGGGCAAGTGACTTAACCTCTCTGAGCCTCAGTTTTCTCATTTGTAAAATGGAAATAATACTAGCATCTACCTCACAGGGTTGTTGTGGGGGGGGGGGGGATCGAGTACAATAATATGTGCAAAGTGCTTAGCAAACCTTAAAGTGTTATATAAATGTTATCTATTGTTATGACTAGCTCTGACTGTGCACCGCTCCACCTACCACCACCCCAAACTCAGATTCCAAGAATTTAAAAGTGATGACATTTTACTTCACTTCCTCAAATGAAGTTCAGAAATGTGGGTAGTGGTCACGAACAATGTACTGCAGCTTGTTAAATCATTGGAAATAAAAACCAAGCAAGGATTTGAAAATCAGATTACCCTACATGAAGAAAATGCATTTCCATCTAAACTTGCCAGCCAAATTGCCTTAAATAGATGTTTTTGCATCATGCTCTAAAGGTAGGATATTTTCCTTATTATTCTTTGCACAAGAAAAACAAGAAGGGAAAAAACCCACATTTGTCAGGTGCCCAAGCATTGCAGAAACAAATCTTACTGGCATTAATTTGCAATAACCAAAGAGAAAGAATTGGAGGTTTCCATTTTACAAGAGCAGAACCGAGATGGAATGCAGGACCCAGCACAGAGAAGTTATAAAATCTGCTCCAGTCTCATGTTTCTCCAATGGTTCAAGTAATCACATTAGCAACTTCAAACATTATGCAGTGACATCATTCAAACATATCGCTCCCAAAGGTTTGATATTAGTTCAGAGAATTATCATTCATCATACATTTATGACAAATCTAATGGTCTGAACTGATTTCTTACCCATTACAGCTCACGTTAGCCACCCCACTGACGGCCACCATTTTCATTGGGCTCAGTCTCTTCAAGTCTTGCCAAGCTAAGGAGAGGGACACTGTGTAACTTTTAATGTCTAATTGGGAGAAAGAATGGGCGATTTCTTACAACCCAAGGTCAAGTGGCAGGATTTGATCATTCTCTCTGCTTGAAGGTTGTGGCAGAAAAGATTCAATTCAACAAGCATTTGTTAAATGCCTACTGTTTGCAAAGCACTATATTAGACCCACAGCACACAAAGATAATAACTGCAAAGTCCCTGCCCTCAAGATGCTTGCATTCTAGACCATTAACACAGAAGAGTGAAAACAAGATATATGAAAAATATTACAAATGCAAAATAAGTGGATCCATTGAGAGCTAGCAGGAGGGAACTAAAGGGAGACCAGACAGGGCTTCCAGGATGAGGTGGCACATGAGTTGAGCCTTGAAGGGAGCTCAGGATTCTAAGAAATAGAAATAAGGAGGGAAAGCATTTCAGGCATGGGGTAATGCCTGTGCAAAGATCTGGAGATAGGAAACAGAATACAATGTCCTAGAACAGCAAACAGGCCAGTTTGATTAGAATGTACAGTACCTACAGGATAATAAAATGAAACCACGCTGGAAAGACCAAAGTGGAAAGACCAAGCTGGAGTCAGGTTTTTAAGGGTTTCTAAGTGGCAAACAGAGGCATTGCTTCCAGAAATAAGGACATGATAGTGCTGCTTTACTCTGACCCCACCAGACCATATCTTGCATGTTATGTTAACTGGATATCACAGGAGCAGCTAGGTGGCACAGTAGATGGAGTGCTGGGCCTGAAGGAAGGAAGACTCATCTTCCTGAGTTCAAATCTGGCCTCAGACACTTACTAGCTGTGTGACCTGGGCAAGTCACTTAACCCTGTTAGCTTCAGTTTCCTCATCTGTAAAATGGCTGGAAAAGAAAATGGCAAACCATTCCAATATCTTTTCCAAGAAAACACCAAATGGGGATGTGAAGAGTCAGACATAACTGAAAACGACTGAAAAATAACAACACCTAGATATCAGTTAAGAAAGGGCAATGGTAATCTGGAGAATGTACAGAGGAAAAGACTCAGAATGACAAAGGGACCTCAGTATGACAAGGATTGGTTGAAGGTCCTAGGGATGTTTAGCCCGGAGAAGACTGAAGAGACAGGAGAGCTATCTTCAAGCACTGGAAGGAGCGTCATAAAGAAGAATTAAACTGAATCTGGCCTCAAAGAAAAGAACTCAGAACAGAGAGTAAGAATTGTAGAGAGACAGATTTAGGCTCCACATCAAGGAAAACTTTCTAACAGTTATAGCATTCCAAATGTAGAATGGGCTGCCTCCGGGTTTACTTTCTCTTTACTTCTTACTTAGAAGGTGGAAGACTACTTATTATTGATGATGTAGTAAGAATTCTTTGGGGGTTATGGATTAGATTAAATAGTCCCCCCCTTACAACTCAAAATTATATGACCCTGTGTTGATATTTCCTTGTTTGTTTGCAGGTTTCTTCATCTCCCTTCAATTCCTTTTATAAGCAGATCCCATACACTCTGCAGAGGACTAAAGTGTTCTAAATGTTCCAGAGATGGTGTGGAAATGGAAAGGAGGGAAGTAACAGGCCCTCCAGTAGAATTCAAAGAGCTCTTGTTAGTACCATCTAAGGCTCTAGGAGTTCAAGATATGAAGACAATCATAGACTGTTCAAGCTAAAGGAAATATGAAAATCATCTAGTCCAAGGTGACTTAATCTTTTTTGTTTGTTTTTGTTTCATGCATCCCTTTGATAGTTTGAGAAACCTATAGACTCCTTGGAATAATGTTTTTAAATGCATAAAATACATAAGATTACAAAGAAAACCAATTATATTGAAATATAATTATATATATGCATACATATATAATTATATATGTATGTCATATGCATATATTTATGTATTCATATGTATATAAATATGTATATGTGCTTATATATGTAAACATACATGTATAAATGCTTTTTTTAAAAAAAAGTTCATAGCTCTCAGATTAAGAACTCCAGATAATCCAACTGTGTCATTTTATAGATATGGAATCTAAAGGTCAGAGAGGTCATGTTACTTGCCTCAAATTACACAACTAGCTGGGAAAACTGAATGTGAGCAGCAGGGAGTCCAACCTTTCCTTTCCAGTTCGTTAGTCACATCATTCAGTCACACAGCATGGTTGGAAGAACACTAGACTTGACACGAGACTACCTCTATCTAAACCCAAGTTCCCTCTGTGACCATGGACAAATCACGTGACCACCCTGGGCCTCAGCTTCCTCATATGACAAAATGAAGGAGTTAGAACAAATAATCTAAAGCTCATTTCCAAGTCTAAACTCCATGGCTTCCTAAAGGAAGTTAGCGTGAACTTTTTAATTTGCAGTGTAAACATTTCTTTGCGAGACAACATATTTTTAGCCAATGAACTTCTTCCTCCTCCACTCTGCCTTCTGGCTTTAGAGCTCTGCTTCTGCAGGAAGCCTTTCCTAGTCCCCCTTAATGCAAGTGTCTTCTCTCTGAAATTATCTCCAATGAATCTTGCATATATCTTGTTTGTACATAATTGCTTACATGTTATTTCTCCCATTAGACAGTGAGCTCCTTAACAGCAGGGACTTTCTGCCTTTCTTAGTATCCTTGGTGGGACAGCTAGGTGGCACAGCAGACTGTTGTTGTGTGTGTCCTTCCTTCTCAAAGAGGACCATGACATCAGGAAGATGATGACATGACTTGCAAATAAATTGGATTTGAGTGAGGGAGGACTGTGCAAGGTCACTAGCCTCACTTTCTCCCCCAGAGCCATCTGGGTCCAGTGGCCAGATATTTATCAGGATGACTGAAGAAGGCTCAGGACACAATGGAAGACCCTGGCCCTTTTAAGCTAAGGTCTTTTCAGGTTCTCACTTTGAGTGAGGTAATACCCATTCAGTGAATAGGCACAGTGGATAGAATGCCAGGGCTGGAGGCAGGAAAATTCATCTTCCTGAGCTCAAATCTGGCTTCAGACATTTATTAGCTGTGTGACCTGGGCAAGTCATTTAACCCTGTTTGCCTCAGTTTCCTCCTCTGTAAAATGAGCTGGAGAAGGAAATGGCAAACTACTCCAGTATCTTTGCCAAAAAATACCCAAACAGGGCCATGAAGAGTCAGACATTATTGAAAGGACTCAAAACAACAAAAGCATCCTTGGAGCTTAGTATAATGCCTGGTTTATAGTAGGTGCATAATGAATGCTTGTTGACTTGAACCTTTCCTTAATTTCCAAGCACTTTGCCAGATATTTAATGCCCTTTGTCTTAGTCTAGTGGGACTCTTCTGTTTGAAAGATTTACTTCATCTTCCACAAAGAAAACAGGAAGCCTTAGTCCAAATTGGGAAAATTGGGAAGTTTTTCTTCAGTATACTTTTCAGTGCCCATTGGAATAAGCAATTCAGACCTTCCCTATTCCATATCCACTTTCCAAGTACCCAGGACTCTCAGACTACTTCAACCTCTACTCAGGAAGAAAAAAGACTAATAAACTAAGGTGTTGCTCCCCATAGGAATATGTACAATTTAAAAGAACGCGGCTGAAGAATGTACATGAGTCCAAAAGAAGAATAGAATTTCAGACTTTACTTGGAACACTGTCTTTTCCTTTAAATGGATATGGGAGAGTGGGGAGGAGCAAGGGGATGCTACAAAGGCATCCACTTACTCTTGTTTTGCACAAGGTTGGCTAGGCCCTACCCACTGTGGTCCAAAGAACTTGGTCCTACCCAAAGGTTATTGCCATTGTTAACTATCTTTAATTGAGGCTAGAAAATCCTCCCTGGGTTGGTATCTCTGCAGGTAATTCACATCTTTGTAAAATAAGGTGGTTGAACTCACGATAAAGGTGTCAAACACTTGGCCCACCAGCTACATGCAGCCCACAATGGCACTCCCAAAGACTGTAGACCAAAATGTAAGTGAGAAATACTTAACAAAATCAGAAATGCAATAAAATATAGATAATATTCCATTTTAAAACTAAGTCAAGGCATGGCCCACAGGGATCCTTACCTACAGTTTAGTGGCCCTCATTTCTATGAGTCTGACACCACTGAACCAATGTCCCTCGCAGCTCTACATCCAAAATCTTAGTGCTAGGGGAGAAGAAAGTGAGTGACAAGCACACAGCAGTTTATGAGTAGTTTTGGGAATGTAAAAAATAAATGTAATGATTTCACATGTTTCTAATTCTCCCCAAGAGAAGTTTTGGCACATAAACACCTCAAAAAGGTAATATTTAAACATAAAAATCTGTTTTTTAGTCCTCCAGGAGGAACAGTCCCTAAATATAGTTCAAAGAAACTGTTAAAACTTAATGAAGTTATGAGCAACTTAGACATTAGCAATTTTCTTAATGTTTTCTAACATGTTCCTATTAAGCATACCATGCTAGTTTCTGCCTCTGGTTCATACAATCAGGAAACTCCACAAGGAAGGAGGGAGGTAGCAGGCCCTCATTTGGCTTTTTTCTTTTCCAAATTCATTGGAATCACTTGACGTGAAATATCACAACACCTGCAGGGACGGCAATGATAAGGATTCCAATGGAACTCAAGTTGGACTATGAGGCCAGCCTTTCCTATCACTGTGATAGATCTGGCCAAAAGACTGGGAAGATGAGATTACTACTGGCTGCCAGTCAAGTAACCACTGGGATACAGAGCATCCTAAAGTGGAATCAGGATAATCTCACAAAAGTCAATTTACTGGCTTTTGTTTTTCTCCCTAGGATCATAGATATAGAGCTGCTAACCACCTCAAAGGCCACCTAGTCCAATCATCTCCTTTTATCAATGAAGAAACTGAGGTCCAGGGAAGGCAAAAGACTGGCTCAAAGTCAGACAGATAGCAAGCATCAGAGGCAAGATTTTAACTCAGGCCCAAGATTCGAGAATCAATGCTTCTTCCTCTGTGCCATGCTGCCATTGTCTTTCATTCTATCCCTTTTTCATCATTTTATCTACTTTGGAGGCACAAGTGCAGCTGTTAAATATTATTTCTTCTCTCAGAACTGCCAGAACATTATAATAGAATGTTATCATTGGCATGTTTTAATTTTATCTCCCAATAAAAATTTTGCAAAGGGATCTGCCTTCTAGCCCTTTGTCATCAGAAAAGTCCTCTGCTTTAGGTTCCATCTCCTCCTGCTTTGTCCCAGTCTTTACCTCTCTCTTTAGCATTTTAAATCATTCTCTCTATAGACTCTTTCCCTTCTAACCAAAAACAAGTTGAAGTCTTGGTTCTATCCTTAAAAAGTACTTCCTTCTCTCTACCCTCAAGTTACTGTCTCATATCTCTGCTTCCATTCATCAGTGAATTTGAAAGATGTCCACATTCACTGCTTCTATATCCTTTCCATTTGCTAACTTAAATCCTTGCAATATGGCTTTCATCAAAACCCCTCAAATCAGCCTTCCTTCCCAAGTCACCAATGACCTCTTTGCCAAATCCATTGGTCTTTCTTCCTCCTTCATCTTCCTTAATCTCTCTATAACTTTTGATACCTGAGACTATCCTCTCCAACTTGAAACTTTCCTTTCTCTTAGTTTTCCTCCTCCCTTTTGACCACTCCTTCCTCTGACTCTTCTTGTTCCTCTCATTCCCTAAATATAGGTGTTCACCTTGGTTCTATTCTATCTATATTCTTTCCCTTAACGATCTCATCCACTTGAACACCTTTGCAAATGAATTTCATATGTATATATATATATATATATATATATATAAAATACATATACATGTATATGTGTGTGTATATATAATACATATACATGTATGTGTATATGTGTATATATATATATACATGTGTATGTATATGTATATGTACATACGTGTGTGTATCTCCAACCTCAATCCCTCCCTGATAAACTTGGGTCCCAAATGTCCAAATGTCTAGTGAACATTTTCTACTGAATGTCCTATGAATATCATAAATTCAATAACTCCTAAATCAAACTCATAATTTTCTCACACCAAATCACTTCCTCCTTCTGAATTCCCTATTTTTATTTCTGTTAGTTCTACATTCTATAACTATGGGCAGCACCAGAGTTCTCACAGTCACCTAAACTCAAAATGCACAGTACTAATCTTTGACTTCTCCTTCACCTACCACTTCTATTCCACATCAAACTGCCATTAAAAAAAAAACACAAATATTCTCCTGGCCAATGCTATTTAGTTTCAAATCTTGGAGCATTATACTCATCAAGGAATCAAAGTTGGAGATGTAGATGACTGAGAAGTCAATGGAGAGATTCCCACTGGGTGTCAAATTCTAGAATATTTCCAATGTTGTCCTATGTTAGAGAAGTGGTATAAGGGATATTGTTGAGATAATGTATTAATTAGAAAAATGGAGGTGTTGGTCATGTGATGAGGTCAAGGGATAACAAATGGACAGAGTTCTCCATTGGCATCTATTAAATGTTAAACAGCTTAGAGATAGGCTTTCAGTATGTTGAATAAATGTTAAGTAGAGAACCAATTGAAGATTGGGGATAAGAATAAAAAATGATGAAAACATGTGTGGGTGGCAATCACTACTAAAAGAAGGAGTACTCATCTGCATAGTAAGATGTCATATCTATGGAGGTATTGAAGAAATTCATGAATAGGGGAGGGGTATTATAGTAGTCAAGATGAGAGAGGAAGTGTGGTATAGTGGATAGTCAGACAAAACAAGCATTTATTAAACACCTACTATATGCCAGGTACTGTGCTAAACACAGGGTACAAAAAAAAAAAAAAGACAAAGCCAGTATCTGCCTTCAAGGAGCTCACATTCTAATGGGGAAATAGACCGTTGGAGTCAGGAAGACCTGGGTTTGAATTCTGCCTTAGATACTTACTAGTTGTGTGACCTTGGGCAATGTACTTGAGTTTTCTGGGTCATAGTTATATCAATCTATAAAATGAGGGGTTTGGTTTCTATGGCCTTTAAATTAAAAAAAAAACCCATGATCCTAAGTAATAAAGATCTGACTTAGAGAAGAAACAGTGGAAATGGAAAGAAGCCACAAATACAAAAAATACCAAACTGAAATCAACAGGACTTGGTAACCAGTTTGATCTGGAATAGAGGAGGTAGGTGAAGGAGGAGTCAAAGATTAGTGCTGCCCATTTTGAGTATAGGTGACTGTGAGAACTATGCCTTTCAGAGAATAGAATATGGAGGAAGTGATTTGGTGTGAGAAAATGATGAGTTTGGTTTAGGATTTACTGAGTTTATGATATTCACAGGACATCCAGTAGAAAATGTTCACTAGACATTTGGACATTTGGGACCCAACTTGGGATAACTTAAGGCACTTCTTAAATTCATAAACACAGTAAGCCACTTTCAATAAGAATTCCTGTCCCTCATCTACTAACTGGCCACCTAATTATATGTCATGCCTCAAAAATAAGCACCTTTCATCCATTTAGATTTTCTTCTAATTTCTTCTGAGAATTTATGAATTTCACTTAGGATCCCTGGAAATGCCCTAGGGCTCCATGAAATTATTGCAGAAATGAAATTATTATCCACAAACAAGTACATATGGAGGACTTCCACATCTGGAGCAGAAGCTCTACATGGCACACAAGGAGTCTGTGAATAGATTTCAGGGCATCTACCTTTATCTTCACTTATCTCTAACTAAAATTTAGTATTTCCTTCAATTACTTTTTTTTTAATTATCCTGAGATTGGGTCCATAGCCTCACTAGACTACCAAAAAGATCTATAACATACACAAAAAAGGTTAAGAACCCCTGATCTAGAGGGAAGCCCTCTTCCATGTGGACCTCTTATAAGACAAGATAATAATAAACACTTTTCTTGAGCATATACCTCCCTGTCTTATTCTTCATTTGACATTAATAATCAGATCATTGAATAGTTTTTTTCTATGACTACATTTACCAAAGATTCTTATATGATCTTCATATATATGTGTGTGTATAAACATATAGAAATATATACACATAGAGAAACATATATGAATGCATATACACCTATGTATATGAATATCTGTGTGTGTATATATATATAAAACCTCCCAGTCAAAATGCTTTTAAAAGGCATGTGTTTTCCAAGCCTTTTTCTTTTTCGTAATTAACAAACAATAATCCTAGTAGGATCGTGTATTCTCTGCATCTCTTAATCCGCTGTGTGGCAATAAATACGTGGTCTATAGCAGAAAATCTTTTGAAAAGCAGTCCTGTTCCTTTCTCAAATTTTTATCAAAGATAACTTCAACAAGCAAGTATAAACACTGTGCTAGTATCTGGAAGTGACCATAGGATTTAATGAGACAACATATGTACAGTGCTTTGCAAACCTTAAAGTTCTATATAAATACTAGGTGACATCATCATCTGGGTAGCTAGGTAGTGCAGCAGATAGAACACTGGGCCTGGAGTCAGGAAGACCTGAGTTCAAATCCAGCCTTAGACACCTACTAGCTATGTGACCGTAGGCAAGTCATTTAACCCTGTTTGCCTCTGTTTCTTCTGTAAAATGGCAAACCACCCAGTATCTTTGCCAAGAAAACCCCAAATGGGATCATGAACAGTTTGACACATAATTCCTATTTAGAGCTGGAAGAAACCTGAGACATTATTTGATCCAATCCCATTCTTTTGCAGATTAAGAAACTAAGACCCAGAGTCCATGAAATTGCTTGCTCAATGCCATATAGTTACTAAGTAGGAGATCTAGAATTCAATCCTAGGATCCGTGGCTCAAATCCAGTACTCATTCAACTACACTGAAAATTATTCTCATAAAAATTATTTAACAATGAGAAAGTAGGCATTTGAGTCAGTAATTAATGATCTTTTCTCAATTACCTTTTATGTTTTTTTTTTAGAATTGCCCTTCATTCTATTTTTTCAGTGTCTTCCACTCCATGAAATATCTTACAAAATAATCCCTCAATGATTTCAAAATTGTGTCATCTCCAGCAAGGATTTTCTCAATGTGAGCATGGTCTGGTCCAGCTCTTTCGGTTTTTGTTTTCTTAGATATCATTTTCAATCTCTTTGTGTAGTGTGAACACCAAATATGATGGTTCCTCTGTCACTGATGATAAAATTAGATTAGAGAAACAAGGATAAATATGTTCCATTTTCTGTGTTGTCCTGCCAATTCTGTCTATAAATGATCTTGGGATGATGTGGCTCAGTTGGGCCTTGTGCCAAGCTTTCTATAGGTTTCATTTCTACTGGTGCTCACTCTTTCCTTAAGTGATACTACTCAAGAGCTTCTATTCTATTCCTCCTTAGTGTTTCACAAATGAGTTTATATTCTAAACTCTTGCCCTTGACTGCCATAAACATTTGACAAAGAGATCCAATGCTTGGATAAGACTGTTAATGAAGTTTTTTGGCCTCTTCACTGATGCAACTGTTTTATATCATTTAAATTTCTGCCAGAAATGATGATAATTAACATTGTATCTTTGCATATTTTCTATTTCTCTTTTTTCTCCTATCATCTATGTTCTTCTGAAGTTTGAGTTGTTTAAATTATAAACATCTTCTTTTCATCTTTCTCCTATCTTCTACAACCTACATTGACGTTCATATTTGACCCTTGCTCTAACAAGTCAATGGTCTCACTGCACACACACACACACACACACACACACACACACACACTCATACACACAGTTGATTCTTAAATGACTCCCAGTCAGTATACAGGCTTTTCCTGTGTGATAAGACAGAAGCTATTTTCAGTATTTGCAAAGTCCAGCACTTGTCAACTCTTCTGGAAGATAGCATTCATTATCTATAAAGGTGAGACTTCGGAGAGCAGCCTACAAATCTTTGGCCTTTTTGAATTTCTCTAAAGTTCATCATCTCACACTTCTGTTCAAAAACTTTGAATGTCTGACTGGCCCCCTAATGCCAATAGAATGAAGTTTAAAATCCTCAGCCTTATGGCTAAAGCCCTCAGCAACATAGTCCAAACCTATCTGCAAGGTTATTTTTTACCATTTCTCTGCTCATATGCCATCCTTGAGCAAAACCCAATTATCCACAGATCCTCAAACACACTACGTTTCCTCATTTCCATATCTTTATGTCACTATCTCTGCTAGCACTATTCTTCTCCCCATGTTCTGCCTATTAAAACCACATGCATCCTTTAAGTCCCACTTCTAATACTATCCCCTCCATAGCACTGAAGTTATCTGTGATAGTAATCTCTACCTCCTCAGAATTCCCACACCATTTTGTACATCTCTCATGCATTGGTCACATTTTTATTTGCATTATTGTTATTTTATACCTTTCTCACCTTCTCCACCTATTGAGTAAATTCCTTGAGGCCAGAGACTGTAACTTATTCATCTTTGTGTCTCCTGAAGCCTTATGTATAGTAGGTGCTCAATAAATGTTAATGAATTTATTTTTTTTAAATGAAGCTCAAGGTAAACCATCCTAGGGCATTCCAAGTGAGTGACTTAGGGTTAAGTGTACTGTCTTCCTCACCAAGGATGCTAATGTCCTAATACTATATTCACTGGGGCATAAGACCACTAAAGTACAACCTATCCTGACTGAGTGGGACAGTCTGGGACCTATACAAGCTCTTCCAGGTCACTTACTCTACACCCCAGAGAGAACACTGACCAAATATTAAGATACACCCAAAAAAGCTTTCTATTAACTCACTGAAAGTAATAGGTATATGTGCCTGGGGCTAGGACAGGGGTTCCTAACCTGACATTCATGAACTTGGATTCATTTTGCTTTTTAACATTCTGATAACTTTATTTTAATGTAATTGCCTTCCTTTGTAATCTCATATGTTTTATCTTTTGCATTTAAAATTATTCTGAGAAAGGGATCCATAGGCTTCACCAGACTGCCAAAGGGATCCATGAAAAAAAAAATTCTTCTCTGGCCTAGGAGAAAGCCTCTCAGCAAATTCATTCCCCTACCACTAGAAAAAACTTGCACATTCAGTTTCAAGTGGTAAAAAAGAGAAGACTATTTTCAGAGACTGACTCTGAAGGCATCTGGAGGCCATGGGAACCCTTGAGTCAGCTGACATTCACTTTTTGTAGAAAAGGGAGGATCACTCTTTAATTACCACTAAGTAAGTGCTTTACAAAGGTCCCTAACTCAGGTTAAATGAGCTAACTGGGTTGAGGATAACCAACAGGCTTCAAATCCATTGGTGAATTACAGGGATGTCTACCCTAAGCATGTGAAGACATGCCCAGTGGAACAGGCAGATGAGAACAATCTGTTCCAATGGCCATGAAAGCAGCAGAAATGAGCTGTGGAGTATTTAGAGCTTGGTCAGACATAGAAGATGCCAAGATTATACATTGTTTTCCAGGACAGCCATCCTGACTTATGTCTTGCCATTGGACTTCAATGACTCTGGAAGAGAGAGTAAGGATGATGACTTTGTGGAATTCTGCCTCACTTAAATCCAGTTCATGTGCAAGTCAAGACATTACCCCATGATATCATTGGTTCTCTTCAAAAAGGAAGGACAAACAATAACATAGGTCCCCAATTCAGATGACTCCAGGCACATGCCATATCTATGCCTCATTCAGGGCCAGCTTTGCATATAAGCAAAATAATGATTGTGGTTGATTTGAGGGAGGTAGGTAAAGCCCCTTGTCCCTCTCTTTCCCCTTTCCCTCACCTCCTCCCCAAAATATCTCTATGAATGGTGCCTTCAACTTTATGAATACTGATTTATTCCTTGATGTCAAACACTGCCTAATCTTATTACATCCTTTTAACGTGTAAACATTCCTGGGAGGAATAACACATCATCACTAATACCTTAGTGTGAATTCATATTATACATTGCTTTCCACTCCATTATGAACTAACTATATTCAAGGAGGAAGGGGGATTGGTGAGATGTAGAAATGGGGTGAAAAAGGGAGGTAGGGGAGGCAAACATGGTCAAAGACAAATTTCACAATTATGACCAAAGATTGTCCTGCTCACAGTAATACAGGCCATGTGTAGATAATGATAACCAAACATCTAGAGAAAAAGATAGGTCAGGGCAGCTGGAAAGTAAACTGAGAGATGGCAGGGAACCAGAAAACTCATGCCACTAACCCTTACTGCCTATGTTGTTCATTTAGCAATTAGGCTGTATTTGTTGGATTTGTTATTCATCTTATATTTTGTGTATCTCACTTCCCCAACAAGGGAGTAAACTCCCTGCCAGGTGGTGCTCTGCCTGAGAAGTCTTTGTATCTGCAGTGTCCAAAACAATGACATAGTTCAATGACAATTTCAATAAATGTTTATCAGTGATGGAATGTAAGCTCTTTGAGAGCAGAAATACAAACATTTCATTTTTTACTTTGTATCACCAGATTACAAGGTGCCTTGCCTGGAGTAAGTTCTCTATTGATTCAGTTGAATAAGAAGTCATTTGTTCCAACGTTGGCCTTGAAGAACAGCCAAATACTCCTCAACAGGCCTATCTCAGAGCATTTCAAAGAAAATTCAAAGCACAGTCTCCTAATTCACCTGCAATAGGAATCATTAAACTAACCGTCTGGAGAGCTATTTCCCATTCTTAGCTTCAACTGAACCCATTGTATGAAGTCCTTAAAGCCATTTCTCTTAGCATCAGGAAATCCCATTTCTCCAAGGTCAAGTGAAGTCTGAATCCAAAGTTCACATTAAGTTCAAAGCTAAGAGCAGTATAGTGGAGGATCTCAGAAGAAATAAGGTCCCACTAAATCTCTCCCAAGCACTGTGCTTACAATCCAACACTACTGCTAAACCCATGTGTCTCTCAGCCCCTTCCAGCCTAGCCAGCCAGCAAACAACAAAAACAGTGGAAAGCCAGCTTCCTGGAAGAGCTGGTACACCCAGACACCCACACTTTTAAACTGAGGCAGAAGCATCCTGCCTCCATTTCTCTCTAGGTAATTGGGATAGGCAAAAAGTTACTGCTAACAACCAGAGCCTGGGGTGGGATCAGAGTGTATTGGCTCCAATAGTCCTATCTCTGTACCTTGGAAAGTAATGAGGCTGTTCTAAAGCTTGTTCTCTCTGCAAGAACACTCAAGATAGGCTTTCCCACAGAGGATACAGACACCTGGCTGAAATTAAGAAGGGGAGCTCAAAATATGATGAGTCAAGCCAAAACAAAGGACAATATCACCCCTGGCACAGGACTGGGAAAGAAACTTGAGGTGAGAAGAGAGAAAGGAGGGACGCGGAAGGAATGAGATGGCAAGAAAAATAAAGAGATTTAGAAACACAAAGAGAGGTTGATGAAGCATAGGATGCATGCTTATCACATGCTCAAATGATTCAAAACTGAAGGGATAACTAATATGTTGGGTAAGAAAAACAGGATCAAAAAAAGATATTAGCCTAGCTCAATAGGTATAATCCAATGAGATTAAATGTAATAAAGATAAATGTAAAGTTCACACTTTCAAGATTCAAAAAGTAGTCTGTATAAGAACAGGTTGAAGAAGGCATGGCTAGACAACAAAAAAGATCTGAGTGTTTTAGTGGACAACAAACACAATATGACACAACAGCCAAAAAAAAAATACAATCTGAGGCTGCATTAATAATGGCAAAAAGTTCATTATCCGGTAGGTGCTAGCTCCATTGTACTCTAGTCAGACCACATCTTGAATGCTATATTCCATTTGGAGAAAGGTGTTGACAAACTGGAGAATGTCAAGAAAAAGATAATCAGGATAATGAGAGGACTGAAATTGGAGATATTAAGCCTAGAGAAGAAAATACTTTGTCACGAAATATCTGAAGGTCTGGCATGTGGAAGAGTGATTAGACTTGCTTTACTTGGGCCCTAAAAACAGAAACAATGACTAACACACACACACACACACATACACACAAAAGAATAGCTCTCTGTTCCGCACACACAATTCTTCATTTCTTGTCTCCAGTCTTCTGTGTCAACCATCCCAAATACCTGGAATGCATGTCCTCCTCCTTACTACCACCTCATAGAATCTCTCTCTTCTTTCAAAACACAGCGCAAAAGAGAGAGTGAGACCAAGATGGCAGGAGAACAGAAAGAATTGCAGACAAGCTCTACCCCACAATTCCTCCAAACAAATCAAAAAAATGTCCCCAGATTGAGTCCTGATCAGAAACTCCAAAGAAAAAAATCACAGTGAGTCATTTCTTCAAGCACACATAGGCATAGAGAAACCAAGATATCTGTGAATATGAGGGCAAGGGTCCATCCAGGAATGGTAGCACAAAGAATTCTATCACAGAAAGAAGCTGTACAGCAATTACAAAAATAATAACAACAGCAACAACAATAATAATAAGCAGCTAGGTGCTACGGCAGAGTTCTGGACATGGAATCAGGTTCAATAGTTCTGTTATGTTTTGATGATCTTAGAAAAGAAATGAAATATGAGGGGGGAGAGGGGAAGGGGAAAAGGGAGAAAAGAATTATCTCAAATAATCAGGGTATGCAAGTAGAAGATTTTACAAACAAGGAGGAAGGGGTGGGGTGGGGGTGGGAGGAATCAGTAACATTTGAACTCTGACCTGAACTGATCAATGGAGTGTATATTCTTATACACACACAGCTGGATACAGAAATACATTTCACTCAACAAGAATACAAGAAGAAAAGGGGAGACGAGTAAGGGAATAAGAGGGAGAATAGATTAAGGGAGGGATTAATTCTAAGCAAAACAAACTAACCCTAAGATGTACAAAATATTTATAGCAGCTCTTTTGATAGTTGAAAAGAATTGGAAACCGAGGAGGTGTCATCAACTGAGGAATAGTAAACAAATTATGGCATATAAATGTGATGGAATATTATTATACTGTAAGAAACAGTGTTGGGGATGGTTTCAGAGAAACCTAGGAAGTCTTAGATGAATTGATGTGAAGTAAACAGAACCAGAACAGTTTATACTGTAACAACAATGTTGTAAAGATAAACAACTTTGAAAGACTTAGGAACTCATATCAATGCAATGACTGACAACATTCCAGAGGACTTGATAAAACATACTGTACACCTTCTAACAGAGGAGTGATAAACTCAAGGTGTAGTGTGAGCCTTTTTTTTTTCCTGGTCAATGAGGAAATTTGTTTTGCTTCTCCATACTTTTTTTATAGTAAGTGTTTTGTTTTTCTTTTTTTCTCAACTAGAAGAAAGAGGGAGTAGGAGGGAGATAAGGCAAATTTTTGGTGATTAAAAATATTAAATTTTTCAAAAGAAGAAAAAAAAATTTTAAAGCAGTTCAAGCACTCTCTTCTGCATGAGGCCCTTCTTACTCTCCCTAATCCCTAATGCCCACCCTCTCAAACTACCTTGGATCTAGCTACTTTGTAAATATTTGTTTTCATTTACTTTATATTTATATAGTATATATATTTCTTTCCCCTATTTAAAATGTAATCTCTTTGTAGGTAATATTTTTAATTCTTGATACTTGTATCCCAAAAACCTGCCGCACAGCTGTTGCTGTTTATTGTTCAGCCATTTCAGTCATGTCTGGCTCTTTGTGACCCCATTTTGGGGGTTTTCTTGGCAAAGATAATGAAGTATTTTGCCATTTCCATCTCCAGCTCATTTTACAGATGAGGAAACTGATGCAAACAGGATTAAGTGACTTGCTCAGGGTCACACAGCTATTAAGTGTCTAAGGCCAGATTTGAATTCAAGTCTTCAAGCCTCCAGGCCTGGCACTCTATCCACTGGGTCACCTAGCTCCCCCTGGCATACAGTAGGCATTAATAAATGTTTGTTGATTGAGCAATTAAGAAGTAGGAACAATGATTAGAAACTTGAGAGAGTCAAATTTCAGTTCAATTTCAGAGGGAAAGTACTCTTAGAGATACTATGGTACTAAGGAAATAATAGGTTCCCCATTACAGGAGTCTTTTAAATAAATGTTGGGTGACTACTTGTTAGGATGTTGTAAGGGTAATTTCTGCCCAGGTACAGGTTTGACTAGATGTCCTTAGAGGTTCATAAATTCATAGGTTTAGAGCTAGAAGGGGCCTGAAAGATCACCTAGTCCAATCACCTCATTTTACAGATGAAAAAACTTTAGCCAGAGAAATTAAAGGACTTGCCCAAGGTCACAGAAATTGGAAATGGTAGAGAGGGGATTTGAACCCAAGTCCAGCACTCTTTCCATTATACCCTCTTTCAATTCTGAGGTTCTGTCTTTCTTTGACAGAGCTAAGCAGAGGGGCTCATATTAATAGGATCTAGAGTTGGGAGAGTCCTCAAACACTATGTAATCTGAATCACCTGGGAACAGAATGCCCAAGGTCCCAGAGGTTATAAATGGAAGAGAGGGGATTTGAACCCAGGTCCCTTGACTTTAAAACTAATGTCCATTTCAAAGTACCACACTTCTTCCTAGAAACACCCACAATGAGAGACACATACAGAGAAGAACTAGATGAAGAAGCTAAGTGGTACAGTGTATAGAGTGTTAAGTTTGGAGTCAGGAAGACATGAGTCTGAATCTTGCCTTCAGCGCTTAACAGATGTGTAATTTTTGAGCAAGTCATTTAACCTTTCTGTTCCTCAGTTTCCTCATCTGTAAAATAGAGATATTAACAGTGCCTATTTAAATGCTGACTTTTGCTGTTATTATAGGTAACAATTGTATTGATATATCATTATGAGTAACATGTATTACTATTATTAATTATGAGAAGGGAGAAATAAAGAGGAAGATATGAAAGAACAACAAATTATTTTGACACCTGGTACAGAGGAGCACCCTCAAAATGACCCAGGTTGTCAAGGAAGGCTATTCAGGCCTCATTCCCAGTATAAACTAATTGGAATTGATCTGGTTTACCTCAGATCAACAGAAAGACCATGGTTAAATAACAGACAAATGTTCTAACTAACATTTAAATGAGAAAGATATGGACTGGCCCTGTCTTATGTTTAATTTATAAATCAGAGGCATGAGTAGTCTCTTGAGGGACTACCTAAGGATCAGGGCTATACAAAATGTGGGTGGTATTCTTTCTACTTCTCATAAGCAATCTCTCTTGGTTAGAACAAGGGTCCCATAGGTGAAGGCTTGCACACCCACACAAACCCCAGTGCTCCATGATCAGCTGCCAAGATGGAATGCACAGACTTTCAGCAGAACATTAGCATGGAGACAAAGAAGTTGGTGCCACTATACTCTGGACACCAGATGGGCCAACAATATGTTTTATGCCCCATTTGCCTCCAAAGTTATGAGATTTTCCTCAGCACTCAGAGTAAATCTGGCTTTCTTATTGCAAGAGGCCCCAAATTGTTCTTTCTACCAGGCAACTGCTATTTCTCTGTTAATTTTGACAGGAAATACATAAATTATATACGTACAGGGAACAAAAAACATCTGAAAAATGATTTTCTTGAAAGTAAAAGATCTTGCTTCTACCCAGGGTTTTCATTTCATTTTCACTAATGCTCTGGTTCTATTAAAGCCAAATTACACAACAGAAATTACTGTAGAGTGAACATCAGCAGATCAATTTATTTAATTAGCTTGGGTAATTACAGAGGCATGAAAAACACCTTATGGTAGTAACTAGCACTGGGCAAGTCTTAAAAATCTTCCAGTGCAAATGTGCTTTCTGAGCTCAAATGACACCTTCTGGAGCTTCCTGAGTAGCCCTGGCCTGACTTGATCTGTGAGGAACTGGTCAAGGCTGTCTGTGCCATACTTTGGCTGGTACCTTTGTCAGATAATGAAATGGGAAGAAGGAAACTGCTGACAATGACAAGGCCTTTCAAAATTCTCTGGAGATGATGCAACCCCAGAATAAGGTCAGGTTCGAATTTTATCAGAGTGGCTGACTTCCTGGGAAAACTTGATCTGAGAGGTAATGGATCATAGAAATTTAACTCCTTCCCTCCCCATTGTCTCTGATTTAAATGTTGGTGCCCTTACAGTTTCTAGTTAAGGCATTGTCTCTAGAAGGCATCACAGTCACAACAGGGAGTAAGAATCCCCAGGGTATAGTATTATCATAGGATCAGTTTCAATCTATGTTCAAAAAACCTGATTTAAATTTTGTTTTAAAATGTTCTTTGGAAAGGGGTGCAGAAAAAAAGGAAAAAATACAGAACTCTCCTAATAAAAATGTTTCTAAGTTCTTTGTTTTGACATATTCAAAGGAGTCAGGAAAGCAAACTATAGACTTTGATTAGTTTAGAAACAACCATAGAAAGGGTCCTTGTTCACTAGAAAAGGCTGAGCAGCCAGAAATGAAGAGATGATCAAGGACAGAAGGATTGTGCATCAGATGAAGCAACAGACCTGGATAACCAAGGGTGTGCTGGAGACAGCTCCTATCAGAGAGAGTTAATTGTTAAATTTTCAGTGTGAGCATTTAAATCTCAAAAATTAGCAAACACTGCAAATCAGGGTTTGATTTGTTGCTCTGTTGATTGTCTAGATTTCAGAAAGCTACATAGAAAATATTAATAATTCATATTAAGTTTTGAGTGTATATTAGGTGGATTTTTTTTTTACTGTGTATGATCCCAGAGGTTTTGACACCAAAGTAAACGAGAGAAGGAACTGAAGGTTTATCTCTCTTTGAGGTCATAAAAAGTGAAAGGGACAAAGATCTAATAGTCATGCTGTGCATTCAGTTGTTTCAGTTATGTGACCCTATTTGGTGTTTTCTTGGCAAAGATACTGGAATGACTTGTCACTTCCTTCTCCAATGCTTATTTTACAGATGAAGAAACTGAGGTAAATAGGGTTAAATGATTTGTCCAGGGTCACACAGTTAGTGTCTGAGGTCAGATTTGAACTTAGGTCTTTCTGACTCCACCCTCAGCACTCTACTCACTGTGCTACCTAGCTAACCCAGCACAGCCACAATAGCTAAGAATTAATTATATCAATACTGAATTAGACCTTCTATTTTATTGTCCTTAAATTCGGTTTTATATTTAGTGGTAAATAAATGTTATTTAAGTTCAGCTAATTCAAAAAAGGAATATTTTTATAGAGTGGGGAAAATTATTTAGCTTTTCAATTTAAAAAATTATTTAAATCTGCATCTCAAATGAAAATACATGCTGTGGAGTCAGAGCCATCATTCAGCTGCTGCTACCACCTCCCTGGTGGCAAGGTAACCTCATTGCATAAATGTATCTAAAGAAAAAAGAGGGCCTGTGGAGCAACAAATCCAGGGTCCAAGATCTAGAAAGAAACCTTAGAAATCATCTAGATCAATCCTCTCATTTTACAGATAAGAAAACTGAGGCACAGAAAAGGTTAGTGTCTTATGTGCTCAAAGTCACCCTTCTAGTAAGTGGCAGTGGTAGGATTTGAACTTAGGTCTTATGATTCATAGGATCTTAGATTTAGGATTGGAAGGGACCTTAGAAGCCATCCAGTCCTACCCTTGACTAACCCCTGAGTCTGCTACTGTAGTGCCCCACCCCCAGCTTAGTTAAGGGTTAGCAGGAGAGCAGTAAAAGTCTGACAAACAGGAGAGGTTAGAAGGGCCAAAAGGAGAAGGCACTTGGCATGGAGGGAGAGAGGGCAAGGGCTTCTTCTGTTTACTTCAGCTAAATGTTGGAGCAGCTCTGTCTCCTGAGTACCAAGGCTGGAAGTGGCTCCATGCAGAGTAATTTCATATTTCTGCAAGAAAACCTTTAAGGCTTCCAAAAAAGTTTATAACCTTTGGTGCAAGGTTGCAAAATCAAGCCAATGAGACCACGGATTGAGATTGCAAACCCAAATACTGTTGCTACATCGAGCCAAGTGTCAGAATTCTCAGACCCTTGTCTGTGACCAATAAAGCCAGTCTCAGGCCCTAAGGTTACTCCTGGCACAGAGGTGAGAGTGAAAACAAATGGTCAAATAAAAGGGCGAGCCCTAATAAAACAGCTGTGAAATGAAATATTATTCCAGTCATGCAAATCACTGCATGACCACTGCCCAGGATCTGGCAAGAGAAAGAAATGAAATCACAAGATAGTACTAGAAAAAATTAATAAACGCTGAGGTTCATTCATTAATTAATTGAAAGATATTAATAAACTCCAAGTTTTATTCTGAGGTCCTAATGAATTTATCTGTACAGGTACATATGGCAGGCAGTGTGGTGTAGTAAAAGAAAAGCATTGTCTCTGGAGTCAAAAGTACCTGGGTTCAAGTTGTACCTCTGACACTTACTAACCTGCATGACCCTGGGCAAGTCATTTGACATCCCTGGGACTCAGTTTCCTCATGTTGATAGTTGTTCTAGATAGCTTTTGAGGTCCTTTTCAGCTCTTAATATATGATTCTGTGATGCTGAGCATGTTCTCACTTAAAATCCCATCTCAAGTCCCATTTTTTTCCATGAAGCTGTCTTGAAAATCCAGCCCTGTCATGCATTTCCCTGTTCCCTGAAATACAATACTATGGAAAAACTTGCAGTCAGGAGATCTAGGTTTGAACCCTGGCTTTCTGAGCTTCAATGTTCTTGTTGGTAAAATGGGAATAATAATATTTTTACTACCTAGCTTACAGAAGAAATGAGTACCTTGTATCCCTAAAAGTACTACAGAAATGTGAGCTGTGGTTGTTCTACAGTTCCTGAAGCCTGTACGAGACTACTTAGTACTTAAATTATACACTGTTTTACATTGCGCTATGGTTGTTTCAAATGGGTATGCTTTGTCTTCCCAAGTAGATTAGAAGTTCCTTGAGGACAGGAATCATAACCTAATATTGTGTCCTAATAGTGCCTCACATCCCTCATCTCCCACACACCCTCAAAACTTCTCTATGTCTTTACTTTTCTTCTCCTCCTTTGCTTTAATCTCTAAGGATGATGCCTAGCATAGTTCCTGACATAGTAGATGCTAATAAATGCTTCTTGAGAGACAGATAAGATGGTCCACATTCTTGTGAAGATCAGTTCCTTTTTGTCCATGATCTTATTCCCTGATGTCTCTTCCAGGAGCTTGCCCAAGCTAATAATTCCCTACCACTGTCTTCTATTTCTACCTACTGTCTTCTTTCCCACTCCCTGTAAATATACTTGGGTCCCTCCAAACTGTAAAACATCTTAACCTTGCCCTTCCATCCCCTTAAGCTTTCATCCCATACCTCTTCTCTTTTCTGCTGCCAAACTCCTAATAAGATCATCTGTACTCTGCTTCTGCTGTCTTTCCACCCACTCACTCTTCAACGCATTGTAAAATGATTTCTACCAAAACTTCTCCCCTAAATATTTGATCCAATGGTCTTTTTTTTCAGTTTTATCCTCCTTGACCTTTCTGTAATTTATAATATGACTGTCACCCCCTTCTCCTAGGTATTCTTTCTTCCAATAGCTTTCATGTCACTGCCCTCTCCTGGGTCTTCGTACCTGTCTGACCACTCTTCAATCTACTTTCATGGATCATCATCCATCTCCCATTATCAAAGTCTAAGGATTCCCAAAGGCTCTGTACTCAGCCTGCTTCTCTAACTCTCTAATTTCTGCCTTGTTGATCTCATCTGTTCCTATGGGTTCAATCACCACTTTTTATGTTAGTGACATTAGCACATCTACATGTGCAACTTTAATCTTTCCCTTTTACTGTAGCCCTGCACTGACAACTAATTACAAGATATCTCTACATAGGTGCCTCACCAAAATGTCAAATTAAACAAATCCAAAATTAAATTCATCATCTTTTTTCATCATACAAATTTTCTCATTTACATTAATGGTACCACCATCTTCTAAGTCAACCATCTTGGATTCTTTCCTCTAGGTTTATCTTCCATCTCTGCTAACTTTCCAAGTCCTGTCAGTTTTACCTCCATAAAATCTTTCCCATCAGTCCCCTACTCTCAAGTTGCCACCATCCCCATCTCTCCTCACCTGAACTAATGCATTAGTTTCATAATTGGTCTCCTGCCTCCATTTTATCCCCTTCCCAACCTCTCCTTCCCAAAAGTACCAAAATTGTCTTCATAAGTAAAAGGTCTTGGGGCAGCTAGGAGGCACAGTGTATAGATCACCAGTCCTGGAGTGAGGAGGACCTGAGTTCAAATCTGGCCTCAGACACATAATACTTACTAGCTGTGTGACTCTGGGCAAGTCACTCAACCTCAATTGCCTTGCCAAAAAAATAAATAAATAAGTCAAAGGTCTAACTGACTTACTATCCAACTCAAAAACCTTCAATAGTTCCCTACTACCTATAGAATAAAATATAAATCCCTTAGTCTGTCATGTAAAAAACTCAATAACATGGTTCCCACATGCCTTTGCAGTCCTACTGCACATTAGTTTTTTCCCTTGTTTCACCAATCTCTCCTAGTTCTCCTATCAGTCTGCTCCTTCCCAGTATCCTTTGCTGGATCCTTATCTAGGTCATGCCTTCCTACCGTAGTTGTCCCAGAGGGCTCTGCCTGGGCCCTCTTCTCTTCTCCCTCCCTCCTTCCCTCCATAGTATTTCACTTAGTGATCTCATTAGCTCCCATGTATTTAATTATCATCTCTATGCTGATGATCCTCAAATATACTTATCCTGCCCTAATCTTTTTCCTGGCCTCCAATCTTGCATCTCCAAATGTCTTTTGGACATCTCAAACTGAATATCCAGTAAATATCTTAAATTCAATGTATCTAAAACTGAACTCATCTTTTCCCCTAAAAGCTCCCCTCTTTACTGCCAGCTTTCCAATTACTTTTAAAGGTAACATCATCCTCTAATTCCCAGGGGCTCAACTCCTCACTCTCTCTCATGCTCCATATCCAATCTTTTGCCAAGACCTGGCAATTTCACCTTGGTAATATCTATCAAATATATCCTCTTCTCTCTTCTGATATCATCACCATCCTGGTATAGGCAACCTTCACCTCACACTTGGATTATTTCAATAGCTTGCTGGTGGCTCTACCAGCCTCAAACCTCTCCCCATTCCCTCTAATTTATCCTCTATTAAACCATCAGTGACTTCCCTAAAACAGACTTCTGATTATGTGTCCCTCCTATTCAATAAATTCAAGTGGCTCCCAATCACCTCAAGGATCAAATGCAAAATCCTCTGCTTGTTGTTCAAAGTCCTTTATAATCTAATCTCCTCCTCCACCTTTCCAGTCATCCTACATCTTACTTCCAACTATGTACTCTCCAATTCAGTGACACTGGCCTAGGTGTTTAATAAATGTTTACTGGATAACTGAATGTATACACTCCACATTTCAGCCATATTTGACCACTAGCTGTTTTCCAAAATTAGTATGCCATCTTTCTCACCTCTATGCATTTGCCCAGACTGTCGTCCATACCTGGAATGTTCTCCCCTTTTCACCTAAGTCTTTTAAACTCTTCAAGGCTTAGCTCAGATTCCATTTCCTTCACTGTCTCTTCCATGATACACTCCAAATAAATAATATTTCTTTCTCTTCAAAATATCCTAGAGCTTTTGGCCTAGATTTCTCATTTCTCCCCATTATTTACTACCTCATAGTTCAGCTTCATCCCATCAGGAGAATGTAAGTTCCTTGAGGTCAGAAGTTGTATTGTTATTGTTTTTGTCATGGCCAGTGCCTATTATACTAAGCACTTAAAAATATTTGCTAAATTCATTTCAGTACTTGTCAATGGCTGAGAAGTAGCATATTAGAATAAAAGAATATTGAACTGGGAGGCAAGAGTGGTCCTAGGTTTGAATCTCAGCCCTAACAATGACTGGATGACCATAGGCAAGATACCTAACCTTTGTCAGCCTCATTTTCCTCAGTTATAAAATGGGAAAAGTAGCATTTGTACTATCACATTTACAGGGTTGTAGAGAAAGTATTCTGTAAATCTTAGTACACTATTTAAATGTGAGTTATTATTACTGATTATGCACAGAATTCTATGTTCTTACCTTTTACCCTACTGAGACAGAGAACAATAAGAAACAGATATGGTTCAGAAGGATGGGGAAGTCACTGGGAAACACTGGCAGGAGAAAAGTACATTGTGTGTCATAATGAAGAGGGCTGGCACATCTCTGTCCCAAGGCTACAGACTATATCCTGAACCTGGGCCAGACATTCTGCAAATGGAAAACCAGGATATGTTTTTCCTTCTCAAGTAGAGGGGGAGAAAGGGAGAATGCCAAAGAGAGTATGATCAATAAAACCTATACCAATTACAGTAAAAACTGAGAGCAATATCCACACTTGTGGGCCAAGTCCTATGATGATATGACCTTTTTAAAATCACATATCTAGAGTTATGCATTACCTAAAAGGTCGTCTAATTCAAATCCTCCATTTTATATATAACATCTATTTCACTAGGCTCCACCCACAGAGACTATAGATACCTTTAAGAACCAAATGGAATGTTATGAGTACAGCGGTTTGTCTGAAAGCTTAGAAATCTAACTGCAAGTCCATAAGGAATCAGTCTGGAAAGAGAATGCTAAGAGTTATGATTTGAGAAAAACTGAAGAGACACTTTTCCTGTCATGACTAGGAAGAAGTTATAGAAGATACAGATAAAGAAGGGAGAGGGATCTTCTTTCCAGATGAAACTATTTTGACCTCTATCTTGTGAACAGCATGAAGAGGACTCTTGAAAAGAGATCTTATTTGGTATCTGTTGCCAGAAGGAAGAAGTCATCTGCAGTTACAATGATGACTAAAGGTGACTCTGGTTGTGATTTTTCTCACAATTAAAATATTATGAATCATTATTTACATCTCTGTGCTACTATTGATTATGTTATCAATAAGTTGAACATCCAGCAGCTTTAATATCAAATTATTCCTAGAGGATTAGGAATTCTGATAGAGAAAGGTGACCAACAATTTATGTGGAAAGAAGTTTCTCCAGTTTGTTAAATAATAGCTACTAATCTAGGATAAGGGCTCTGAACTAATTGCTTAATTAATGATATAGAAGTTGCAACCTTATCATTCAATGAGAAAATATTTAAACATATCCTTAAATTACCCTAGAACTCAGGATGATGACAATAAATGTCAACAAGTCAAGAAGCAGCAGGTAAGTAGGAAGTGGAGCCAAGATGTCAAGAAGAAGTATAGCCCAGGCCTACCTCCTCATTACATACACACACCACACACACACACACACACACACACACACACACACTGTAAGTCATCCACAAAAGTCTAGAAAGTATACCAGACTAAGCCTTGATTAGGAAATACAAGAAAAAAAATCACAGCGAGTCATTTTTTTCCAGGTCAGGTTGGCAGAAGGAGACAGAGAAAGAAGACTGCAGACACTGGTGGAGAGAGTCTAGCTGGGAATTGTGGCACAGGGCATTCCACTGCCGGAAGTCTATGTAGTAGGGCAAGAAGTGCCAAACTACCACACAGGCCCTTCCTTGTTTAGGATATAGAAACTAGTGCCAACTGGTACCTCTGTTGCTCACTCTCTATTTCTCAGTCCTAATTTCAGGGCTAAGGAGGGAAGCTACACCTAGGAGTGGTATGCCAGAATGGAAAGTGGTGATAGCCCCTCAGCTGTGTAGTAATCAAGGAGTAAGTTCAAGAGCAAGCAGAAACTATGTGGCTCTGACCTTAGGCACAGAGCAGCTTCTCAGTTTCAGCTTCAAGCCTAGTAGAAAGTCTGCAGTGGTATAACAAAGGCAGGAATTCTAGACCAAAGGGGAACGTGTACTTCTGTCCCTCTGAACCAATAGATCTTTCCAGCTAGCTGACAGTGGCTGAATGCAACAAATGTCTACTGGAACTTCAAATGGGGAAAGCTCATGGATATGCTGCTCAGATATTAATGCAGTTCGGGGAATTTCAGACAAAGAAGGGAGAAATCAAACTTTGCCCTGTATCAGACCATTTTAAGGGCACTAAAAGTTTACTGAGCTAACCTTGAGATCTTCGAATAATACAACACTCACTACTCTAAGAAAGTAGCAAGACCCAAGAGGAACACAAGCTCAGCCTACTTCCCTTGAGAAGTGTGCAAAATCTGGCCTTAACATAAAGTCCCAAGTCAGGGAAGTAGACTTGAATAATGGACAAATGAGGAATCCTATCATAAAAAGCTGTTATAGTGACAGAGATGATCAAGATACAAACCCAGAAGAAGAGAATTATTCCAAAATATCCACATGAGAAGTCTCGAAGAAAAGAGTTTTTAAAAAAAGGAAAAGCAAGAGTTTAAAAAAATATATTTAAAAATTCAAATGAGTACTAAAGGAAAAAAATGGGAAAGAAATGAGAGTTATAGAAGAAAAAATTGGAAAGGAAATTCACACCTGGGAAAAAGAGATATCAAACCTTCCCAAAAAACAAAGGGCAATGTAGAAATAAGATGATGCCACTAGTCACCTTGTGAAATAAACCCGAAGAAAAGAAAAGAAATAAACCCCAAAGAATATTATAACCAAAATCCTAGGGTTTCCAGGTCAATGAAAAATACAAGTAGCCAAAAAGACAGATGAAAGAAATTGCAAAATGAGCCATGTGAACATAAATATTTATAGCAATTTTTTTTGCCCTGGCAAGAACTTTGAACCTGAACAGGTGCCATCAATTGGTGAATGGCTGAACAAAAGAAAAAAGGGGAAGGAAAGGGAATAAGCACCTTGTCTGTTCCAGGAACTGTGTTAAGTGCTTTCATAAATAATTTCTCATTTGATCCTCACAGCAACCCTGTGAGGTAGATGCCACTATCCCTACTTTACAGTTGAGGAAACTGAGGCAAACAGAGGTGACGTGATTTGCCCAGGGTCACACAGTTAAGTGTCTCAGGATGGATTTGAACTCAGGTCCTTCTGACTCCAGGTCTCATTCCATATCCACTGAACCGTCAGCTACCTCAGAACAAGCTTATCTCAGCTGAACAATCAATCATATATGAATGTAGTGGGATACTTCTGTGCTATAAGAAATTATGAAGGGGACAATTTTAGAGAAATCTGGGAAAACTTTATGAACTGATATATAATAAAGTGAACAGAATCACAGAATAGTTTACATAACAACATTATCATAGAGACAAACAACTTTGAAAGACTTTAGAACTCCGACCTTTGCAATGACTAACCACAGTTCCAGATAACTCATTGATGAGACATCCTACCCACCACCTGACAAAGAGGTAATGGAATCACAGTGCAGATTGAGACATCTGTTGGACATGGCTAATAGGGGGATTTGTTTTGCTTGACTATACACATATTTGTAATGGAGGTTCTGTTCTTCTTTCTTGGAGGAAGGAGAGAAACTCTCATTTATTAAAAAAAAAAAATAAGCTGCAATCTGAATAATGACTTACCAGTGAGGTTTGGTCAATAATCACATGACCCTATTACATATGGGGGCTCATCATCCTAGCTTTGTTATATATAAATGAATAAAATGAGGCCCAAGAAACTTGCCCAAGGTAATGCAAGTAGTAAGCATAAGAGGTAAGATTTTAATCCAGGTCCTTTGAGATCCATAAGGGATCATAAGAATCACCTATGCGACCCCTTTATTTTATAGATGTTAATCTTCATATCCTAAAATTCTACTCCTATGTCTCATTATAGCATAGAGATGACCCTTGGCTCCCAATTATGCCAATTATGGTCTGGCCAGTTCTGTGAGGTTAATAGATTCATAAATATAGAGCTAAAAGATGTCATCTAGTCCAACCCTCTCAATTTACAAATGAAGAAACTGAGACTCAGTGAGGATAAATGATTTGCATATGGTCACAAATGTATTTAAGGAAGCAAAGCCAGGATTCAAACCCAGGTCTTCTCTTTCTCTCTAAATCCTGCACCCTTTCCCCTGCACTAACAAATTGGGAAAGCTTTGGACATAACCCCAGTGATGGACTTCATGTCTCTTACCTGAGTACCAGTAAACTAAATTTAGGGAAAATCACTGCCACCAGGTTGGCCTTCAAGTGATGACTTCTTTTGGCCACCATCTTCTAAGGCAAAGATAACAGGGCTTCCTATGCTGATAGAAGATCCTCAAAGTATCAATAATCTTCAAATCCAATGGATACCATATGAATGTTCTCAGAATAGATCCTGCTGGACTTTGTGTATAAACATGAATAAAAACTCTCATAATATCCCTTAGAAGATTGAATAAAATCACTCCAGATGACCCTAAGCCATTGCTGATAACTTCTCTTAGAAGAGTTAAGTTGCCACAAGGGCATTTCTTGGATATATCTTCAGGAGCATTGCTCTTTCAGAACTTCAAATGAGGCCTAGAGTTGTTACTTTCTCAGGGTTATAAGGGTTATAAGTAACACAAGTCCTCTGACTCCACATTCAGCATTCTATCCTTTACATCAGTCATAGTGAACATGGGAGGGGACAGGCGAAGAACATCCCGCAAAGTCAGCAGTGGAACACATTCCTTCCTACCCCTCTACTCTTAGAATCCCAAGGCCTGATTCCCCTAGTTAGCGTTCTCTCAAACCTTAAATTATCATGGAGATACTTACCTGTTAACATGTTGTATCCTATCCCCATCCCCTAGTAGAATGTAAGCTCCTTGAGGAAAGGAACTGCTTTTCATTGTATCTGTATATCCCCAACTAGCATAATACCTCAAATATAGTAAGCACTTAAGAAATATTTGTAGCAGTATTATTTGTGATAACAAAGACCTGGGAGCCAGGTGAACACCCATTGATTGGGGAACAGATAAATAAATTATGGTATGGGAATATAATGGAATATTACAGCAGCATAAGAAACTAAAGAATTCATTCTTCATAGGAAGACTTATATGAATTGATGCAGTGAAGTAAGCAGAACCATGAAAACACTATATGCAATGACCATAACAATATAAATAGGGGAAAAATGAAGCTAAACCTTATATGATCATAATAACCAAGCTTGGTTCCACAAAAGGGATAAAAAAAGTATTTCCCTCCCTTCTTTGCAGAAGTAAGGGACAATGGGTATGGAACATGGTATACACTGTCACACTTCTAATTGATTTTACTATCTCAAATCTCTCTCTCTCCAGTCCACATTCCACTTTGCAGCTGAAGTGATTTTTTTTTAGTTTAGATTAGAGCACATCACTCCCCTACTCAATCAATTCCATTGACTCCACATAGTCTCTACAAAATCAAATATCATTGCCTCTCTTATCTCTTAAAGCCCTTAACAACTTGGCCCCACCTATCTTTCCAGTTTCATTGGACATTTATCTCTCTCTTTCGTTCTAGAATCCAGTCATACTAGCCTCACTTCAACACCATCTTCCATCTTTGTGCCTCTGCGCAGGCTATCCCCCATGTTGAGAATGCAGTCCCTCAATTACTCCATCGCCTAAACACCTCTCTTCCTTAAGAGATAGCCCAAGCCCATCTTCTCCATTAAGCCCCTTCCAAAACTTCTAATACTCTCCCTCCCAGCCTTCTTTTAAATTACTTTCTATTTGTTCTTTTTAGGTTTATTCTCTATGCACTTATGTAAGTACTAGCTGTGTCCCTCATTAGAATGCATGTTCCTTAGGAGTAGGGATTGTTTCATTCTTCCTAGCACTGAGCACAGCATCTGGCACAAAGTAGGTGCTTAATAAATGCTTATTAATTGACCTATTCATTGGTGGATGAGTGAGTTAGTTTTCATTTATTGAACTGCTTTCCTTTTCTTTCTTTAAAATATTTGTTACAAGGGATGGCTCTCCACAAAGGGGAGAAAGACAGGATATATTTAGAAATAAGGATGATATAAAAATGAAAAATATTAAATTTTTCAAAAGCATTAGATCAGAAATGGGCAAAGAACATCCATAGCCCCCCACAGTTTTGAGCCACCCCAATTCACTAAAAGCCCTAAAATGCTTTAACATTGCTCCTTTCTCTTCTGCCCCACCCTCTATCCTGCTATCATCCTCTGCTCCCCACCCACTTCTAGAGTAAATACCAAGCGTCTGGCTGCTTTCAACCGCTGTGCTTAGAAAGCAATTAATTTGGCATCTCTTAAATCTTTCTCAGCTTTAGCTAGGCACTGGTGGTTGTTATATGGCAAACTATGAAAGACATGAATGGTGTGTGTGTGTGTGTGTGTGTGTGTGTGTGTGTGTGTGTTTGTGTGTATGTGTACAGAACACCAAGAGGGTCCATAAATTAGCTTTGATATCTAAAAAGACAAAGTCCTAAGAAATGATGAGCTTCAATTAAGCTCCCCTAGAAGGCCTTGAGCCTGGCTCAAAGACATCTGGAGCAGAGCCCTGTCAGGGCATAGAGGAGCTCTCCAAGGCAGCATGGCTCTGGTGACTAATAAACCCAGTCAGAGGGTTTAGTACCATCTTTCTGGGTTCATTAAATATAGTGCAGAGAGTGATCAGTACCCATCTTCAAACACAGCCAAGCAACCCCTGCTGCATGAAGAAAACAGCCATTGCTAGGGTAGAGATCAGCAGTTATTAAATCTCTTTTTGTGGCAGAAAAATCCAGCATGTGCAGAGCAATCAACAAAACAAATTCTTCAACCTCTTTCCTCCTCTTTGGTACCCCTGAAATGAGGAATAAGCAATTTGTTCTTCACTTTTACTGTTGAGGGCACCACCTTCTTTCCAGTCACCCAGGTTCATAACTTCAGTGTTACTCAGACTTCTCACTCCCTTTCACCCCACTTAGCCATTCGGTCACCAAATCTTGTCCTTTCTACTTCTACATCTCTTGAATCTGTGATCCTCTTCTTTCCATTCACATAGACATGACCCTATTTCAGGGCCTCAGTACATCTTACCTGAACTATTACAACAGCCTCCTAATTAGTCTCCCTACCTAAGGTACCTCCCTACTCTAATCTATTCCCTACAGAGCTGCCTAAGCAATTTTTCTTAAGTGTAAATCTGACTTTGTCACTTTGCCACTCGATAAACCCCAATAACTCCTTATTGTCTCTAGGATCAAATACAAATTCCTAAAAGACCTTCACAACCTGCCTTCTCAATATCTCTATACATTACTCCCTATCATATATCAATTATTGCACCAAACTGGACAGTCTCTTACCTTTCTTTGAATCTTAGCACTTACCAATGGTGAAGAGGGGAGAGAAAGGGGGAAAAAGAGAAGAAGGGAGGAAGCAAGAGAGACAGAGAAAGGGAGAGAGAGAGGGAGAAAGAGGAAAGGAGAGAGAGAGAGATGGAGAGAGAGAGAAAGAGAGAGGAAGAGAGAGAGAAAGAGAAATGGAAGGAGAGAGAGAGCAAGCAGAGAAATAGACAGAAAGATAGAGCAGAGAAGAGGCAGAGAGATCCTGACCTCTTTCAGGAACTCTTTCTTTCACTGATGAAAGAGTTCCTGGAACTTATCTTTCACTGATGATTACAATCAATCTAAGTATTTGAGGAAATTAGATAGTATCATGGCCAAAGCAACAGTTTTGGAATAAGGGAGATCTAGGTTCAAATTCTATCTCAGACACTTACTAGCATTGTGACTGGGCAAGTCACTTTACCACTCTAGATAATAATAAAAATAACAATACATAGCACTTTAAAGTTTAAAAAGAATTTTATAAATATTATCTCATTTTATTCTAATAACAACCCTGGAAGGTAAGTGACAGGGTGGGGAGCCTGTGGCCTCAAGGCCACATGTGGCCCTCTAGGTCCTCAGGTGAGGCCCTTTGACTGAATCCAAACTTCACAGAACAAATTCCCTTAATAAAAAGATTTGGTATGTGAAGTTTGGATTCAGTAAAAGGGCCACACTTCAGGACCCAGAGGGCCACATATGACCTCGAGGACGCAAGTTCCCATCCCTGTGCTAAGATTACCCCTACATTTACAATGAGGAAACAGAGAGGTTAAGTGACATAGCCAGTAAGCCTCCGAGGCCAGATTTGATTTCAGGACTTCCTGATTCCTGGTCTTGTGCTCTATCTACCTTGCCACCTTGCTGTCTATCTTAGTTTCCTCATCTGTAAAACAGAAATAGTAACAGCACTTACCTCACAGGATCATTTTGAGAATTAAGTCACTGATTATATGCAAAGTGCTTTGCAAATCTGATAGTGAAATACAGCTGCAATATCTGATACTGCCCTTTTCCTGTACCCACAGTCCTCAGACCTGTTGGGATAGCTCTCCTTCTGCTTCTTTTCTCTATATGTTAGGAGAGCTTGCCATACCATAGTTTGCAGTGTGCCTTCCTCAGAATCTCAGGCATGGGAAACAAGTTCAAGGTTGTGATAAAATTCTCACATTATCCAAGGCAAGACCCTACATCCTTTTGCAGATTGATGTAGGAAATCTCTGAGAAGAAAAAAAACAGAAGAAATAAACAGCAGAACACCATCAATCACCCCATAATTGTGGAAATAAGATGGGAACAAGCTGCCCAAGAAACTGAGATGGCATCCCACATTGCAGGGTAGGATCATGAATGGGATTAAAAGCAAGACCGCAGTGACATGACGCAAAGAATCCTGCTGAAGCTAGCACTCAAGACCTCAAGACAAATGACTTCAAGAGAGTCGGGCAACATGATGGTTATTTATTAATAGTAGCTAGCATTTACATAGCACTTTAAGATATACAAATATTATCTATTGGAATATATACACATATATTTTATCTATTCTATCTGAATAAATATATATATATACATATGCCTATATATTCAGATAGATAAAATTTGATCCTAACAGCCCTGTAAGGTAGGTAATATTACTAGCCTCATATAGTAGGTGAGGAAAATAAGGCTCAGGAAGTTTAAGTGACTCACCCAGGGTCACATAGCTAGTAAATATCTGAGGCAGCATTTGAACTCTGAATACAGCACTCTATCCATTTACCACTTGTCGCTATAAAAAAAACCAAAATCAGGCAAAGGGAAATCGGGACCAATCCCATTCTCTTGGGCATTTCAGCCCAACCAGCTGACCTGCTCAAAACTTTGGAAGCTTTAGATTTCTTCTTTGCTCTGCCCACCAGCTTCTTTTTTTCCCTTTTCTAACAGAGCTATTGACCCTCTAACTGGACGTGCCAGATGGGGAGAGGATTTCCTATTCTCTTTATTTAAAGAAAAAAAGTAGTATGACCTGGGCAGGCATCATAAGTGGGCTGCAAATGACTGAGTCCCTTTCCTTGAGAGAAAAATGCTTCTGTGTAGACTATTTTTCTCTTGGCATTAGCTCTGTTTTTAATTCATTTGTGCACAGAAATCCTTAGGGCAGGGCCTGTGAGGCTCAACCATGCCACTGCATTCATTACTCACATACATCCACAGGAAAGATGTGGGAAGGTGTGGGCGGTAAAGGGAGTGCAGCCACTTCAGGTCAGAAGAGGAACTCACTTCTTTCCAGGAGACAATTGTTGCTCACATGGGCTGGAGATAGTGATGGGTCCTGGACCCCCTCAGAGAGACTTATTACAGAATGCTATACAATGGAGAGATTCTTTCCCCAGGGGAGACAGGTCACTGTGGGGATCTGCCAAGAGCAGGAGAGACCACAACTTGTATGTCTAGCTTCACTTTGTTTTGTGTTCTACACTCCTTCAGACAGTTTTCCTGCAGGGATGGATTCTAGATTTAGAGAGGATTTTTCTTCAAGCATTAGATTTTATGGATTTGGGATTTTTTTTAGTTTTTAATGATGCAGACACCTAATGCCTCAACTCCATATTGCAGGAGGTGGTTGTCATCATCATGGATGCAGCTGAAATAAAACTAACATTTATATACCACTTTAAGGTTTACAAATTGCTTGACATGGATTATCTCATGAGATCCTCACAACAACCTTGGTAAAGTAGGTGCTATGATTAGGGCAGCTAGGTAATGCTGTGCAAAGAGCCCAGGACTAGGAGTCTGGAAGACCTGAGTTCAAATCCTACCTCAGACATTTATTAGCTCTGTGATCCGGAACAAGTCATTTAACCTCTGTCTCAAATTTCCTCATCTGTAAAATGGGGATAATAATAGCACCTACCTCTTAGGGTCGTTGTGAGAATCAAATCAGTTGATATTAGGAAAATAACTTTGCAAACCTTAAAGTGCTTTCTTTATACAGGGTATCTCCAATGTTTTTAAACAATGTTAAGCTATCACAGCTTATTAAAATTTAAAATGGCACTAAGACTTTGGGGACATCATGGAAATGCTAGTTTTTATTAGAAAAGAAGGAAACAAGCATTTATTAAGCACATCCTGTATGCCAGGCACTTGGCTAAGCACTTTGCAAATATGATCTTATTTAATCTTCACAACAACTCTATGAGGTACTGTTACTATCCCCATTTATAGCTGAGGAAACTGAGACAGACAAATGTTAAGTGACCTGTCCAGGGTCATACAACTAGTAAATGTCTGAGGTCAGATTCAGATTTAAGTTCAAATCTTGCTCACTCTAGACCCAGTATTCTATTCACTGCACCACCTAGCTGCCTCCAAATTATCATTTTTGTTTCTATTGTTGTTATTTACCCACATTTTATTGATGAGGAAACAGGCTCAGAAAGCTTAAGTTACTAGCTCAGGGTCACCCAACCAATAAGTGTCTGAAGCAGGATTTGAACATAGGGCACAGTGGAAAGAGCACCAGATTTGGAGTCAAGACTTCAGTTTTCATAATAGTTCTACAAGCCCTGTTTTTGCTAAGATAAAGACCAATGAGGAAACATACCTTTTGAAGACACCTAGAGATTGTTTTTCCAAAGATTGATGATTTGGGCCCTCACTGAAGAAAAGTCATGGGACGATGGCAGAGCAAAGTACAATGCTTTGGACCCTAACTCCTTATTTCAAATTGGCCCGAAAATGGCTAAGACTTGCGGGCTGTACCTTCCTCAGAGTTCTGGGTTGCTCCCCTTTGATCCTTACAACATTCCAGTGAGGTAGGGACTATTATTATTCCCATTTTACAGAGAAGGAAACTGAGGTTGACAGAGGCTATATTACTGATCCAGGTTCACAAAGCTCATAAACAATGAAGATTGAGAAGGAAATGAGTCAAGATTTAGTGCTATCACCCTTCGGCAATTAGTTATACTCTTCTTATTTAGATGTCTATTTCAGATATGTAAGGTTTATGTCCTGAACTATACTTCTCACATATCCTTCCCACTCAAATCTTAGCTTTGGGGAAGGAAGAACACAGGAGAATAGAAGGTACTAAATACTCATCAATATAAGGAAGCACTGCATAAGTTACAAGACAGAATAGCTATTTCTATAAATTTAAGTTCCAATTTTCTATTCAGAAGCTAAAAGAATGGAACCATCCTCCCTTATCCCACCCTTTTTAGCAAGTATTTCACCTCGACACTCCCAGAAATATGGCTGCCTCATTTTTTAAAATCTCTATATTCTCCCCGGGTAATACATTCAAATCTATAAATCCACAGAGTCACAAAGTTTTTTCCTCCTTTAAATCCTAACTAAATCCCTTATACTGAAACTTAAGCCTATTTCCCCATTCTTGGTCTCAGTTGTAAAAACATCTGTTCATCACCTCCTATAGAATATCCGTTTTCTATCAAAGAATCAAAGTTTGTTCTCAGACTTCTCTTCTCCAGGCTAAATAGTAGCTTTAGTGCTTTTAGTCTCTTGGGACCATTTCTCAGCTTCTTTATCTTTTTCATGAAAATACTCCTTCAAGAGACCAATCAGTTCTCCAGAAAAAAAATAACTATGCATAACATGCTTTTAAATTTAATCTGCATTATTAACATTTTCTCCATCACTTTGTTAAGTCTAAACCATCAGCAAAACAATAGATCAAGCCCTGATATGTTGTTTGTCAATTTGTAAGGTGTAAATGCTCACGCTGAAAATTTAACAGTCATCCTCAGTTTGAGATGGCTCCAGCATACCCCTGGGACCATTGGTTCCCCACAGATGCCAACTCCTGGGGGGAGAAAAAGCCACAAATCTGAAGGATTTGCTACACATCCAGAACACAAGGTAAATGATAGGATAGGGGGTATACAAGTGATGGTGAAAGCAAGTGGTATAAATCAGCAACCACTAAAAGGCAAAAAATCTATGGAGCTATTTTTAGGAGATATTTGCTGCATTCTAAAGAAAAGGGAAAGGACATGAGAGAAAAGAGAAGAAAGGAAAGAAAAGAAAGGAAAGGAAAAGAAAAAAGAAAGAAAGAAGGAAGGAAAAAAGGAAGGAAAGAAGGATACAGACTCCTTTAAAAGATAGACTGTTACTATTCCATTCCTCTAAAACCACATTCCATATACCACCTCCATATCTTTTGCACAAACTATTCCCCATACTTGGAATACTCTTCCTCACTTCTACATCTTATAATCCCCAGCTTCCTTAAAGGGTCATCTCATATGTCATCTCCCATACAAGGTCTTCTCTGTACTGAAGAATAAATTGAAAACATCTTCAGGCACTCAGGACAAAGATCACCAGAATTACTCCACCCTGCCAATCTTGCTGAAGTACAGCTTCAGGGTAATTTGCATGGCCTTAGTGTAGCAACCCCAGGCATGATAGGAATTGAAAACAGTGTGCTATCCCAATTTAAATGGCAGATCCACCTCAGGAGTTGCCATTGTGGGAAAGAAAAAGCAAATCAAAAAATACATTTTGACCTAAGGGATTTTTTTTCCTCTGCTGCCTGAATGCAACTGCCAATCTAAAAAGAAAAATCTAAAATCGCTTGGGATTATGGGTTGTGCCTACAAAAAAGAGCTGTTAAGTACCCTTCCATAAGCAGCAATTCTTTAAGAATAATAGATGGCAGCACAGAAGTCACATCAGCCCAGCAAATGACATCAACAACCCTTTAGGAAAGGAGCAAGCACCAGTTTCACAGACAGAGGGGGTGTCTTGGTTGAAATGCAGCCTTAGGAACAAAAGTTGGCCAAGCTAAGTGTGTTCTGTCTCCTTGTGGTGGTGGAATTTGGGAGGGAGGAGAGGAATTCTATTTGTTATTTAATTTGCTCTTTAATTACATGTCTTTGATTTAGGTTAATATGTTACGTGGCTTAATATGTCGAAAGTAAAACATCAGATGTGGACTTTGACCTGGGTTTTTCAGCACATGCTGACCCAAAGGGAGCCTTGAATCTGAGATAGCTATAGAGGTTCATTTTTGAGGGGTGCCTGAGCTATATTTGTACAGAGTAATAAACATTGAAACATAGTAACATATAAAACCACTAAAAAATTATAAGGCATCAAGCCTTCTTTCAATAAGCTAATAGTCAAGCTGAGGACACAAGAAGTACATACATGATTGAAAAAATAATGCAACAAATACCAGAGTTGAACTTTTACTACCTTGTGATAGCTCTTTCATTGCTATTTATTTATTTATTTAGGCAGTCAGGGTTAAGTGACTTACACTGGGTCACACTGCTAGGAAGTGTCAAGTGTTTGGTCTGAGGCCAGATTTGAACTTAGTTCCTACTCACTTCAGGGCCAGTGCTCTATCCACTGCCATTGCTATTTATAAGTGCTACAGAAGTACAGACAATAAGTACTATAGAAATTCAGAGGAGTTAGCCCTATGCGCTGGAGTGTTCAGGAAAGGCTTTCTGGAGGAGAGAGAATTTAAGCCCAGCTTTGCCAGAAGAGATTCCCAACCTGTTGGACACCGTTATCAAGAATCAGTGACCTACAAAGCTTTTTGTGTTTGCCAAGTGCCTCTGACCAAGCAATAGGGGCCATAATGGTTCCTGGACTTCAAAACCACACCCCTTCTCCTGCCGACTCATCCTAGGACTTCTCTCAGCACCCAGAGACTCAAAACCATGTACCTGCAGCAAACACCCTCATCTGCCTCCACTTCCCCCTTCCCTAAGCAGTCAAAAAGGTTGTGGAAAGGAGTGACCCCAGGAAACAGAGGGTAATAATGGTGATAATAGAGCTTTAAATTTTTCAAAACACTTTATATCTCCTGTCTCCAGATCAGGATCATAGAGTCATTCTTTTAGAGTGCAAGGGACCTTAGAGGTTATTTAGTGCAATCCTCTTGTCTTATAATTGCATTAGATTGTGAACTCCCAGAGAGCAGGGACTGGTTTTGGCAAGGGGGGGGGGGGGTGTTGTTGTTGGTGGTGGTTGTTTGAGTTGCCTTACTTTATATCTCCAGTGCTTAGCCCAGTGCCTGGCACACAGTAGGCCCTAAATATCACCCCATCTCCTTTTTGGCTTGATTGATTGAAGAGGAACTGAGGCCCAGAGCAGAGATTTAAATTCAGGTCTTCTGACTTCCAATTCAGAACTGTTCCTATTGCACAATGACTACTTGAGCCTCAGAACAACCCTATGAGGTAGATACTGCAGCCATTATTATCCTCATTTTATGGAGGATTGAACTGAGGCAATTAGTGAGGTTTAAATGGCCTTTCCACAGAAACCTAACAAATATCAGAGGTAGAAACTGAACCCAGGTCTTCCTTACTCCAGAACCAGCCCTCTATCCACTAGATCACACTGTGTCTTCTGGGGGAGAGTTCAAAACTAAGTAACTCCAAAGAGGCAGATAGAGGCACAAAATGACCTCCCAAGATCACTTTCAATGCTGAAGCTACATGCCTCTCTTAACACCTAGAGAGCATCCTTGAGGTTCACTAGAAGATGGGATATAGGGTAAGAGACTGTTCCATGCCCATGATTCTATCAGTATAGGAAACGCCCTTCCCCCCACCAGGGCAGGTCAGTAGCTGCTCTGCAACTTCAGCACTGAGACTTGCCCAGGGTCATACAGTCAACTGTGTCAAAGGCAGGATTCAAATCCAGGTCTTCTTGACTCTGGCAGCTCTCTGAGCCCATTTCTTTCAGAGAATACACTTTTTTTGTATTGCAGCCTCCCAAAGTGGTGCTTGTGCTGGAGTTAACAATGAATAAATTACTCCTAATACCAAGGACGTTTAAGAAGATGCACCTTTACTAGTCTGGTGTAAAATGAAGTGGTCCTGCTCTCCTTCTCACTGACTCAGACTTCTTGAAATACATCAACATTCAAAAAAGAAAAAAATTTTCCCTGCCCACCCCACCCCACCCCACCCCATCCCCCTTCTCCTCTCAGGCCCTTCACACTATGAATTAGAGGCAAGAGATTACATTCACCTGGAGCCTTATCATATGGGATACAAAGTGTCACTGAAGTATTCACCTGGGGCTTGGCCCCAGATAGATAGGCAGATAGCCCCAGGCAGATAGAATGGGCTGCTTGCTGGGGTGATTTAAGAGGTACCAGGAAGTACCCCCACCACCACAAAGCCCCTGTCCCAAAATCTCTCTCCTCTGTCAGGCTTGGTGCCTGGAATTCTACTCCTTTTGGTCCCTGAAGGCTTGAAGCTTTCCCTGTTGAAATGCAAATGCCCCTGGAAAAGGTAACACCTTAAGCCTTTATCAGTGGGAAAGAAAAGATCCTTGGTTGGCACTGGTGGCACTGGCTAGCTGAGAAGCAGCCACAGGGCACCCAGGAGGGACCTAGGAAGCACAGAAAGGGGAGAGGGTGGAGAGGAAGAGCACTGAAGACAGACAGCTTGCTTCGAATTTTGCCTAGAGCTCGCCCTGACCTTGAGCTCCAGGAAACTTAGGTTCTGTAAAGAAGGGCCTGAAAACACCAGTACTCCTGGAAGCCTTCATTAAGATCTGAGGACTTGGGACAGCTAGGTGGTGCAGTGGATAGAGCACTGTCCTTCAAGTCAGGAGGACCTGAGTTCAAATCCAGCCTTAGACCAAACACTTGACACTTACTAACTTTGTGACCCTGGGCAAGTCACTTAACCCCAATTGCCTAAAAAAAAAAAACCTGAGGACTTCCCTCAGCATGGTGGAACAACAGTGGAAAAGGAGGCTGGATTTAGAGTCAGATAACCTGAGTTCAAAATCTGCCTCTGTCACTTACTACTTGTGGAACCTCAGGAAAGTCACTATATCTCTGAGATCTCAGTTTCCTCATCTCTAAAGTGAGGGGGTTGTATTAAGTGACATCTAAGTCTCTTCCTGCTTTAAATTTATGATCCTATGTTAATAAAATACCTAAAATTTGTGAAGCACTTTACAAATATCATATCATTTTATCCTCACAACAACCCTGAGAGGTAGACACTACTATTATCCCCATTTTACAGGTAAGGAAATTGAATCAGTTAACAAACATTTATTAAGCACTTACTCTGTGCCAGGCACTGTGCATAGTACTGGGGATAGAAAAAGAGGCAAAAGACAGATCCCTTAAGGAGCTTGCAGTCTAATGTGGGAAACTATTCAAATTATGTGCAAACAAGCTACATATAAGATAAACTGGAAATAACATAAGAGAAGACACTGAATTAAGGGGGTTCAGGACAGACTCCCCTTAGAAGGTGATATTTTAATCTGGGATTTCAAAGAAGCTAGGGAAGCCAAGAGACAGAGGAGGGAGAATATTCCAGGCTTGAGGGACACCCAGTTATCTGGATAGGGAAGATGGATTATCTTGTTCTAGGAACAGCAAGGAAGCCAGTGTCACTGAATCACAGAGAATTGGGGAGGGGGGCAGGTAGAGAAGATGTAAGGTAGGAAGGGGTCAGGTTATGAAGGGCTTTGAATGTCACAGGACTTTATATTTGATCCTGGAGGTGACAGGAAGCCACTGGGAGGGTGAAGTGGTCATACCCTAACTTTAGGAAGATCACTGACAATTAAATAGAGAATTGGACTGGAGTTGGGAGAGACTTGAGGCAGGAGGACCAACCAGCAGCCTGTTGCAATAGTCCAGGCACAAAGTAATGAGGGCCTGTGTCTGAGGTCAATTTAATTCAGATCTTCCTGACTCCAGGTCCAACCCTCTATCCACTGTGTCCCCTGGCTGAGCTAACCTGGGGTAAATGCAACTGTGCAGAAGAAGGATTTCTAAGGAAAAAGTGCTCATGCCATACAAATCTTACAGCAAAAAGGGAGAGGGGCTGACCTCATGATAGCTATGGCAGGTACAGTGACCCATGAGAAATAATACTTCCCCACACATTGACTACTTCTTCAAAGGCTTTGAAAAGGCTGTAACATGAATCAGGGAGAACAAAGTGGGTCTTTGAGAAACTGAAGTTTTCAATGACTCCCAAGGTTCTTCCTGGAACAGAGGTCCACTAGTTAACACCAATATTCTTCAAGTGATGTTTAGATTCCTGAGAATCATAGAATACTACAGTCTCCTAAGAAATGAAGTCGAGTAGTTCCAAGGGCTGGCTGCAATACATTAAAAATAAGAAATGATGCAGGAGATATAGTATCAAAGATTGATCCAACTTCATGATTCCATCATTCTAGGGAGTTTCTCTTTTGAATGAAGAAGACTTGGTACCGAGCCTGGCACATAGTAGGTACTCAATAAATGTTTACTGGATTGGATTGGAAATCAGTACCTACTCTACAAATTAGAGAGTTGGTCTGGGCCACTGTGAGCTAAGTGACTTGCCCAGGGTTACACAGTCAAAGTGTCAGAGGGAGAATCTGAATCCAGATCTTCCTGCCTGAGACCAGCTCTCAATACACAACACCTCCCATGTATAAAAGATACCATCAGAAGAATGTTGGACCATGGGAACTGCCTATATACTCCCTTAGTTACTTGTGTCCTAAATGCAGTTTTGAATAATGGATTCTCAAGTACAGTCACAAGGAAGTTCAGAGCACAACAAATCAGAACATGGAGTCAAGCAGAGAGGGAGCAGAGCAAAACTTTTATTAAAGGGAAATACAGTATAAAGGGGTCAGTTAGGGATGACTGAAACAGGTCTGCTGGGGGTTCTTGGTGAAACTGGGCCCTGAAACTGATAAATTCCAGTGGGTTTTTAAAGGGTTCTTACCTGGGTCAAGCAGGAGCAAGCTTTGGTGGCAGGTGACATGGTACTAAGGTTCAAGACTGGTGCTGATTCATGATGAAGGAAGCAGGGAGGGGGAACATCTCAAGCACTGGCTTCTAGGGTATTCATACTCCCCAAATAAGGGGGGCTTTCAACCACTATAGATAGGCCTTAGTACTTTCCCCAATGTGACACAGGGGATTTGAGCCTCCCTGGGACCCTCTTTAACAGCTAGGTAGTGCAGTGGATAGAGTGCTGGGCCTGGAGTCAAAAAGACTCATCTTCCCGAGTTCAAATCTGGCCTCAGATACTCACTAGCTGAGTGACCCTGGGCAAGTCACTTAACCCTGTTTACCTCAGGTCTTCATTTGTGAAAATGAAATGGAGATGTGAAGGGCAAACTATTCTAGTGTCTTTGCCAAGAAAACCCCCAAATGGGGTCACAAAGAATCAGATATGACTGAAGCAACTGAGCCACAGCACCACTTCCACTCATCTACCTATTAGCCCAAGGGCTTGGCCTGTTCCTTAAAGCAGTGGTCTTGAAACATTTTTTTTTAAACATAGACTATCAGTAAAAATAAATTAATAAATTTAAGCATATCCCCCACTCAGCATGTATGGGTATTCACCTATTTATAAATTATTTACATGTTCAATTGTACTAATAATAATCTACATTTTAAAACTTACATTAAAATAGACATTTAAAAAGAATGAAAGAAAAATGAAGTAATGGCTGCTCCTGGAGTCAATAGGAAGCCACTGGCTTTTAATGAATAGGAGAGGGACATACTCAAAACTGCACTTGAGAAAAATTAATGTTGGCTGTTATATGGAGGCTTGATTGGAAAAAACGAAGATATGAGGCAAGGAGACCAATTAAGAGCCTATTACAATTGTCAGGAATGAGATCTTGAACTAGGGTGATAGCTATGTGGGTAGAGAGAAGGGAACCATGGATGCCAGAGATGTTGTGAGGGTAGAAACAAGATCTGGCAACTGATCAAACATATGGGATGAGAGAAAGTGAGGAATTTGAGATGATACTGAGGTTGTGAAACTGGGGTGCCTAGAATAGTAGTGCCCAAAACAGTAATAGGGAAGCTTGGAAGAGAAGTATATTTGGGGGGAAACAAAATGAGATCTATAAGGGAGATCAAAACTCATCAAGGCCAGCTCATCTTGTGACCCACTCTGTCCAACCCAAAACAAAAAAAGATAGGGCTCTCATTCACTGGTCACTGCCCTGAAATACAGAACCTGCCTTCTGAGGCACCTGCTGCAGCCAGGAGGTGATAAAAGAGGTGAGTATGTAGGCAAAGCAGGGAATTTTCTCAGATACCTGTGCAGTTGCAACTGTGATGGCCCTGGTAATGGTTAGGTAAGATTGCCCTGAGGGGCAATACCTAGCTTTAGGATTTGGGAGGTTGTACAATGGAGGGAGGAGGAGTCAGAGACTGTTGGGATATAAGAGCAGGTATGGTTGTGTTGTATGTAGACAAGCCCCACAATTGTTGGAGGGGGGGGATGTGATCCATCTTTCCATCTTCTGATTGGTTAATCACACTCTCCTTGGGGTCAGGTTATGGGTCATATGGGTCAGTTTGGAAACCAATGTCACAAAGAATATCATTTTGTTGCTGTTTGGTCATTTCAGTTGTGTACTACTTTTCATGACCCCATTTGGGCTTTTCTTGGCAAAAATACTAGAGTGGTTTGCTGTTTCCTTCTCTAATGGATGCATTTTGTCAGACAATGAGAGGTTAAGTGACTCGCCCAGTGGCACACAACTAGCAAGTGTCTGAGGTTGGCTTTGAACTCAGGTCTTCCTGACTCCAGGCCAGGCACTCTATATACTACACAACCTAGCTGCCCAGAGAATATCTCTACACATTGGCTGAAAATAAAAGGCATTGACCAGTCTATAGGCTTTCTCCCAGACAACTCCTAGGTGGTTAAAGGAAGCAGCCTACTCAGACATTGGAGGAGACACTTGGAACAATGCAGAGATCACAGGGATTGGAATTAGAGGGCTTGAATTTAAATCCTTGACTCTGCTACTTACTACCTGGGTGACCTTGGGTAAATCGTACAGCCAACTCCATGCCTCAGTCTCCCCATCTGTAAAATGAGGGCTTTGGTCTAGAGATGACCTTGAAGGTCCCTTCTAGATCTATCTCTAACTAGCCTTTGTTTGAACCATTAATGAGGCTGCCATTGTTTATGAGCCATAGGAAGGGGAAATTATCATTTTGGATTTCATTTTAATTTTGGTTTAATTAGGCAAAAAGCTCTTCTGCTTTAGCAAAGTAGGGCAGCTGACTGCTGAGGGCTAGGGCTAGTGCGGGCATCCTACTCAGCTATCAAGGAAAGAGACACCAAACCAAAAAAAAAAAGCCCCATTCCCTCTAAGCACAGAGAATATTCACTACTCAGTCACAGCAGCCTGTTAGGCAGGCAGCAGTTATTTATCTTTAAATCTTAAAATTAAATGCTTGCAGCTGCAGAGTTCAGATCTGAGCGTTTCATAAACAGCTCATGTTAAGACTTCAATTAAACCAGTGAATGTTCCTTAATTGTATCCAGCTTTAGACAGCTCAGATCATTTCCTTCATTTTAAAGCCCACCTGTTGACTGAGCATGTAAGAAATCATTCTGTTTTATACCATGGAATGGCCTGGGGTTGGGTTGCCTAGCTATTGTCTTTTTCTTGTAGGATCCCTTCCGCTCTTCACCTCTGGCAGCATAGAGAGAATCTCTCCCTCTTCAGCTGCTCAATGAACTCTAGGTTCCAATCCTACTCCATCCAGCTGGCTACTCAGGGTGCTGAGCCTTCAGATCCAGCTAACCATTCTCTGCTTTCCAGATGGTCCCACTTTTGAATCTTACAACTTCATTAATCTTCCCCATATCTGTTTCTGTGCTGGTCAAATAAACTTTACTCAAGTAAAATTTTTCTGGTTCTCTCTCTACTACCCTTCTTCTGGAGGTACATCCACCCCTGGGACAGAAACAGTGGCTTCCTGATGTTGTTCTGTTGTTTCAGTTACATTCGACTCTTCTTAACGCCATTTGGAGTTTTCTTGGCAAAGAAACTAGAGTGTGTTGACATTTCCTTCTCCAACTCATTTTACAGATGAGGAAGCTGAGGCAAATTGGGCTAAAATTACTTGCCCATGTGTAAGTAAGTAAGGTGAATTTTAATGTGTGTAAGGTGGATTTTTGTTATTCTTTCTTAGAGTCTTCTTTCCCAGTATCCAGAGCCATAACAATCTCTACCTCCCAGGAGTTAGTTATGAAATCTCACGATCATGGTTGAAAACAGTTTCTATTGTGCAGTCACAATAGATATAGGGATGAAGTGATGTAAAATTGTGAGGCTATTACTGGCAATGTGCCTTCTTTGTCTGTTGCTCTATAAAGCAAGGGGGCACTGGTCAGTGAGTGGGGACCCCCTTAGGGGTGAATGCACAAACTGGAATTCTGTGCATGCCTTGATTGGCCCTCATCAAGGCTTAGGAGGGGGAATCTGTGTGTTTGCCTCAACTGGGCCTCATTGAGACTTGAGGGGATTTAGGGCAGTGCACAAGTTGTGCTGGTCTTGACTGACCCAGAGGGGTCAGAGACAGAGGGGTAATTGCCCCCTCTTCGAGCCAGCCCCTGAGAGAAGAGTTGTTAGGGAATGCTGTAGGAGTTGGTGCTCCCATTATCAGCGAACTCCCTTTGAAAAGACTAGACTAGAATAAAGTAAGCTTATTTAACACCTTATTATGACTCCATTCCTGTCTTCCTGTCTGACAGGATTAAAAGCAAACCTGCTAGTGAGAGGTGCTGGAAGCCCTCCTGTGTCTCCTACCTAAGAAATGGTTTAGTAGGTGTGTTTACTTGCCTAACACCAGGGTAACTTAGCTAGTAAGTGTCTGAAGCAGGATTTGAACTGAAGTCTTCCTGACTCCAGGTCTGGTGCTCTATCCACTGTACCACCTAACTGCCCCTACCTCCAGATATTCTACGTTTAGTAGATTGAGTTTGTTGGAACAAGAATTCAAAGAGCAGGCAACACTGAATAACTACTGTTTCTATGGGACAATTTTTCTATGCTGTTCTCTCAAGGTACACATTTACTCAATGACTTCTAAACCTAGTTGTTGAATAATAATAGCACATTTACATGGTACTTTTTAAGATTTTCAGAATCTCTTCATCTCAGCTCCATTCCTTTATACAGACTATCCTCTATAACTGGAAGGTACTTCCTCCCCTTATTTGCCTCTCAGAATCCTGAGTTTCCTTCCAAGCTCAGCTCAAACACTACCTCCTCTACAATGTCCTTGCTTACCCCTCTGAGCTGCTAGTGCTGACCCCCTAGAACTACCCCATATATATTTTACATGTGTTCATATTTATCCATGTTATTTTCCAATCATAATAATAATAGCTATGATTATGCCACAAACTGTTAAGTGATTTTTTAAAAAAATTTTTATTTAATTTTTTAAATTTATGCAACAAAACAAGCATTTCCATAATACAGTAGAATAAAAAAGATGATTGTACATGAAACTGCAAATCTATTATATACAACTTGCTATTCCTTTTAAATATGTAATAAAATTATCATGTAAATTTCTTTTTTTTCTCTCCTCCCCTGCCCTAGAGACAACTATCATTGGACACAAATAAGTATGCATATGTAAAAATATTCTATACATACTTCTATTTATCACTCTTTGGATGCAGATAGCATCTTTCTTCACATGTCCTTTATAGTTTATTTACATATTTATAGTGCTTTACATTTTCCTCATTTGATCCTTACAACAACCATGAGAGGTAGGGTACCATTATTATCCTCATTTTAAAGATGAGGAAACTGAGGCAAACAAAGGTTAAGTACCTTGCCCAGGATCATAGAACTAGTAAGTATCTGAAGCTGGATATGAATTCAAGTTTTCCTGACTCTAGGCCCAGAGCTGTGTGCTCCTTGAGGTCAAAGACTGCTTTATTTCTTTTTTTTTACCTAGCACTTAGGACAGTATCTGGCAAACAGTTAAGTTTAATAAAGGCTTGTTGATCAATTGAGCTCTTTTGATCCTCAAAGTTTCCCTGAGAGATAAGTAGGTCAAATTTTATTATTCCCATTTTACAGAGGAGGTAACTGAGCCCCAGAGAGGGGAAACCACTTATGTAAGGTTACTTAGCTAAAGACAGAACAAGGAGTAGAATCCAGGTCTAAATCTGGCTTAGAGCACACTGTTTTTGGCCCAGTCTGATTTCTTATTTCTTATTTCTTATTTCTATCCTCACTATCTCTTCCCAAGCACAGTTGGTAAGCTGTTTATTTAGGCATTTATCAGATTTTGGGGCATCTTTGAAATTTGCATGAAGTTTGAGACCCTATTTGAACATAAAGTGACATGTAACATCTCCCCACACATACTCCCTGATTCCTATTTCCTTTCCCCATTACTGCTGCATTTCTAATACTTATAATCCAACCTCACCACAGGCATGCGGAGATAGCTCTAAAGTCCCTTCAAATTCTAATCCTATGAATTTTCTTGAAAATAGTTTAATTAAAACACTGAGTTCACCAAAGTACTAGGTCATACTGCATCACAAGTTTACAAATGAGTTATTGGTCATAATCATTCAAGTCATCACACTCCTAGAGCCCACAAAAATGGGTAACCAAACTAAGAATGCAAGCCAATCAATTATCAAGTATTTATTTACTGAGAAACCCTATGCCTGGGAAGTCAAAGGCCATGGAAGGACACAGCATCAATCTCCAGACTTCTAGCAACCTTAACCATGCAGTGGGTCACTCTCATTCTTAAATATACTTTCAACACTGCACTATTCAATGACTTTCTTATTGTCTGAGTAAAGTCTCAACCCTTTAGTCAAGCATTCTAGCCCTCCAATAGACAATCCATCTCACCTTTTCAAACCAATCTCCTACTATTCTTTTCTAGGAATTGTCCCCTCCTAACAAAATGATCTATTCATTGTTCCCTAGATATACCATTAGTATTCTCACCTTATGTCTTACTGCTTACCTAAAACAGCTGCCTAACACTGGATCAGACACAACGGGGTATAAAAAGTTTTTATGATATGGTCTCTTCCCACAAGAAGCTTATAGTCAAATTTATAAAATACAGACAATGCAATTAGTGAACCAAAAAGTAATATACATTTGTATCCATTTATATTCATATACCATATATACATATATCAGTTAGGACCAGACTACTTAGTCAACCCAAGCAATAATATAATTACCAAATGACACGTAGTTACTTACATGCTGCTTGGAATTGAGTGTGTATGTATATGTATGTCTGGAGGGTGTAAGGGATGGTATACTGAGTTACCTTTCCCCTACCTGGTTTTAGCCAGAATAATAGGTTTCAGGAAAATGGGCCCCCCAACGTAATCATGTAACTGGACTGAGTAGAAGGTTTTCTGTTGTTAATAAGACTGTGCCCCCTTTGATTCACACACTGACCAATTCCTTGAAAAGGGACAATCCCCCAGTGATCTTCAGACCTCACAGAGCTTGGAGCACATGTGGTCCCTAACCCTTAGATGGGAGGAGCTGAAAGATAAGCAAAGATTCCAGTATGAGATAAGACCCATCAGTACAGTTGTGAGATAAACTTCTGAGAGCTCTGGTCTCTGATTTTTCTCATTCTGTGGGGCAGACAACAAGACTCTTCTGCTCTTTACTGGAAGTTGTATGAGAGTACTGCACAACTCAGGAGAGGTATTAATTAGTAATAATAATAATAACAGGTCACATTTATATAGCGCCTAAAGGTTTGCCAAGTATTTCAAGTGCAATATCTTCTAAAGTGAGGCATCAGATCACTGCTCAGCTACTTACTACCTGTGTGGCCCTAGGAGTAAGACATTTAACTTCCCTGGACTTTAGTTTCCCCATCTATAAAATGGGTGGAAGGGTGAGGAATGAGTTGAAACTCTGAGTTCCTTTCCAGCTCTAAATCAGTGATCCTATAATCCCATTTGATCATGACAGTTACCCTGTAAAGTCAGTGCTATCATTATGACCACCATAAAATTTAGGAAACTGAGGCTCAGAGGCACTAAGCAGCATGCCAGTGTCTGAACCTAAGTCTTTCTGACTCCACCTCCAGCACACCATTCACTGTACCACTCTGCATCAGATTTTAAACCCTTTCTGTCCTCTTTGCAAGAATATCTGTGTGTCTCCTATCTTTAGATCATTCTTAAGGACTACATTCTTGATGTTATTTACTGAGGTTTTATCGAGCTAGAAATTTTCTGCCCCCGCCAATAATCTACGTGTTTGCTAGTCCCCTTTCAATACTTCCCTCAAGTAAATCATGTATGTATGTATATATGTAAACGTGCGTATATAAATATATATGTGTGTGGACAACACACACCCACACACACATATTCAGTGAGGTTTCAGCCAGGTGTGTGGAATCATCTCTAACCAGCTTGCAAAAGCCAATTGTTAAATTTTCAGTGTGAACATTTAGACCTAGGAAATCAGCAAATGCTACAAACTAGACCTTGACTTACTGCTTTATTGATTCTGTAGACTTAAGTGATGGAGAAAATGTTAATGATGTACATTAAACTTAAAAGCACATTGTGTATACACAGGGGAGGGGGCCTCAAAGGAAGCAGAGCCAACTGTTTGATGTTTACCAGTGTATCCCAGGGTTTAGCCAGCCACGCTCCTGTCCATTGCCAAAAAGAGCCCTAGAGAGATTACTGGCCTTTAGCATATTCTAGATGGTCTAGTATTAATAACATACTGCACAAAGTTTGTTAGTGACAGATCAAGTCAGAGAGTTTTTGTGTAAGGTGTTTAAAGATTCTAACGTGCTTTAAAAAACATAAGGGATTATTATTAATAATTATGTTGAATATTTATATAATTATATGCATATATAACACGACAGCTTATAATGCTGATACGTACTATAACTCTGGGCTAAGCAGTACTTTACAAACAGACTATCCAACCAGAGCCCTGGTGCTCTCTACTTCTTCCCATCACCGACAATCCTTGCCACCATCTCTATGACATCTGTAAACATGGATCATGTTGTAGGCTGCCAGGTTTTTGTAAAACTCTCCGCAAGGCTGCGTTAGTCACACTGTTGAGTGTGAATGATTTTTTTCAAACAGGGAATTTTCCAAGCATAGTTGAGAAAACTGCAAAGCTCATCTGGGCTCCAGAGGGCTTGGGTTAGCTTATTAACATACAAATAAGCACATTTTACTTTGTTGGAGCTTCCAGCACACACATGCTAATGAAGCTAGTGCTTAAAAAGTCCATCTTCTCTGAAATGTCTAATTAATCTGCTGCTTTGGAAGGTGCACAGAACAGTGTGTCTGCAGAATGTCTGTGATGCTGAGGAGACGAGAGGAGCCTGTTTATGTGGGGGGCCAGATGTTCCCAATGTCAGGGGACCTAAACAATTAAAAATAAACAAGGTAGAAAAAAAGGCGCTCGATGAGTGCATGGCCTTTAAATTGACATTATACCACATATGGCAGAGGCCCAAAGCAAAGCAGAGATGGAGAGTGTCATGTTTTCCCAGCTGTTAGCATCTCCTCAGGTGACAGTATCAGCTAAGACAGGAGAAGGCCAAGGAAGGTGATTTCTGTGGTGAGCACAATCCTCCTTCTGGTAACCAAGGTTGCAACCTCATCATCTTCCTTGATTCTTCCCTAGCCCCCCGCCTTCTACATGCAATTGGTTGCCAAGTCTTATTAATTCTGCTTCTACAATATCTCACATCATTCCCACTTCTCGCCATTCACTCATATACTACCCTATTCCAACACTTTATCTCCCCTCACCTGGACTATTGTAACAACCTCCTAATTGATGATCAACTTCTGATCTCTCTCTTCTCCTATCTGTCTTCCAAATAGCTACAAAAATAATCTTTCTAAAGCACAAATCTAACAATCTAACTCAGTGGCTCCCTAGCACTCCCAGGATAAACCAAAAACCCCTCAGCTTGGCATTTAAAGCCCTTCACAATCTGACTCAACTCTAATTTTACATTTATCCCCTTTACAGACTCTAACTTCCAGTCAAACTAGCCTCCTTGTTGTGCCCCAGCCTTGGAAGCTTCCTCATATCTACTTAATTGAATCCACCTTCTCAGTAAGTTTCAGTTCTTGTGTTATATCCTAGGAGAAACATTTCCTAGTTCCCTTTAGGTCTCCCTCCTCAATTGTTGCAGCGCTCAGTCATTTTCAGTCATGTCGGGCCCTTCATGACCCCATTTGGAGTTTTCTTAGAGTTATTTACTGCTTCCTTCTCCAGTAGATCCATTTTGTCAGGCAATCAGAGGTTAAGTGACCTGCCCAAAGTCACACAGCTAGGAAGTATCTGAGGCTGGATTTGACCTCAGGTTTTCCTGACTCCAGGCTCAGTGCCCTATCCACTGAGCCACCAGATACCTCCTCAATTGTAGGATCATAGATTTAGAGCTGAAAGGGAGCTTGGGACTATCAAATCCAAACAACACCCACCACCCCATTTTACAGATGAACAAATGAACGCACAGAGAGAGGTTGAATGACTATCCTAGAATCACATAGTAGTCACTGTCTGGGCTTCACAATTCCTCACCTAGCACTCTTATCACTGTGCCATTTAGTTGCCTCTAATGTATATACTTACCTGTTTACATGATGGATCTCCCCATCTCCCAGGAGAATGTAAGTTTCCTGAAGGCAAGAATTGTTTTGCATTTTGTTTTCTATCCCCAGGGTTTTTCATATAGTTGGACTGCGATCGTTGGATCGCATCAATCCTGACAAGAGTAGGCTATGAAGATCAGGTTTATAAAACTGATGGCAATTGATGTCCAGTGAAAGAAAACAAAATAACATTTTGGATAATGAGTCTGTAATTAAAGGGACGTTTAGAAAATACATGGAATGAAAGGCACATGGTGATAGAAGGCATGTCAAGCACAGCACTAGCAGTACCCAAAAGAGCATGCTTTTGTGACCTTCCAGTTCCTCTAGTTTGCAAATAATTTCACAGTAACAGACAGGATTCCCAGAGTCCCTTTCCATCCACCCCACACCAACAGAACAGCCAAGAGTTGCCTGACTCTCTCTTTGATACCATCTTCTTACAGTATTTAGGTTAAACAGGGTCCCTAATGTCAGGGAGCCTCACTTCTCATTTCTACCTACTACTCAAACCCACAGGGATTCATTGAGCTCTATGAGCCCTGCTCCATTAGAAGTTGTGAGGGATACAACAACACACAACATAAGGCCCCCGCCTCCAAGGTTAACCCATATGAAACAATTAGGGAACAATAGAGGATCCTGTACAATTAAGTGTTAAACTGTAAGTACTGTAAAATGTCAGAGAATGGGAGAGATCACTGGGGATTGGGGTTAGTCACACAAGGCTTCCCAAGAAGGTGGACCTTGAAAGATGGATAGGATTCCAAAGACTAAAGTGTTCAATTACACATAAGCTGCAAAGGGACAAAAGGGAGTGAGGGATTAAAGCAGGCTGAGCATGGATATTTCTAATGTCCTCCAAGCTTCTTAATGCTAGAGACAAAAATCATTCAAGCAGCATTAAGAACTACAAAACATCAGTAACTATCCCCAGAGTTTAGAATTCTCCTCCATCAAGAAAGGGATGTGGTACATTTTGAAAAATGAAGGCAAACATACAGAAAATGTTTCTTGCTTTCTCCTGTCATGAAAAGCACAGCTCAGTTGGGCCTAAAAGACTTTAACCTGCAAGGCCAATATGCAGAAAGAAGGTAATGCCTCTTCCATCTTCCCTGATGTTCTCTCTGAGGTATGCAACCCCAAATAGCAGTGATTGGTCTTTGAACACATTTGCATTACAAATACATTTGACTTTCTCCCTAGATTCATCCAGAATTTTTTTTCTGTAATCATCTCCTTCTTGATTTTTCTCCTGCTCATAGGATAGGTAGTTTTATTACTACTTATGTTCTTTCCCCAAAACTAATAGAATTCATATAATCACAGAGCTGGAAGGGATTTTTAAACAAACACACTTATTCATTCCACCAACATTTATTAAAAGACTACCATGAGCAAAGTACTGTGCTAGGTGCTGTGGGATTAAAAAGATAAAAATTAACACACTGTCCAATCTCAAGGGTGTTTAAAATTTGCTAGGACCAATATAAACTATACATAGTTAAGTATCCTATGGGATAATGTGTGATGGGAACAATTAGGAATTCCAAACTGATCCTGGAAAATTTGAAGAGAGAAAGAACACTCAACTGGAGGTGAGGAGAGTGTTATCAGGAAAGGCTGAGCCTTGAAGAAAGGGGTGCTGAAGCAAAAAAATAAGGAGAAAGTACATTTCAGGAAGGGGGTGGCAAACGCATGAAAGGGGATGATAATTGAGTTTAGTTTGGCTAGAACACAGAGTGCATTAAGAAGAACACCATGAAATAAAGCTGGAAAGGAAGCAGTCTGTAGAAAGCCCTAAATATCAAACTAAGAAGTCTCTAGTTTCTAAGGCAATAGGGAGCCATTTAAGGTTTTTGAGCAAGGGATTATTCCATGGTCACAGGAAGGTTATTTTTGGCAGCTCCTGTGAAGGCTGGATTGCAGAGGGGAGAAACTATAGGCAAGATCAGTCAGGAGGCTAGCCCACTCCTTTCGTTTCATAGTGATAACTAACATTTATATTATGCTTTAAGGTTTACAAAGCACTTTTACATGTATTATCCTAACTGATCCTCACAACAACCCTGTGAGGCTGGTGCCATTTTTATTATCTCTATTTTACAATTTACAGGAAACTGAATCCGAGAGTAGCTGAGTGATTTGGCCAGGGTCACACATCAAGTGTCTGAGGCAGAATATGACCCGTAGATCTTCATGACTCTCTCAGTCCATCACTCTATGAACTACTCCATCTAGCTGCCTCTTTAATAATAGCTTAACATTTATCTAATTTTTTTTGGAGAAACAAATAGTAAACCACTTTAGTATCTTAGCCAAGAAAACCCTAAATGGGGTCATGAGGAGTCAGACATAACTGAAGCGACTGAAAGACAACAAAATATAACATTTGAGGGTTTGCACGGCACCTTATGTGCATTACATAAGCATATAAGCATACTACTAGTAGCAGACACACACACCAAAGTTGACTTTGACCTGTTGCATCTGACCAGAACTAAGAATATTTGGATGAAACCTAAAAAAAAGAAGAAAAAAAACTAAGTTCTAGCTAAAGAGCTCATCATTACAGTGTCTCCATCTTCATTTATCCAATCTAGGTAATCACAGATGAGTACAAGGTCAATATTCTCTTTTCTCATTTCCATCATAAAATGAAAACACAGAAGTAACAAGTCATCCCTAAGCTATTCTGTGTCCAAACACCAGTTAGCCACCTAAATTTTCCATCATCCAAAAATATTGAGAGCAGCAGGAGTCTGGAAAAGAAGAGGGGTAGGGCTTTTTATAGATCTTCCTAGTGGTCTTAGAGCCCCTGAGTTTTGAAAGAGGGCTACATAGGTCATGCTGCAAAATCACATTCTACTGAGCCTGCCCCTAGAAAGGTAGCCAGAACACACTTCTCCCCTTCTCCCACAGAACTCCTGGTGAGTTGAAGGCTATAGAAAATATATTTTTGGTCTCCTCTCCATTGTGCAAAACTTTGAGCTCTCCAAAATGTGTTCAGTCTTCAGTCATTTAGAGAGAGGAATGTTCACCACATCTTCCCTGAAGCCAAGGAACAAAACCAACAGCAGTTAACATCTGAAACTCTTAATGTTTGATGACAGACAACTAAGGTGAATCCTCTCATTTCTCCCCAGGTACAGAACAGAGCCTGGATGGAGACAAAACCAAAGTTAGGAAAGCCAACATACAGCAATTTCTGACGGCATCATAAGGAGAAGGGAAAGTGGTAGAGTCAGAGATCTCACAAATCACAAGAAATAATAAAGAGACCTCATCCTCTCCAGGGTTCCCTGTCGATTTCCCCCTGCTGTTTATACCCCCTGCCAAAATACTTTTAAGATTCTGAGTGACTTATTTCAGATGTTGGGACTGAACCCCAAGTTGAAGGTTCCATTCCTCATGCTCATGCTCCCAGTGTCCAACCATGATCAGCAGTAATACATCTACAACACAAAAGGTGCCTCAACCATACATTAGTTAAGTACTAGTACATTGTTCCACTTCTGGATGTGATTGGAAGTAAGGCATCCTGGGCTACTGTGAGATTATCTGTGAGATTCCATTCATCCAGCTTCACAATATTCATATCATCCTTTACTCCTCCTCTCTCTCTCTCTCTCTCTCCCTCACCCCACCCCAATCAGTTGTCAAGTCATATCATTTTTATCTTCACACCATCTTTTACATTTGCCCCCCTTCTCTCCACTGTCACAACACCCACCTCTGTTCAGGCCTTTGCCATCTCTCACCTGTACTATCTGTAGTAGTCTCCTAGTTGATTTCCCTTCCCAATCCATCCTCCACACAGTGCCAAAACAATCATCCTAAAGCTCTGATAACCATGTCATCCTCTACTCAAGAATCTTCAATGACTCCCTATTGCCTCTAGTCTAAGATAAAATACAAACACCTCAGCTTAATATTTAAAAGCCTTTATAGGCTTGATCTTGCCTATTTTTATACACCTATTTTAATTTACCATATTTTACACATTCTATGTTCCAGTCAAACCCATCTCCCTTGGTTTCCCATCTCCTGCCTCTGGGCTTTTACAAAACACTTCCTCCTCACTTTACTTCTTAGAATCCTTAGCTTTCTTCAAGGCTCAGTGAAGGCTCCTATAGGAAGCCTTTCCTTATCCCACCACCACCACTACCACCAATTTTTGGTGCTCTCACCCACCTAGAATTATCTTTCATTTACTGATCTGAGTAAATATTGTAGTCTACTCCTTGACAGTAGCACTTGTTTTTCATTTTGTTTTGGTTTTTTTTCTCAACACCTTATTCAAAGTAGGGATAGATAGAGAGATAGATAAATGAATAAAAAATGAATGAATGAATACATGTTGAACAGAACAAATGGAAGGGATTGGGAAGACCTGGAAGTGTAACTAGTGGACTAAGTCTCTTCCAACTCAGAATCTCATTAAGAACTCATTTTGCTAAAGGTAGAGTAAAGGGGGCAGAAGAGTCCTAAATGCCTGAGATTGAGCACAGTGAAAATTATGAGTTGAAAGAGACTTTACAAGGAAATTCCCCTGAAAGAGCCAAAATAAGGGCCTTCACAATCAAACAGTGAATCTCCTTGAAAAGGTGAGAGGTATTGCAACCAAGCATATCACCAATTTAAAATATAAAATCATTTGCAGAATCTTATGAATGAATGAAAAAGCATTAAATAGGTGCCTACTATGTGCTAAATTCTGAGGATACAAATACTCAAATAACTCTTCCCTTCAAAAAGTTTATATTTTAATAGGAGAATACAACACATAGAGGAATGGTGGTTGGGGAAAGAAGTTTTGGTCTTGGAAGTCACAGGAATTAACTGTAACTGGAGCCACAAGGCAGATGAATGTCATGCCCTTTCTAGTAGAAATGATACTGTTGATTTGATTAATGTTCCCATTTCAAGAGTATGAGGTGATTTTATGGTGATTGGCTGAGGATTAGGAAAATATGAAATATGACCAAGATGGGGCAGTGACTAGATATAGTGAGTTTGATGAATTTGCACACAATCACCCACCTAAAATCCTCACAGCTAAGTCCCAGGGTGAAATTTTAAAACTGAGGAGATGATCTCCCTTAGAGATAGGATTGGACCTGGTTCCTGAAGGTTTGGATACAGAGGGTGGCTGTTCCAAGTGGGAAAAAGTTGGGGGTACGGGGAACAAAGGCAGAGAAGTTAATAAGATGCTTAGGTAGGCCCTGGCTTCCTGATGGATGGCAAGTCTGGTGTAAGTTATATATAATGGTTTAGGTGAGTTTTGTTCACCTATGGATCAGAACAACTCAAGCCCAAGGAAGAGTTGCAAAGCTGAGTGGATTAACTACCCCAAAGTTAATGGTGAAAGAATATAAGCATTCTCACCTCATAAAACAGTTAGAAACATCAAAGGGGGAAAAACAAGTTTACAGAAAGCTTGGCAGGAAACCCAACTAAGCAAGATCATCTAGAGGACATTTAAGGATGAAACTGGGGGGATAAATATCAGATAAAAAATAGAAAAGACCTATACTTTTTTTACAAATTCTGTTATTCATCAATGACAATAGAGTCATCAATTTTGGACTCTAGTCCAAATATGTTACCTAAGCAGAAATATTATTAATATTATTAAAAAAACAAAGAAAAACAAAAGATGGAAAGTATGCCTGGACTAGACCAAGAACACATAGAAGAGATATATGCTGGAGATAGTATTTACAGAGCATTGAAAAATTGATCTCCAAGCTGTCTGAAAGGATATAGGATAAGATGGAGGGATAGGTACTATTATTATCCCCCAAAAAAAGAACTGTAACCTTTGAGGAAGGTAAAAAGAGAGTATAAAGTTTTTGTAAATGAGATCTTATAGCAGACCACAACTTAATGATCAATAATCAATCAGAGAACTAGTTTTATTAAACTCCTACTTTGTTGCAGACACTATGATAATTGCTATCAATATAACTGACAAAAAGATGTAGAATAAAATATATCGTTGTGCTTACTGTTTGTTGGCTACAAAAAAAAGATTTGAATTAGTAGAGCAAAACTATCTCAAAGCTTTTCTTCCAGCAAGATGTCTCCCATATCAAAATCATACAAGATCTTGAGAGATCTAACAACAGAGATAATCTTCTTTTGATAATCTTCTTTTTTTAAATATTGAGAAGCATACAAATGAGTGACATTGTTGCCAAAGGTGTTCACCACCTGGGGGAATGTTTTGTTCAAGGTCCACAATGAAGAGCAATTCTCTATAGGTGTCTTCCAAATTCTCCTGCTTAAAGATAGTATTGCTCTGATTTCATCAGGCCCTGTAAATGCAGAATCTCATAAATGAGATTCATAATAACTCTAAAGAATCTGGCATCTATGCAGAAAAACAAAATGGATGAAGAATGGCTATTGTCAAGATTATGACATGCCCTTGGATGGATAGTCCTTAGAACTGGTCCATCAGTACATATCTTGTACTCAAATGCTGCAGAAAAAAAATGAACTAGGACCATAAGTGAACAAGAAGAGCATAAGTAAGACTGTAATATCTCTTACACGCAGGCCTCAGAGTTAATCTAGTCCAATCCTTTCATTTTATAGATGATGAAACTGAGGCCTAGAGAGAGCGAGTAACTTGTCCAAGGTCACATAGGTTACAATGGTAGAGTTGCATTTTGAACCTAGGTCCTCAGACACCCAAATCATTATTCTTTTCATTGTACCTCCCTTCAACCATTCCTCATATGGCATGGTTAAAGTTCTCCTACACCATAATCACTCTCCCTATATGATAAGGTTTTACATTATGGTATATAAATGAAATAAAATCTTATTGTGCTGTAGGAAGCAAAGAACATGATGAATACAGAGAAGCCTAGAAGGAAAGACATGAACTGATGCAAAGTGAAGCAATCAAAGCCTGGACCAAAGTAAATGGAAAGAACAACATGGTTTCAAGTTTCCCCACAATTATGAACTCCCTCCTCTTGTTGTATTCCAAGTTTTACAATGTCTCTTTAAATACGGCACACTTAGTTGAACACAATACTCCAAGTTTTGTCTGTTCAGATGACTGGGACTACTTTTCCTTATTCTGAACTTTTGTGGAGATATGGGGGTGGGGAGGAAAGAAGAGTACACTGGATGAATCACAAACCTGTGATTTTATCTGTGGGAAACTCCCTAAAGTGGAAATTTCCTCCACTGTTGTAGAATTGCAGGTCATCTGTAATTTATAGTCTAGAATTGCCTAGTACACTTACAGAGGTTGTGACTAGCCCATAATAGCACACTAGTATGCATCAGAAGCAAGAATTGAATCTTTGTCTCCCTGAGTCCAAGGCCACCTCTCTATCCACTATGCCTTCTGACCTGCCTTCTGAGCATCATATAGCCTCAGATTGTATTTTGCCATAAAAGTCCCATTTGGAATCTTCATCATGGTTCACAAAGTCTATACCCAAGAGTACACAATCCCCTGGCACATCCTACCAAGCTGGGAAGGGTTCACAGCTGAGTCCACTATCAGCCTTAGACAAGGTATATGTGAAGAGGTTCATCCCTAAATGGTTGGCCATCAAGTAATGAATTTTCTTTTAGCCATAGCAACTGATGAAACATATTAAAGCAATAAAGCATCATAATCTGAGTTCATGAAAGAAATATCCACACTGGCAAAATCATAGCTATTTTCAAGTGTTCAAGATTGTTATTAGGGCAACCACATCACAGCATTGGTTCACCTTGAACTACTGTTCAACTAAAGTCCCTAAATCTTTACCATGCATTCTGCTGCGTTCATATAGCTTAACCTCCACCCTGTAGTTTTGTTGATTTTTTTCTTGACTCAAATGCACAGAGAGGTATAGAAAGCTTTCTCTAGAGTCTAGACTCTCAAGTCAGTCAGAATATGGCTAAGGAAAATCAATGCTTTTTAGAAAGCCATATTCTTTCTGGAACTATAGTTTTCTTCATAGGGTTATAAATAAGTCCCCAAGAAGCATTGTCTCCTCAAGGTTCTCAACTTTCTGTCTGCAGCTGAGCAGAGGTGGGAGGGGAAAATGTACTGAGCCAACTTGGAATGGTAGGTTTTTTTACCAGGGTAAATAAGGGCCTCTCACTAACAATTAAAATGAAGGATCTTTGAGTTTAAGGAGTTTTAAAATGAAGATACTTGATCAGTCTCTCCCAACCGTTTCAATTCCCTCATCTGGTAGCAAATGTTTCTCCAAATGACTGATTCTACAGTAGCCCTGCACCTACACTGTGGAGGAGGAAAGAAAATTCATGCACAAGACTTTTGTACTCAAAAAAATATTTATTAAAGTATATTGTACATAACCAGCCGAGACCTCTGAAGGGCTGGAGATAGGAGTGAGGATGCTGTTATCCTCCAAGTTCACGTCTGAATTGATTATTCTGAATTGAGGATTATCATATAACAACTCCAGAGAAGACTTCTCAGGTTTTCCCTTCACATAGGAAAAAGTCCCATTTCTGAGGTATGTCAGAGATGATCCCTCATTTTCCAGGGTGACTAGTAGAGCAAATAGTTATCTGTTATCTGTTACCTCTGCTTTCAGATCTATGCTTTAGGATCTCAGAGCACAGTAATTGGGTGAGGGGATTGAGAGTATGAGAGTTCAATATCCCCTGATTTACCCAAGATTAACAAAATGGAGGGGAGGCGGTTAGAGGGTCTTATCTATGATGCCAGTGGTATGGAGTCATCTGGATCAAGATAGAAACTTTATGAAGTTATTGGGAAAAGAGGAGACATCATCTGGTTTTGGGGATAAAAACAGAGGGTAATTAATACTTATGAGGTACATGGCAATTAATTATCTGGTAAATGCCAAGAGAATGGCCTGGGTTATTCTCTCAAGTGAGGAATCAAGTATCTCAGAGAGGTACTTATGGGTAGTTTTCTTTTTTTCCTCTTAGGATTCCACGAAGTTGAGAACGGCAGGGAATAGAAGCAGTATTGAGGGAGAGGAGAATAACTTTCTAATACACAAAGATCCTAAGGAGACCTCACTTTTACTTATTAATAAAGCTATGTACATGTTTGCATGTTTGTATGTATGTATGTATGTGTTCCAGAGCAAGCAATACTAATGCATTTACATTTCTTAGAGTAAAGAAGAGTACTTGCAGTTATAATATCTTAAGAAGTAAAGCCATATCTTTATATGCATAAGAAAGGAATTCAGGAGTATAGCAGGAGTTCTTTCGCCCAAGGGTCCACAAATATATTTCAGGGTGTTCGTGAACTGGGATTCCTACACATTTTATTTTGTGTCTTTAAAACATTATTCTGAAAAGGAGTCTAAAGGCTTCACCAGACTGACAAAGGCTGTCCATGACACAAAAAAAAAAAAGATTAAAAATCTCTAAACCAGAGACCAGACACTAAAGCATTCTGCAATGCTTTACCCAAAGTTTTGTTGGCCCTACCACTCATGGCTATTTCTCTTTAGCAAAGTAGCCCTAACAATGGTGAGGGAGAGCCTGGATAACATGTGAGTTTTGTAATGATTTGGGAAAATGCTTGGTCCCTGGGTTAGTCCCCAACATGCCTCTCAGCCCTTCTTCCCTGTTCCCCCTTCTCATAACAGACAGAGCCTGAAAAGACAGGATTGTAGTCTGGGAAGAAGAATTTGCATTCCTAATTTAAAATCCAACTTGTTCACCACCCACTTTCTTATAAATTTAGCCCACCTTTGCTTGAAACCTGGGCCTGTACTAGCTGGCATGGTTCATACTCAAGGCTTAACTTCAACAATTCCTTTGACCCTGTCTTAACCCCTGGAGAGCCCCTAGAATCCAAGTCCCAGAATGCTCTGCTCCATGAAGTCCAACATAACAGTGCTGAGGAGAGGATTAAAGGGCTCCTACCTTAGCACAGTCCATAAGAGAGAAGAAAGCTACAGATCTAAGACTCAGCTTGCAGTACTTTCCAATTACCTTACTAAAGAGGATTCTTGAGTAAAGCGCTTATTGGCATGGCAAATTAAAGAGACCTTAAATTAATTGCCTGCAAGTTCTCTTACTGTATTTAACAAATGGGGTCCCTGCTAAACAAATACCAAGAGTAACTGGGTCTTGCTCCCTCTAGTTTCCACCCCTTTAAGTGGGAGTGAACAGCATAGCAATAGCCAGCACATAAGGAAGTAGCAGCAACAGCCTGGGTCCTCCAGGGGCCAAGACAACTCAGACAGCAGCCACATGGATTCTGCTCACTGCTATCTCAGATCCCCTGGAAGTCCCAGCTTGAACAGCGTGGGAGTTAAGACAAAGGACTGAGCACCTGTTTGTCAAGATTCTAAGACATCTCAATTCATAGCACATTCATTCTGACCTCAATTAATCATTAGTGATGACTTGCAGAACATAGGATCACAGATTTAGAACCGGAAGGGATCTTAGAGATCATCTACTCCAATCCATTAGTTTGACAGATGAGGAAACTGAGGTCTGGAGAAGTGAGATGAAGTGATTTGCCCAAGGTCACACAGTAAGTAAAAAAGTCAGGATGTAAAACCAAGTCCTTTGACTCCAAAATCCAGTGCTTTATCCATTGAACCTCTCTTCCTCTCAAATTAATTCATCCTAATTAGTTCATCCTAATTTAAGACATATCCCCTGGACAGATAGCATTCATTCCTTTTTCCATAGCCATGTAGGCTTTAGTCTTTCTCATAGAGGCAGTGAGGTGGCACAATGGATAGAGAATTGAGCCTGGAGTCAGAAATACCTGAGTTCAAATCTGCCTCAGACATTTACTAGCTGCATAACCCTAGGCAAGTCACTTAATCTTCAACTGCCTTAGTTTCCTCATCCTTAAAACAGAAATCCTAATAGCACCAACTTTCCAATGTTGTTGCAAGGATCAAATGAGATCATATTTGTAAATAGTAGGTGCTTAATAAATGTTTGTTCCCTTCTCCTTCATATCCTATAGCCTTTTCTAGTATAAGAAAGTTATTTTTAACCTTAACATTCCAAAAGACCCAAACTTTTTTTTATATATCATCAGGCTCAAGAACTAGAACAAACAAATTAAATTAAAACTCTTGCCAGAATCAAAGATGCAACGCAGTCATCTGAAATGTTCAAAGGCCTTAATTCTGTGGAATCAGAAGTTCCAGATCCAAATCCTACCTGTTTGAGCAAACCTCCATGAGCTTTTAATCTCATCTATAAAATGAAGGGGTTAGACCTCATGGCCTCTAAGGTCTCTGACACTTGACCTCCATGACCCTAAGACCTCTTAGAGACAACCCTACTAATCTGGACCAGACATAGAGCTCTTCTGGAGAAAAGACTATTTCAAATATGTCATGGATATAGGACCCAACATGATCTCATTCCTCTAATTTAAGGGGTCTAAATCTGGGGTCTGTGAACTTTTTTTTAAAAAATTTTTTGACAACTATTTTCAATATGATTGTTTTCCTTTTTAATCCTCTGTATTTTATTTTATGCATTTAAAAACATTATTCTGAGAAGAGGTCAATAGGCTTCACCTGACTACCAAAAGGGTCCAAGACACACATGCAAAAAAGGCAAGAACCCCTACCCTGCTGAAATGTAGATTAGTTATTTTAATTAATTTTTGTCCAATTAAGAAGCATTTTCTTTCCCTCCCACCTTTCCACTTCCCTCTTAGTGAAAAAAGAAAAAAGAAAGCCCTTATAATACATGCCTAGTCAAGCAAAACAAATTCCCTCACTGGCACTATCCAAAAACTTGCATTAGATTACTCTTTGGTCACTGATCTTGGTCAAACCTCTAAATAACTCAGGCCATCCAAGAATCTGTCACAATTAGGTACTACCTAGTCAATGAAGGCATGTGATTTTTAACATAGTCAATCAGTGGAGTCACAGCTCTTCATGTAAAGTTCAGATTCTCACTGTCATGCCAGGTTTCCCAATAAGCCAAAATCCTGGCAGAGAGGCATCAACCTCTCAAAGAAAACCTGGCCATCAGGGCCCATTAGATATATCTAAGAGATAGGAGCAACTTTGTGACACCACCTTGTGTTGACTTCAGGTAGCAGTCTTCCCAATCATCAACACTGACAGAGCTATCCCAGGAGAGCTACAGGGTTGGTCAACACACAGTACACTGAAAATCATCAGCTTTCAATAAGCCAAAGAATCTAGGTCCTGGGTAGTCATTAGTAGCCTTGGTCTCCTGTGGACACAACTAGGGAGTACAGTCTGTTCAATTATACAGATGAGATCCATGAAGGGCAATCACATCTGCCCAACCAGGCCGTGGCTCTTCAGGACCTTTGTTGTCTCATGGTACAGTGAGAAAATAATTAAACTTATATAGAGAAAAAAAGTATAGATTTAGAATTCTAAGGGATTTTGGAGGCAATCTCATTTTACATGCAATAGGGTTTCCCCATCTCTACCTCCTAGCTTCCCTGCATTCCTTCAAACTCAAGTACTGTCTTCACTTTCTTCAAGAAGACTTTCATGACCCTGCTTAATTTTAGTATCTTCCCTCTGTTTATTATGTCCATTTATCCTGTCTATATCTTGTTCCTACAAGGTTTTTTCGCATATTGTCTCCCCCTTTAGACTGTAAGCTCCTTGAGAGAAGAAACTGGGTTTTTGTTGCCCTTCTTTGTATCCCCACTGCTTTAACAGAGTACCTGGCACTCATTAGGCACTTAATAAATGTTGACTGAGAACTGACTGGCCTTCTGAGATTTGTAGTTCAGAGGGACAAACATTTCCTCTCATCACTAGGAGCCATTTAGACGATCACATTCTCTTGATACAGAAGGAGGATTTGACTCATACCCAAGAGTTCCGAAAAAGATGCACAAAGTGTACAAGAGAAGACTGAGAAGAACAATTGGGAACTATATGAGCTGAGTAATAGGAGTAATAGTGAAGATGGCATCCTCAGCCATGACCAGGACTTAATGAGCCAAGCTAAAAAGAAGCAGCAGCAGTACAGGGGAAATGGGAGAATGGGGGGTGGGAGGAAGGGAGGTAGAGAGAGAGAGAAAGAAAGAGAGAGAGAGAGAGAGAGAAAGAGAGAGAGAACTGAGCTATAGCAGAGAAGGAAGAGATTGAGGAGGTAGGTATTTTAATCTCTGCTGGCATCTTAGAACAAAGAACTGAGACCATAGTTACTGATTGTAATCACCTGCTCAAGAATTAAGGAAATCTTCAAAGATATACTCTTTCCCCAACTTCCCTTCCCTATACCTGTCTAGTAACAGTCAATATTTTATAGTTTATAGTACATAGTATATATACTACTTTTTTCCCATTATTACATTTATAAGCATTTTATATATCCTCATTTTTACTTCATAGATAAAGAAATTAAGTTTCAGCCATGAGGCTTGTATTGCATACTTAGTCCATGCCAAGAAAAGGTGGATGGGGTAAATGAGAATTATCTGGAAATATATAATATTTAAATTAAGATAGAGGGCCAAGTCTCTGTCTAAATGTTGGGAATTTTCTTGACTGGGGGCTTAGAGCTATTGTGATTGTATTATACTTCATCTGATATAAACTCCATCTAATAGTAGAGAAAAGGACCATGGAGACCTGAAAGCCATTATACTGCCTTCATACTAAAAGCAAGCTAATTGCTTTAAAAGCAAAGTGACTGATATCATCTCCAGAGAGAAAATACACAAGGGCCATGATGGAGATAGCTTCACCCTGTCCGGAAGGGAAGAGTGAAACAGAGGGAATCAAGTGCCAGTTAGCAAACTCTACCCTCCACAGTAATACTCACCAGTATTACTTATAGAAAAGGTAACTGAGTCAGAGAAAGATTACATGACTTGTCCACAGATACACAGCTAGCAATGTGAAGGGCAAGACTTGAACCCAGCTCTTCTAGGCTGCAAGTCAAACATTCTGTCATACGATGCTGCCTCTCAGTCATAAGACTTGAGGTTAAACCCTGGCTTTGTTACATGCTGCCTATATGACACAAAACAAGTCCTTTAACCATTGTGAGCCTCAGTTTCCTTATCTGAAAATTAAGGGAGTATACTGGATGATCTTTAAGGTTCAATATAGCTTTAGACCTGTGATTCTATGACTTTCCCTCTTCCTTCATGGTTCATCCTCTCTTGCCAGTCATAACAAGGTCAGGAGGGAATGAACCATTAGGAATTGTGGTCCTACCCAATAGTTTCCCTAGACTTCTGTACATAATTTCCCAGCATGGCTTTCAGAATTCTCAAGACCATCCTTAACTTTACTTCTCTCTCCCTAATCCCTGCCACCAAAATTCTCTTCCCACAGCTATAATCCATTCATACCATTTATCTCTGGAGGTTTTCTTCCTCTGGGAGTACCACCACCCAGGGAGCAAGATTTTTTCCTCTTAAGTACCAGAGGATGGGGGTGCATAGAGAGGGCAACCTCTGGATGAAGATTGTGATTTGAATAGCATGTCACTTCAGAGGCCCCAAAGCAAAAGAAGAAAAAACCAGAAACTCCCATTAAATCAAAGAATCACAGAAGCAGAAAAAGAACTGCAACTCACATTTTACCTCTAAATGGAACTCAAGATTCTGAAAGGGTTCTGAAAGTAAATGAGAGCCAGGAGGACATGAAACTGATTAAAGAGAAGTCAGAATAGGGCTGTGCACCTGGCTACCTCCACAGATGCCTCCAGGTCTGAACCAGAGTAGAAAGCATGAACCCAGGGGTTATGGGGTCCCTACAGTTACACGAACTACACAGGCACCAGGAATATGAAAGAGAAGATAACAGAGTCTAGCCTGGAGGATACACTGCTGAAATTTAATAATATGGTAACCAAGTCTGTCGCTAAGCCCCAGGACCAGCCTTCATTTTCCACCAAGAAGCTTAAGTGGAAGCAAAAATACTAATTTTTTTTTTCCTGTTCCACTAAACCAAGTCAGAAAGCCAAAGGTTTGCTCAGACTCCACATGTGGGATGAGAGAATTAAGAATCTCTCCAGGCAAGAAACTGCTTCTAGAAACAATACCTCTAACCCAACACTGAAGCCTTGTTTCACTCCAGGATGATGAGAGACTGCAGCAAGGTACAACATGGTAACCCAGTCCTCAGAGGTCCCTTTAACACTAGCATGTTCCCTCTAGTGATTATCTCCAATCTATCATGCATGTATCTTGTTTATAAATAATTGTTTGCAAGTTGTTTCCCCCATTAGGCTATGAGTTCTTTGAGAGTAGGTGTTATTTTTTGCCTTTCTTTGTATCCCCAGTGCTTAGCACAGTGCCTGGCACATTCAGCAGATACAGTGGCTATATGAATACTAAAGTGTACTGGAGATAGCCAACAGAGAGGTGTCACAGATGGAGGTGTAAAATAAGTAGATGTAGCAAGCAAATTCATAGATACGTGGGAACCTTTGCATCAATCAACCAACAAGTACAGTGCATGGCACATAGTAAGGATTTAATAAATATTTGCTGACTTGGTACCTACTCTATTAGGCTCTTGGGGGTACAAAGACCAAAGGGAAATAGGTCCCTCTCTCAAGGATTTTGCATTCTATTGGCAAGAGGGCTCCTAAATACCTGTTGACCTTCCCAGTAACAGTAGTCTCAGCCTAAAAATGATTCTCAGATCTCCCTCCAGTTTGAGTAAGGATGGGGCACCTTTAGAATCAAAATATCTGGATCTGGAAGAAGAGAAAGTTTAGTTTTGGGAGGAGAGAGCATTTGCAATGTTTATTCAAGGTATTTGTTTGCCTATAGTCAGATTTCTTTTAGTCTCAATTTTATATCTTTTTAGCATGGAGCCATAGAAAACACACCAGATTAGAGGTAGCTAGGTGGCCCAGTGGATAGAGCACTGGCCCTGGAGTCAGGAGGACCTGAGTTCAAATCTGGCCAAGGACACATAATACTTACTAGTTGTGTGACTCTGAGCAAGTCACTTAACCCCAGTTGCCTTACCAAAAAAATAATAATAATAAGTAAATAAAAAAAAAAGCACCAGATTCAGAAAGGATTCGAGTTCATATCCCAAATCTGCTACTTTTATGACCCGGGCTAAGTTGCTCAACTTTTCTAAGTTTCAGTTTCTCCATCTGTAAAATGGGCAGGTTGTATTAGTTGACCTCTGAGGTCTCTTCGAGTTCTAATACTAGTATTCTATGATTCAACTCTAGGCACACTGAGATATACATTTTGAGATACCCTTAACTACTGACCTACTTCTCCAGTCTCCAAATACTTCAAAAATACCTTGAATTTCTTCCTTCAGAGATCTAGTGCAATCCATTAAAATGTGTGGAAATTGATCTGAGGCTCTCTCACAATTAGTAATAAAGGGACTATACAGCCGTTTTCATATAGTTCTCACACTTGAAAATGAATTCAGACTAATTTTCAATCACTATACTACTCCAGGAAAATCATTATAGTATAGGTCCAATTAAGCCTGTGGATATTGTGATATCTAATGCTCTTCTTTGTCATTCTTGTGTATGACATGTTGTTCTTTAGAATCTGTGTTAGAATAGAAATCTGTTTTATCTGCATTATATGAGAAAAGATGCATCATATTTTAATGAGGTATTAATATGCCCATCCTTGAAATGTCATAAATTAATTTCCTACCACCAAGGAAGGGAGGAAGAAAGGAAAGGAGAGGAAGGAAAGGAAAGGAAAGAAATGGAAAGGAGGGGAAAGGAAAGAAAAGAGGAAGTAAGGAAAAGAAGAATGAGGGAAGGAGGGAGGGAGAAAGGGAAAAGGGGAAGAAAAAGGAAGGAAAAGGGAGGAAAGGAGGGAAAGAAGAAAAGAAGGAAAGGAGAAAGGAAAAGAGGGAGAGGAAAGGAGGGAGGAGAAAAGAAAAAGGGAGGAAGAAAAAGAGTAAGGAAGGAAGGGAGGGGAAAAGAAAGGGAGGAAAGGAGGAAGGAAGGGAAGAAAGAGGAATGGAGGGAGAGAGAATTTGGACAGTTTAAGTCAGTAAACGTTTATGGAGTGCTTACTCTGTTCAAAGTCCTTGAAAGGCAGTATGGCATAGTAGAAAGAAGGTCAGACAGAGTCAGGAAGAACCATATTCAAACCCTGCTTGTGACACTTGCTAGCTATGCGAACATGGGCAAGTGACTTAATCTCTTTGAACTTCAGGTCCATGGACCTGCAAAATGGAAATTATAATATCTGTAGTTCCTACCTCACTGGCTAATTGTGAGGCTCAAATCAGATAATGATTATAAAACACTTTGCACACTTTAAAGCAGTATAAATTGTCATGTATTGTTATTCTCTTGACTTCTTACATCCCCTAGGAATAAATCAATTCAACAAATGTTTATTAAGTTCCTAGTGGACACTGTACAAGAAGCTGGAGTAACAAAGAATTTTTAAAAATCAGTTCTTGCTTTCAAGGGGCTTATACTCTCTAATAGGGCAATGGCACATACACTAATGGTTAGAATACGAGTTAGAATTTCATAAGAGATATGGAGAAGGTGAAAATGTGAATAGGCAGGGCTTTGAATAACCCAAATGTCAGTACAGTTGGAGTAGAATCCGTCATGGTTTGCCTCCTTCTCTCACACCCTCTGGTGTATTGGACAAAACAAACTACAATCTCTAATTCTTAAATAATTGCTAACATGTATATAGCACTTTGCAAAGCACTTTACATTTATTAACTGATTTGATCTTCATGACAACCCTGTGAGATAGGTACTATTATTACTATTATTCCTATTTTACAAATGAGGAAACTGAGACACAGTAGTTAAAGTGATTTGCACAGGGTCACACAGCTAGTAAGTATCTGAGACTTAGAACTCAAGTCCTCCTGACAAGTCCCATGCTAAATGGTGGATCTAGTGCTGGTACCACTAAGTCTACACCACAAAAAGATCAAAGAGGAAAAGAACTTATGTGTACAAAAATATTTGTAGCTCCTCTTTTCGTAATAACAAAGAACTGGATACTAAAGGGGTCATCAATTGGAAAATGGCTGCATAAATTATAGTAGATAACTATATGGAATACTATATGGGGCAGCAAGGTGGTGCAGTAGATAGAGCACCAGGCCAAGAGTCAGGAGAACCTGAGTTCAAATCCAGCCTCAGACATATACTAGCTGTGTGACCATGGGCAAGTCACTTACTCCCATTTGCCCCAGTTTCCTCATCTGTAAAATTAGCTGGAGAAGGAAATGTCAAACCATGCTAGTATATTTGCCAAGATGACCCCAAAGAGGGTCATGAAGAGTTGAACACAATTGAAAAACAACTAAACAACTTGTGCTGTAAGAAATGATGAAAGATCATTTTGGAGAAACCTGAGAAGACTCGTGTGAAGTGATGAAGGAAGTGAGCAGAACCAGGAGAACAAGTTATACTCTACAAAAACATTATTTTTTAAAATGTATAGTATTGAAAGACTTATGGAGTCCAATCAACACAAGGATAAACCACAATTCAAGAGCAGAATGCTACCTATCTTCTGAAAGAAAGATGATGGATTCAAGATGCAGAAGGAGATGAGCATTTTTGGATATGGCCAATACAGGAATTTGTTTTGCTTGACTTTAGAAAAAAAAAGGTTTTGCTTTTCTTTCTTTCTTCCTTCCTTTCTTTCTTCCTTTGCAGTAGGGGGAGAGAAGCTGAGATGGGGATGCTTGATAATTTAGAAAAAGAAATCATAGAGATGGATGATGAATAGACAGAGAGAGAGAGAGAGAGAGAGACAGAGACAGAGACAGAGACAGAGAGAGAGAAAGGCATTATGTCAGGACCTAGAGATAGAAAGACAAAAACAAAATAACCTCTGCACTCACAGATCTTGCAATCTACCTAAGGGATACAATATATACACTGATCAGTAAATTTGAGAAGCAAGAAAAGCATCAAAGATTGAGGATAAACACAGAAAGGCCTTTCACAGGAGGTAGCCCCTGATCTGATCCTAGAAGAAAGTTAGAGTCTCTAAGACAAATTATTCCAGGCATAGGGGCTTGCCTATATAACATACTGCATTGGAATAGGTGACCAAGGAAAAACAGCATCTCCTAAGGAAATCCAAGTTTCCAGGAGTACAAGAAGATGAAAAGGTCAAAAGAAGCTGAAAAGAAGTATGTGAATTATTGTATGTGAATTTCTGAAGGTACAATAGAAAAGAGGGAAGAAGATAGAAACTGGGAAGGGATGAATGGGCATGAGAAGTTGAAAGTGGTAGTAAAGGAAAAAGGTGGAGTTTTTTGGGTTTTTTCCTCAAGATATGATGGCCCCAAAAACTTTAATTGATGTATTGTGAACTTTAACAGTAGTTTCTTGACTTCGACACATCAAAAATTCTAGCCAGCACTGTCTTCCAAATGAAGAACCTTAATCTTGAAGATGTAAGACTGGATTTCAAATTCATTTACCACCCTCTGTTCTTTCTAAGTCATGCATCTTTATTTGTAGTACTATTTACACTACTACAAACTTTCATCAGCCTTCCAGCTGCAACTTAAATGATACAGAGGGAAGGGTACTAACTGGACTCAGAAGAGTTGAGTTCAGATCCTACCTCTGACACTTCATGCCTGGGTGACCTTGAGTAAGTCACTTAGCTTCCCTGGGGTCTTAGTTTTCTCATTTATAAAATTAAGGGACGGGGGTGACTAGATGGGCTCTCTGGTCCCTCCTAGCACTCTATCTATGATCCTGCAAATCTATGGAACTAAGGCAAAAATATGACAGGGCTGGCCAGAAGAAGCCCGGACAGGGAATTTGGATAAATGTGAAGAAGGCTAGCAGTCAGGTTGAAAATGTCAAGCCCAAAGAAGTAAAAAAAAGGGGGAAGTAAAAAAGGACTTACTAGGGGTCTAGAAAAGCAAGAGGGTCTTCAGGGAAGCTGGCTAAGCCATAGAGGAAAAGGCACTGGTCTGGAGTTCAGGCAGTGAGGTAGAAGATGTAAGACCTCAGATTAGGAGACTGTGCAATCAAAAGCTCAGAGGCTTATCTAAAGAGCAACACAAGAACTAGAAAACACAAGCCAAACCGTCTGGACAACAAGAGGTCATAAAGAGGTCTAAGTGACAACTGGCCCCTGGAGGACCAAGAATAGAGCCTGATTTCTAGCAAAAATATTTGCTGTCCAGGGGTCTACCCCTATAGATATCTTACCTAAGGCCAGAACTGGTCTCCAAATGTGGGTAGGCCTGAGACCAAAGATGGAAAGAGTACTAACTAGAATCAGAGGAGCTAGATTCAAATCCTATCTCTAATGCTTCCTATATTTGGGGAACTTAGCTAATCACTTCACCTCTCTAAGCCTCGGTTTCCTCATCTGTAAAATAAAAGAATGAATGAGATGGCTTCTGAGGTAAGTAGCCTCACCTGACTGATAAAGGAGAACAGTGTAAGGGATTAAGAAAGTTCCAAGCACAACCAAATATTAAGATAATAGGAAACCATGCCAGTGGTAGCACGGTAGATAGGGGGCTGGGCTTGTAGTCAGGGAGTTGTCCAGTCATTTCAGCCGTGAGCAACTCTTCATAACCCCATTTGGAGTTTTCTTGGCAAAGATACTGGAGGGCTTTGCCATTTCTTTCTCTAGCTCATTTTACAGATGAGGAAACTGAGGCAAACAGGTTTAAGTTACTTGCCCAGGGTCACACAGCTAGTAAGTGTCTGAAGCTGGATTTTTTGCTCAGGTCTTTCTGACTCCAGGCCTGGAGACTCAAGTTCAAATCCCGCTTCAGACGTTTATCAACTGTGTGACCTTGGGCAAGTACTTTAATGTCTCTCAATCTCAGTTTCTTCTTCTGTAAAATGGGGAGAATAATAGCACCTGCTTCACAGGTTTAATATAAGGCTCAAATGAGATAATATATGTGAAATGTTTTATAAATATTAAAGAACTATATAGTGTTGTCCCCAAAAATCTTAACACAGTTCTAAGCTACTAAAAGGTTATTATTAATCATCATCATCATCATTGTGAATCTGCAGCAGTTTTATAACCCTCTTAAAAGCAAAGACTCTACTGCCCCACCTCCCAAATGAGCCAAAACAAGGCCACAGACTTGAGGAGGGGTAACCATGCCAGGGGCAGTTAAGTGGCTCCATAGTGCATAGAGTGCTGGGCCTGGAATCAAGAAGACTCATCTTCCTGAGTTCAAATCTGGCCTCAGACACTCACTATCTGTATGACCCTGGGCAAGGCATTTAACCCTGTTTGCCTCTGTTTCCTCAACTGTAAAATGAGCTCGAGAAGCAAGTGGCAAACCACTCCAGTATCTTTGCTAAGAAAACTCCAAATGGAGTCAGGAAGAGTCAGACACAACTGAAAAAGGACTGAACAACAACAACAAACCATGCCAGGGGATTCCTCATGAAAGGATATGGGGAAGAAATAATCAATAAAAAACCCACAGATCTCAGCACCAGGCTTCTGCCTGCAGATTTTATGGAATGGGAGGGAGGTTTTTTTTTTTCTTTCTAATCCATAAGTTAAAGCACAGTCTTTAAACAAGTCACAGGAAACATCTTGGGAGCAGATTTGAAAGGGATAAATAAGACCACATTGTTTACCAACCGTCCAGCTCATCAGTCATACCTAGTTGAAAGCAAGCTCTCTGGAGGACCCAAAGAATAAGCATTCTAGGGATACTGGGGAAAAAAAAATCCCTGCCAAGAATTTGCAGCTCATGATGCAAGTCAATGAAAAGGGAGGGCTCAGATGTTAGTATTAACTCCAGCTTCTGTAATTAAGCACAGAAGGTATGAAGGTCCCACTCAGACTTCAAAGCCCATTGTGCCTCTATTAGATAAAAACTGAATTGGCCAAAATAGCACTAGGTGGTGCTACCAATTTTGACTTCTTGCTGGGCAATTGTCACTCAATTTCAGCCCTTTCTTTCTCCCAGAACACAGTGCAACAATCTCTTCAAAGAGCAAAACTGGATAGGGGGGATCAGGACCAGAACCACTAGCAAGATAGGATAAGGATTGGGATTAGACCTGTGATTTCATTGGGATAGGGAACCCTAAGTTAGGAAATCATCTCTACCAGAGGAGGTCAACACCTTCTCAACAACTTATGCAATAGTCTTAGAGAGCTACCAAGAGCACTGAGAAAGTAAGTGACTTGCCCAGGGTCACACAGACAGTATATGTCAGAGATGGGAATTGAACCTACATCTTCCTGGCTCTAAAATTTGCTCTTTATATACTAAGCTGATAAAATGATAGATTATATGTATATAGCACTTTTCAGTTACCAAATGCTTTACTAATCTATTATTTCATTTAACTCTCAAAACAACCCCAGGAGGTAAGCAAGTATTCTTATCGTCTCATTTTACAGATGAGAAAACTAAGGCTCAGAGAGATGAAAGAATTTGTCCAAGGTCATATGGCTATTAAATCATAGTTTCAGAACTCAAACTCAAGTCTTTCTGACTCCCCTATACCACATCGACTCTTGGAAGTCCTACAATATGTACCTAGCCCTGTCCCCAACTCTAGCCTCCTTTGTGATCCTCCCCTAATTTCAGTATAATACAGTAAATACAAGAGCCACCCCAACCCCAGGTATTGGGAATAAGGCTTAAAACTGGAGGCAGATGGTAAATTTTGAAGTCTCTGAAGCAGGCTTATGATACTCTGAAATAACCCATTTCCCAAACCTTTACAGACACTCTAAGAAAGATCAACCACAACTGAAAACTTCTACAAACTGATGCAGGGTGAAGAAATTATTATTATTATTACTACTGATGATGATGATGATGATGATGATGATGATGATGATGATGATAGTTAACATTAATACAGTGCTTTAATGTTTACAAAGTGCTTTCCATGTATTATCTTATTTGAACCTCATAAAAATCCTCATAATAACTGTGAGGTAAGTGCTATTATTATTCCCATTTCACAGATGAGGACACTTAGGTTGAGAGGAGTTAAGTGACTTGCCCATTATCACACAGTTAATTAGTGCCTGAGGCAATATTTGCATTTAGATTTAACCTCGTGGCTAATGCTCTATCCACTACCTCACCAGTCACCACAAAAATAAATAAGCAGAACTGAGGGGAAATCCTTCAGTGACCACAATAATGTTTGGAAAAAAAAAAACAATGAAAGATGGCAAAGCTTTAAAGAATGTAGTCATGATTTCAGAGGACTAATGGCAAAAAGCAAGCCTCCTCCCCTTCCACCCCTACCAAAAAGGGGGTGGACTATGGGTGCAGAGTAAGGCATACATTGTCCAATATGGTCAAATGTTGTTTTGTTTTACTCAGTTGTACTTCTTTCCGACAGAGGTTTGCAAGTGGAAACCTTTGCTCCATGGCCTAGTTAAAGTCATGGGTGTAGGCCTTTACTTTGGGGGAATCATTTCCTATTTAGATTGCCAAAGGCAAATCACCCAGACTGGCAGAGATGAGCAAATTCAGGAGCATTAAAGTAATACAGATTTTCATTCTAAAGTGTTGGACTGATCCGCTGGTGATTTAGGAGAGTAGGGCACTAGGGGTTAAGAGAACTAGAATTTAAGAATAACTTGAAGGACCTAGCTGCATTAATTGACACAGTACATTTTTTTTTTACCCATTAGGCAAAGAAAAAGATAGTAGGACAAAAACATTTTTATTTCAAGTAAAGTTATATTATCTGCTTGTAATTATTTTATTTAAAGTATTTTTATAGATAGGAGAAATAATAGTAAATTAGAGAAAATAATTTTTAAAGTTTGCATGAATTGACATATCTGTTCCTAAGCTCTGGAATCAGAGCACCTGAGTTCAAATCTTTCCCTAATACTCCCTCTGTGACCTTAGGCTAGTCATTAAATTTTGGCCCCAGTTTCTCCATCTGTAAAATGAGGAGTTTGAATTAAAATGGCCTCTAAGATCCCTTTCAACTCTAGATTGATGATCTTAAGAGCCATGACCCAGCACACCAGTGTCATTATCCAGGGGTGAGGCCCAAGCTCAGCCCCTTCAGCTAACAACAGGAAGAATCTTACAGCTAAGCTGTGGAGATGACCTACCCAACATTTGATGGCTGTAATTTTTGTAATAAAGGGAAACTCAGCCATGAAGTGCAATAAAATTCTTATGCTCAGCAACCCATCAATGTGCCTGGCAATATGGAGGAATTTGGATACTGGGAGAATTAGGGCATCAAGAGGTTTAAAAACTAAAATGAACTAATAGCTTGGGAGCTAATATAAGTGGATAGGTTTTTGATTCAGCATTTTGCAATAAAGCAGCAGTTGTTCTCATTCAGAGACCTTCAAGGAGAGAAGAAGTCACTTGCCATCGCTGAACCTAAGTAGGCCCTATAGGTTACATAAAGAATAGAGTGCTAGAGTTGGAGTCAGAAAGACTTGAGTTCAAATCCTGCCTCAGATACTTACTGGCTGTGTGATCCTGGGCCTATCACTTAACCCCATTTGCCTCAGTTTCCTCATCTATAAAATGGGCTATAGAAGGAAATGGCAAACCACTCCAGTATCTATGCTAAGAAAACCCCAAATGGGGTCACAAAGAGGTAGATGCAACTGCAAATGAACTGACTGAACTCACGTGATCCTTCACCTCTCAGCTTCAGTTTCCTCATTTATAAAATGCAAGTAATAATAGCACTCACCTCATAGAGTTGTTGTGAGGATCAAATAAGATGACATATGTAAAAGCATTGCACAATCCATAAAGTGCTATACAGGATGTCCAAAAGTCTTAATACAATTTTAAGTGAAAGCTTAAAATTTAGTAGACTTTTCTGCTTTCACTTAAAAAACGCACTAAGACTTTTGGGACACCCTGTATAAATGCTAGTTCTTGTTATTCTATTGCAAGGAGGAGTTAGGAATCATTAGAAAGAGACAGCAACATTAAAAAATGAATAAATAAAAAAGATAACACCCCATGAAGGCCAGGCCAGGTAAGGACCTTACAAAGCAAACAGGAGAAGAAGAGAGCCTGCTTGAATGGCTACTGATCATGTCTTAAGATCTGGTCATACCTTGTAGAGTATGGGGTAGAACTGACCTATCTCCACCCAAATTTTACCACCCTGTTAAGTCACTTTCTTTATATTATTGAACTTTTCTCTCTCTTTATAAAAACTGGTTGACCAAGATGTGCATTTGCATACATGCCTATAATGGTGGTCTATGGGGGCCACGTTTTATTGGACAATTCTGAAGGTATGAGAGCTAGAAGTTCCCACCACCAGTTTAAAGGGCAACATGCAATGATATGCTAGAGCCAGATCAGAACCAGCTTGTGAGAAGAGATTGTTAAATTGTCAGAGTGAGCATTTTATACCTTGGACATTGACAAATGCTACAAATCAGGGCTTGGTTTATTGTTTTGTTGACTATCTAGACTTAAGAAAATGGTGGATAAAATGTTAATGCAGACTAAACTTAAAAGAGGGTCATAAGTACCAAGAGCTGGTTGTTAAACATTTACCAGTATACTCCTAGCTATATGCCTACCTGAAAGCTTATTGAGCTGTTTAATATGTCTCTCAACAAGCAGAATCTTAACATGAATTTCAGAATTCACTTTGATTTCCCCTGGAAGAATGAGGTAGTTGGGATCCACCTTAGAATGTTGGGATCCAATTTAGATGCTTACCCAAAGTGTGGCTAATTAGGAGAGAGCCCATGCCTGAGACTCTAGTTAAGTTTCCTCTCTAGTCAAAACCCAAGTGAAGAGATAGAACTAGAAGAGAGTAGAGAAGAAAAGTCTCACTTTCAAGTTGACCCAGTCAGAAGACCGTTGTAGTCTGTGAGTATTTCAAATCTACCTCCTCTTTCCCCAGAGGGAAGGACAAGTAAAGAGGGAATTGTCAAGCAGTCACCCTAGCCTCCACGCTGATACCTGGTGGCTACAATTTTTTTTAATCATCTAAAAGAAGTCTTTAATCCTAGGGGTGGGGAACCTGCAGCCTCAAGGCCACATGTGGCCCTCTAGGTCCTTAAGTGCAGCCCTTTGACTGAATCCAAACTTCACAGAACAAATCCCCTTAATAAAAGGATTTGTTCTGTAAAAGTTGGACTCAGTCAAAAGGCCTCACCCAAGGACCTAGAAGGCCTCAAGACTGCATGTTCCCCACCCCTGCCAACCATTATCTGACTGCAGGGTTCAGTATACTAGGGATGCCATGTCTCACCTACTTCTGTGATACATGGGCTAAGGAACATGACCAGTCACCTTCCAGGCAGGGTCCCAATTGGACTGAAAAGAAACAAACAAGTAAAGAATCTCCAGTCCCACAACAACAACAACAACAACACACACACACAGATAAATGCAGGAGGATTACTTAACATCTTTCCACAAGAGTACAGCCCATGAGCCTCTTGATTTAATGTTCTGAAGAGGTGTAGGAGAGAATGCTACAGATGTGTAAATTCTCCAGAAACTTAAGCCTTTAAATTCTCCTGCACAGGGGCTGTCAGAAAGCAATATATTTTTGAGCTACAGATTCCAATAAAACTCACTTCAAGATGATGAAGCTTTCCTTGGTCGCCTAAGGGTTGATATATGAATAATCTGCCAACGTTATGCCATGTCACTTAAATATTCGTTCAGAGATTTGTCAGAAGAAAATTTAAGTAAAATTAAAGTTCAAATGGAAATGAAAAATTAAGTTATGATCAAAGCTATAATCTCATATTGGATTTTTTTTTAACCACCGAGAAAAACTCCATTTAAGATTTCCTGTTTTGTATTTATGGAGGCAACACAACTTATTCCCACTGAGTCTGTTTAAAATCCCAATATGATGGGCCTTGGCCTCCCCTTCTCATTTGGATGCTGAACCTGACTCCAGGGGAAATACAAAGCAGCCTCGGCTTCTATGGTCAATCCATTTTTAATCATTTTTTCTTTATTGGAATTTTCATAGGCGTCCAGGTACGAGAGACACAGAATTAAATACTAAGTCATAAACAAAGCACAACTGGAGGGAGGAAGGTAGTGAATGTTAAATTTAGTCCCCAAAAATATGGCTACTCTTTCCAAAACACCTGCCCCCTTTGAGAGAGGGAAAGGAAAGAGAAGTGGGCTGGGAAGACAGTATGCTATTTAGAAGGAGACCCCTTCAAAATTCAGATGCTTATCCACAGCTTGTCTGAAATTCTGGAGTCTATGAATATCACAGACATCTTCTCTCCAGGGCTTCAGAGCATGCCCTGCTTTCTCTCTATCAGGCTTGGGAAACAGCTGTGATGGAGAAGGAGGTGACAGCAAGCAGAAGTCTGGAACCCCCAGGAGATAAGTTTAGCTTGACCACAGAGTGGAAAAGTAGCATCCAAAATGCTGGCATTTACCCCAAACCAAGCTGTTCAGGATATGTCTGCTCATAACCTGATGCCAAAGGAGATCATACGCTACAGCCTGAAAGCAATTCCCTAAGAGAGCAAGGGATGGCACACAGTGCACCCCATGCTTCAGGTGTCTAATGAGAGCATAATGAGCATATTAATGAATCCAACAGACCATCTAGGCCGTACCCAAAGCAGTCTAATTCCCAGCTGAGAACCAACTGAGATTATTTTCTGTGCTGAAGTCCTTTCAATCAACAAAAGACAATCCTGGAAATCATTCCAAATCCCTCAGATTTTGCTTTGCTTCCAACACTAAACCACACTGAAGGGTATAGATAAAGCATGGAGGATATTCCACGCAAGAGTAATAGCATGACCAAGGCACAAAGGCATGTGTAGGGGACAGTAAGTAGGCCAGTCTGCCCTGATCAGAAGAGTTCCAGGAGGGAAATGGGGGTGGGAGGTGGGGGGAGAGAAGGGATGATAAGGTGGGAAAGTAAGCTAAGGCCAGATTGTGGCAGGTGCCAGGCTAAGAACTTTTTCAATTTTTTTTCGTTGGCAAGTTTTTGAGTAAAGGAATGACTTGCTAAAAACCAGTGTTTGGGAGATTTTAATCTGACTGTAGTACTTAAGATGGATTGGAGCAGAAGAAGACTATTGTAGTTATACAGGAATAAGGTCATAAGGGGGTAGACTAGGGTACTGGCAGTCAGTCAACAAGCATTTATTAAACATTTATTAGGTGCCAGGCTCTATGCAAAGCACTGGGGATTCAAAGAAAGGCAAATGTAGCCCTGGCTCTCAAGGAGCTCATAATCTACTAGAGGAGGCCATATGCAAATAACTACATACAAACAAGATACCTACAGGGTGAACTGGATGGTAATGTCAGAGGGAAGGCAGTGGCATTAGGAGGTACCAGGAAAAATTTCTCCAAGAAGGAACGATTTTAGCTGAGACCTGAAGGAAACCATGAAGTAGAGGTGAGGAAGAAGAAGATTCCAGACATGGGGGGGGACAACCAGTCAAAATTCATGGAATAAGGTGATGGAGTATTTTGTGTGATGGGCAGCAAAAAGGCCTATGTCATTGGATCACAGAGTACCTGGAAGGGAGTAAAGTGTAAAAAGACTTCAAAGGTAGAAAGTGGCCGGGTTAGGAAGTTCTTTAAAACCCAAACCAAGAAATTTATATTTGATCCTGAAGATAATAGGGAGCCACTGGGAATTGGATCAGAAAGGAATGGGTGGATTTAAGATAAACTGAAGATTCAGGATGTTTTCCAACAATCCATCTTTAGTCACTCTACTTATTCTGAATATCTTTTAAAAAAGAAACCACAAACTCTTCCCCAATATACAATAAGACGGAAGGTTCTATTTATCCTTTATGTAGCTTGCTTTTTTATTTTCATTTCATATTGTCTCCTCCATTATATTATAAGCTCATTGAGGTCAGGAACTATCTTTTGCCTCTTTTTCTATCCCCAGTGCTTAGAGTGGCACCTGACCCATAGTAGCTACTTAATATTTATTGATTGAATGATTGATTGATAGAGGCTTTATAAAGGTTCCACCTTTTTTAAAAGAAAGAACAACAAAGGAAGAAATCTCAGAAAGGCATATAAGAGCAATGAAAATTAGGGCAAGTCAGAATATCAAGGCAAGAAATGCCATACACCTATTCTGACCTCAATGTCTTCAGTATTCATTTACTGAGCACTTCCAGGCTTAAAGGAGAAACTTTGTTTAGTAGTTTTCTCTCTATTTTTAAAAAAAACACATAACGCTTTTGTAAAATGACAGAGAAATATACAAAGTGATGGGAGATGAGATGAAATGATAATGAGCCCAATTTTTGACAGGGTAAGTTTGAGGTAACGGGGACATCTAAGTGTGAATGTCCTGGAGGCCTGAGCTCAGATGATAAGTCAAAGTTGGAGTTGTAGATTTATAAGTCATCCACATAGAGCTAGTAGCTGAAACTACAAAAATGGATGAACTCCCTAAGGAAATAAGTTTAGAAAAAGAAGAGTGCCAGTCAACTTACCAGGAGGGTTACTTTATTGAACTAGACAGAATAACAAAATTCATCTAGATGAACCAAAGGTCAAGAATCTCAAGGGAAATAATAATAATTTTTGAAAAGGCAGGAATGAAGACGGGCTGGCATTCCCAGATCTCAAACTGTACTATGAAGCACTAACCATCAAAACCATTTAGCACTGATTCGAAAGAAAAAAAAAAGAAAGAAAGAAAAGTTGATCAACAAAGTGCAATAGATAAGCAAGACACAGAAACAATTGGAACATATTAGCTTAGTATTGGATAAATCCAAAAATACCACATACTGAGGTAAGGATTCCCTATTTGCCAAGAAATTTTGAGAAAACTGAAAAATATTTTGGCAAGATTTAGACCTAAGAGGTTAAAAATTAGAAGAGAATAGAAAAAAGGTACACTTTACAACTAAGGTTAGGAAAAGAATACTTAGGTAAACAAGGGGCAGAGGTCACCATAGAAGATAAAATCAGCCTTTTCAACTACATAAAACTAGAAAGATTTTGAAGGGAAAAAAATCAACACAGCTACCATTAAAGGAGAAGCAATTAATTGGGGAAAATTTTGGAGAAAATATCTTTGAAAAAGTCCAATATCACACACATGCATATGTGTGTATATAAATATATTATTCCTATCAATTCCCTGTGCAAGAACAAGAGCCATTCCCCAACAGGCAAATGGTCACAAGATATAAATAGGCAGCTTAAAAAAATAAAAGAAATGCAAGCTATGAAAAAGCATATGAAAGAATATTCCAAATGACTAATTATAAGAGGAAATGCAAATTAATTAAAATAAATACAATGTTGTACCTTACATTCAGCAGACTAGCAGAGATGGCAAAAGATAAAACTGGTAAATATTGGAGGGACTATAGTACAAGCATTTTGTAGGAAGACAGGCATGCTCATGTACTATTGCTAATACTGTTCAGAATTGGTCCAACAATTCTGGAAAAGAATTTGTAACTATGTTTACCCTCTCCTCCCCCCCAAAAAATCACTAAATTATGTATACATTTGACCCAGACATACCACTACTAGGCAGATACCCCCAAAGAGAGGGAAATATCCCCATGCACAAAAATATTGATAGCAGTATTTTAGTGGCACAAAGCATTGTGCCACAAAGTAAAGGGCCATCATTGAAGTATACAAATTTTGGTATATAAATGTAATGAAATATTATTGTACCATACCAAATACCAAATGATGAAGGGGAAGAATACTGAGGAAGATTTGTATGAACTGATACAAAACTAAATAGGATGAGTAGAACCACATACAACAATAACAAAAGACTTCAAAACTGCTCAGTGCATCATTAAATCATGACATCAGAGAAACGATGGTAAACATATCTAACACCTCTTAGTAGAAAGATAGAGACTACTAGTGTGGAGTAATGCATATATTTTCTCTGCGATGACTAATTTCTCTGACTATCTATTTTCTTACAAAGCAGGATTCTATTGAGAAGAAGCAGAAGGGAAGTCATTGGGAAGTGGTAACATTGTTAACAAGAAGAAAGAAAAGAAATAAAGCACCTATAAAACAATTCAAAAGATAAAAGGGCAGAAGGCTGAGTACTTAGCCCTTAAAGCATGCATAAGACAAACATAATGATAGTGGGCTGTAGGGAAAAGAAAATTGGATTTCAAGTCAGAAGATCTAGGTTCAAATCTTGACTTTTGTTTGGAACCTAGGAAAAATCTGAGCAAGTTCCATAATCTGTGAACCTATTTCCATATTCACAAAATGAAGAGGCTGAGCTAGATAGCTTCTAACATCCTTCCAGCTCTAAATCTATACTCCTACATATAAAATAAGGATGAAGTTAGAAGTCTCTACTGCTTAATAATTATTACAAGATAATTTATGGGGCAATAGCCATAAATAACCAGAGGATGCCAGTAGACTAGAACCAACCTCTTGCATAATTTGTCAAGCTAATCATGAGAAACATTCCACACAGTCAAAAAAAATTCCAATTTAATGGAATAGTCTGTATTCTCAAATATAAATTTTCTTTAAAGCAACTGCTGGTTATTTTTGTGAAAATTTTTATTCTCCCCTATGTTCTGCAATTTAGCTCTGTCTAAATTAAATGAATTCAACTTTCATCAAAAGGTATATGGGGGGCAGCTAGGTGGCGCAGTGGATAGAGCACCGGCCTTGGAGTCGGGAGGATCGGATTTCAATTTGGCCTCAGATACATAAAATTTACTAGCTGTGTGACTCCGGGCAAGTCACTTAACTCCCAATTGCCTCACAAAAAAAAAGAAAAGAAAAGGCATATGGAGGGTTTCCCCAATAAGTAGGTCAAGTAGAATAATCAGAAACTTCCCCAAAACTGTTTCTGCCCACTGGCTTGACATGATGCCTGCAATTCCCACCATTGGGGATCCATTCTTTTGGATTTTTTTCTTCTGAATGTCATCCTTTATCTTAAAGGGCTAATACAGCACCCGCATGTATGAATTGATTAAATTAACCACCTAGACCTAATAGAAAGCAGAGCCCTAGGGAAAGGAACAAGAGGAAGTAAGTTTTGATGGAGGAGGATATTAAGAAAGGTCCAAGTTTGGGTTGACACACCAGAAAGATATGAAGTAGGCAAGATTAGCCTTAGGAAAATTGGGAAGAAAGTCAATTTCGTCTCTAGCATCTATGGCAATGAAGCCCCCTTAGGCAATCCCAAAATCTCTCTCTCAAAATCCCCTCCATCTTCAGCTGCTAACCCTGACAACAGTTATTCAATGAGATAGCAACATTCTTTCCCTCTCCTAAACTATGGCGTTTGGGCACTAGTTAGATTATACTTTGATGCAAAGCATGCTAGCAGGTGTTGAAGGAAGGGGTCCCCACAGCAAGGACAGGACTTTGTCTTCATTAGCAATTCATCCCTCTGTCTGCCTGCAGGGGCTGTATGCAGCCAGAACCTTGTGATGCATGTACAGTCAGACTTCCTTCACATTTACAGAAAAGTAGACTTTTTATAGCCAGCAATGCTTTGACAGCAACCCTCTCAATAATCCATCTTCCCCACCCCCACTAAAAAAGACCCTATAGTTTATGGGTTAAAAGCAGGCAGGAAATTAAAGGACTGATAGAACTAAGCTAATGTTGGCTTGAAGGACGCTGATCCTAATCTGCTATGCCTCAGATTTCCTTGCTGCTGGCGGAGATCATATCACATGTAGCTCTGACACACAACAGCCATATAGCCAGCAGAATCTAGGAGGTCAACATTCTTCTCAATCCTTCCCATTAAGAGGTTTTGGTTAGAGGACAGTAGCCTATTTGGGGCATCCCCAACATAAGCAATAAGTGAAGCTGAGGAGAGTTTAACTGCCATTAAAAAAAGGCAGTAATTGAAAAAGATCTAAAGGAATTGAGATCAATCATATGGAAAAAGAAAAAGATGAGGCAGGGACTTAATAATACTGATCTTCAAGAATATATTAGGATAGGGGCAGCCAGGTGGTGTAGTGGATAGAGCACCGGCCCTGAGACGAAGACCTGAGTTCAAATCTGACCTCAGGCATGTGACACTTACTAGCTGTATGACCCTGGGCAAGTCACTTGACCCCATTACCTAGCAAAAAAAGAGTATACTAGGATATAGTAATACAAGCACATGTGTGAATGATTAAAGCTAGTTTGTCTCCATTAAGAAAGTGGAGGGCAGGGTTTGGAGGAGGAGAGAAAAGCATCTCTCTTCACTTTCCCATTTCTGTCAAGAATACCACCATTCTCCCAGATACTCAGGCCTAGGAGTCATCCTTAAATCTTCTCCTCACTCACCCCTCCCACTTACTTAGGCGCCAGTCTGGTTAATTCCACTTCTTCAACATCTCTCTCATTCGATCTTTCTTTGTGCAATGCTCATATCTCAACCACCCTGGTCCAGGTCAGCATCATCTCTCACACAGACTGTTGCAATGTTCTCCTATAGCCAATCTACAAAGCAGTTTCCACACAGCTGCCAAATTGTTATTCCTAAAGCACAGGTTGGATCATGGCACTCCCTACGTGTTTAAGAAGCTTTAGTAGCTCCCCATTGCCTTCAGATTAAAACACAAACTCCTCTGTCATGAAAAAGCCCTTCACAATCTGGCATCATCAAGCCATCTCTTCAGACTAATTTCACATTCTCTCACTGACTCCCATAAACTCCATGCCCTGGTCCAACTGGCCTGCTTGTTGCTCTCCACACACAACATTCATCTTTCACAACCAAGCCTTTCTACAACAGAACCCCCATTTGTAGAATATTCTTCCTCCTCATCTCCGCCTCTTGGCACCTTTAGCTCTTTTCAGTCATGCTCAGCTCATGCCACCTCTTTCAAAAGGACTTTCCTGACACTTACATGAACGAATGCAAAATGAGTAAGCAGAGTTAGGAAAACAACATACATGATAAATATAATAACATAAATGGAAGGAACAATAAAAATCAAAATGGAATGTTATAAAAATATAATGACCAAGTTTGGCCTCAAAGAAGAGATAAGAAAATGCAATGCCCTCCCTTCTTCGAAGGGGTAGAAGACTATGGATGTGAAACACAATATAAGATGCTAGACTTGATTATTGTTTTAGTTGACTTGGTTGAACATTTTCCCTTTTTGTTAATCTTTGTTTTAAGGACTGGATTTCTGAGAGGGATATAGAGAAAAATGAATGTGATGTAAAAAATAAAAGCTATCCATTTTTAAGAGGCATTTCCTGACTTCCCCAGTGGCTAATGTCCTCTCCCCCTCACCAAATCACTATGTATTTATTTTGTATATATCCTCTATTTACTTGTGAACATGTGGTATCCTCCAGTAGAAGATAAGCTCCTTGAGGACAGGAACTCCCATTTTTCTATCTGTATCCCCACAAAAAATCCTAAAATACAGTACTTAATAAATGCTTATTGATTGATTAAACTGATTTAATTACTAGAGGAAGAATTTAAGGTAGACAATAATAAGGCTTTGCATACTGTGTTAGAAATAGAATTTATGGCAATAGAATACATTGCCAAATTATCTATTACCTTAATTCCAGCCCCCTATTTGACATAGGACCTTGTGATAAAGTAGAGTTAGCTATGTGGATGTCCTGAAAAAGCCTAGGTCAAGGAAAGAACAAGGGGTAACCAATGTTCCAGAGGAATGAAGAATTACAGGAGATATGTGGCACCAGGGGCTATCACTCAAGAGCTCCCTTTCCACTGAATTCCCATAATTCTTTATTTTTACTTCTTATTGTGCTCACAATTGTATTTTATTGTGACATGTATTGCCCTTTGCCAAAAATTTTCTTAATATCAAGGAACTAGGTATCATCTGGAATCTCACATTTTTGTTGACTTATTCACCCTCATTCCAGGTAGAACCTGGGCACTCAAGTATGTGGCAAAACTAAGGTTCACCATTTTTTATTGATGTTCAGTCATTTCAGACTCTTTGTGACCCCATTTGGTTTTTGTTTGTTTGTTTGTTTGTTTGTTTGTTTGGCAAAGAATGGAGTGGTTTGCTATTTTCATTTTACAGATGAGGAAACTGAAGCAAACAGAGGTTAAGTGACTTGCCCAGGGTTACACAGCTAGTAAGTGGCTGCAATCGGATTTGAACTCAGGTCTTATCCTTGAGGACAGGAACTCCCATTTTTCTATCTGTATCCCCACAAAAATCCTAAAATAAAGTACTTAATAAATGCTTATTGATTGATTAAACTGATTTAATTACTAGAGGAAGAATTTAAAGTAGACAATAATAAGGCTGACTCCAGGCCTGGCACTCTATCCACTGCACCACTTAGCTGCCCATAGAGTTCACCATTAGTTACACCTTAAAAGCACTCAATATCATGAGATTTCAAACAAACAGTAAGGATAAAGAAAAGATTTAAATCCAAACTACTAGAGAGCCAAAAGACTGTCTTCATCTAGTGAGCTGCTGTCTCTTCTTTCTACTCTCCCTCCCCTTGAACTGAACAGTTCCCTTGACTTATAATATTACCCTGAAGAGTCCAACAAGGGAAAAGAACCTCTGAATCTATAGAGAAGTAACCACTGCATCTATAAAGAAGTAACCTCTGAATCTATAGAGAAGTAAATAATGAACACCATTTCCCAAGGACCATAATCTCCCTTTATGGACCTGATTAGTCCCCATGACTTACAGTGCTATCCTGGGTGGAGCCTCTAGCAGGAGTAGGGACTCCATTCCCAGTAAGCATCCTGGGATTATAGCCATCCTCAGCTCTCCTTTAAAGTTTCCTGCTGCTTGATTTTCTCTCCAGTAGATGGGACCTGCTCTCAAGAGGGTCAACTACGGGGACATTATGCTGAAATCTTTGCTTACAGTTGTAAAGCTTTTTTCAAATATCCCAGAACACTTCTGGGATATTTGAAACTTCCTTGACTTTTCACAGTCAGAGCCAGGGCTATTTAAAAATTGTGTTGTTTTATACATAGATCTCAGTGACCAACCCTCTGGGTCTTCTCAGGAAGCTATGGAAGTTTATTTCCTATCAATCCTGCTTGTCCTCATCTCTGTTTCCCACTCCTCACCAGGATAGAGTGAATCCATTCTCCTTATCTCTTTCCTCCACTCTCATTCATTCATAACCTCCCAATGAATTTCATGAAAGTTTAGAAAGGCATTTTCATAATTTTTCTTCTCACTTTTCAACTTTCCACTTTCCTCCAGGGCAGTTAGACCCAGTCATATAGATTAGCCCCAGTTGCTTCTCAAAAAGAAGAATTCATTTTTACCCCTGGCACCAGTCTCTGTGTGTCACAGTGATGACCTTGCCACATCTTAATGTACCTTACCACATCTTAATATGTCTTAATCTCCTCCTTCTAAACTATAAGTTCCATGATGGCAGGGGATTCACTGTTTTACTGATCTCCATATCTCCCTCAGTGCCTTACACAGAGCAGTTACACAGTATATATTTCTTGAGTTCAACCTAAAGAGCTTGTGCCCTGCCCCAAGTCAAAGGAGAAGAACCAGAAGCTAATTTGAGAACAGATTTTCAAAAGCAAATCCACTATGAATACTCAACTATAATCACCTAGGCTTGCCTTTCCCTCCCAGCCAGAGGAAGTGACACAGCAAGGAGCTAGAGATTCTATCTGCATTGAGACTTAATGGAAAATATGGTCATGTCACTCACAGGAAAAACAAATCATAGCCCACGTTGGAACCTTTGCTTAATAATATGGCTGAGTGTTGGCGGAGACTTTCTGCAGCAATATTAGACCTGAGAAAATGAACAGTCAAGCTCCCAGCAACATTTCTGCCAAACTACTTGGGGGAAAAAAGGTATTTCTTGCGTTTTCCTTCTCTGAGGCAAACATAAAGGAAATTTAGTTAGTAATGCCAAATGTTGACATTTCTGGGGCCTTTCAAATAAAAGCAAGCTGAGAACCTACTGTTATCCCCCTACCCACTTTAACAGCATTACAAAACTGGGGTTGTGGTGGGATAATAACAATGGTCTTAACCCAGGTAAAATTAACCTTCTACAATAATCCAAGTTACATTAGTATACTTTATTGATGCTACCCCTACATTTCTCATATAAGAAATTCAGGGATCTAAGGCTAGATTCTTCACTTTATAGGGAAAAACTTCAGAAAGCATCGCCCAAAGTCAAGCATATCTACTAAACCAGGAGATCCACATGTCCAAGCTATAAATTGGATAGGGCAACCAGAGTGTTACCCCAAGGTGCTGAAATTTAGAGGGTCTAGTGACAATATTTGCTCTCCTTTGACAAACAGAAACAATTGAGCTTAGCATCCAGTTAACAACAATAATTACTCAAAATAAGAAGCTACTAAACAGCACAAACCAGGTGAACTCCTCCCTGGCCCAACCCTTTCCCATTCCTTTCTTTGGCAATAGCAACTCAACAGCAGTTTCACAGTGTCCAGATGTCTCAGTCTCATCTACTGCCAGACTCCCCCAGAAATATCTTCCCCTTTACTTGAATTTTTTTTTCTTTTAGGCAATTGGGGTTAAGTGACTTGCCCAGGGTCACACAGCTAGTAAGTGTCAAGTGTTTGGTCTGAGGCCGGATTTGAACTCAGGTCCTCCTGACTCCAGGGCGGGCGCTCTATCCACCGCACCACCTAGCTGCCCCTTGAATTTTTCTTAAGGAGTTGATTTGAAGGCTAATCGATTTTAAAGGTGCTGCTCACATCAGAACACATTTTGTGAGGCTTTTCCATGGGTTCATCAGATCCACTCATTGCAACTCTGCCTTGTGGAAGGCTACATGCAGGTGTTAATATATTAAAAGGACTCTAAATGAGCCATGCAAACAGTCTCTCTATTTTGTAGCAAGTAATGATTTCCATTAGGTGAGGGAATAGTTTAACAATGACGATTCTCTTTGGTTTATTCAACAAGGAAGAGGGAAGACAGAAAGGGCTTTATTTCTAATTTTTTAGAATGCTGGTTAATGCTATAATTAGGTGAAATGCCTCCCCAAGTTGGTACACTCCCCAGAGTATAAGGGTTCCTTGGTGACAGTGACTTGAGTAAACAAACCTAACAGCACTTACCTAATTGTTTAACCTCTTTGGTGTGAAAACTATTGTGTATTCCACCATTCCCACTCCATGGAGAAACACAGATGTACACTGCCCCTAAATCTGGACACTGTATTCCTTGTTGTTTCTTGAACAAGACACTCCATCTCCTGACTCCATGCATTTTCACTGGCCATTCTACGTGCCTGTGATTCTCTCCCTCCTCATCCCTACCATCTTCTTCCTCATCTTCCTCCAAGGGAGGGAAGAAGGGAGGGAGGGAAGGAGGGAGGGAAGAAGGGAGGGAAGGAAGGAGGAAGGAAGGAAGGAAGGAAGGAAGGAAGGAAGGAAGGAAGGAAGG